>NC_041392.1:32876094-32942881 GCF_002162155.2 Triticum dicoccoides
GAACATTTTCCGGCAGGAGCCCCCTCAAAGCAATCGGAAGCAATTGCGTCATAATCACGTGGCAGTCGTGAGACTTCAGGTTTTGGAACTTTTTCTCCGCCATGTTTATTATTCCCTTTATATTGGACGAGAATCCAG
Source organism: Triticum dicoccoides (assembly GCF_002162155.2). Classification (NCBI taxonomy): domain Eukaryota; kingdom Viridiplantae; phylum Streptophyta; class Magnoliopsida; order Poales; family Poaceae; genus Triticum; species Triticum dicoccoides. The sequence continues at coordinate 32,876,233 of NC_041392.1, forward strand.
ACGGGACCTTCATACTGCTCAGGCATTCAAAAAAGATGACCTTCTCTTCTTTGGTCAGAGCGTAGCTGGCACGACCTTGAAACCATTCCGGATGCCGGTCATCAGGGTCTTTCAAACGTTGCTGGTCCTGCCGTGCTTCCTTTGTATCATTTGTCTTCCCATACACGCCCAAGAAGCTTAGGAGGTTCACGCAAATATTCTTCGTAACGTGCATCACGTCGATTGCAGAGCGGACATCTAGGACTTTCCAATATTCTAGCTCCCAGAATATAGATTTCTTCTTCCACATGGCTGCGTGCCTGTCAGCTCCCTTCGGAACTGATTGTCCGCCAGGACCCTTTCCAAAGATGACTTTCAAATCCTTGACCATATCAAATACCTCAGCACCAGTGCGTTCCGCAGGCTTCGGCCGGTGATCTGCCTTGCCGTTGTAATGCTTGCCTTTCTTTCTTACTGGATGAATTTTCGGAAGAAATCGACGATGCCCAAGGTACACGTTCTTCTTACAATTTGGCAAATGTACACTTTCAGTCTCATATAAGCAGTGCGTGCATGCATTGTATCCCTTATTTGACAGTCCCGAAAGGTTACTAAGAGCAGGCCAATCGTTGATGGTTACGAAAAGCAACGCTCGTAGGTCAAATTCCTCTTGTTTGTGCTCATCCCATACACGGACACCACCCCACAGCTGTAAAAGTTCATCAACTAATGGCCTTAGGTACACATCGATGTCGTTGCCGGGTTGCTTCGGACCTTGGATGAGCACTGGCATCATAATGAACTTCCGCTTCATGCACAACCAAGGAGGAAGGTTGTAGATGCATAGAGTCACGGGCCAGGTGCTATGGCTGGAGCTCTGCTCGCCAAAAGGATTCATGCCATCCGTACTTAGAGCAAATCTTATGTTCCTTGCGTCAGCTGCAAAATCTTTGAACCATCTGTCGATCTTTCTCCATTGCGTTCCATCTGCGGTGTGTCTCAACTCCCCGTCCGACTTACGGTCCTCTTTGTGCCATCGCAACAACTTGGCATGCTCTTTGTTCCCGAACAGACGTTTCAACCGTGGTATTATAGGAGCATACCACATCACCTTGGCGGGAACCCTCTTCCTGGGTTTCTGGCCCTCAACATCGTCACCAGGGTCATCGCCTCTGATCTTATAACGCAATGCAGTGCATACCGGGCATTCATTCAAATTCTCGTATTCACCGCGGTAGAGGATGCAGTCGTTGATGCATGCATGTATCTTCAGAACCTCTAAACCTAGAGGGCAGACAACCTTCTTTGCTTCGTACGTACTGGCGGGCAACTCGTTATCCTTTGGAAACATATTCTTCAACATTTTCAGCAAGTTTTCAAATGCCGAGTCAGCTACACCTGCCTCTGCCTTCCATTTCAGCAAATCCAGTGTGCAGCCCAGCTTTTTCAGACCATCATCGCATCCGGGATACAGCGCCTTTCTGTGATCCTCTAACATGCGATCCAAATTCTCCCTCTCCTTTTCAGTTTCGCAGCGTCTCCGTGCATCAGCAATGGTCCGACCAAGATCATCAACGGGATCATCACGTGCCTCTTCTTCACCTTCCCCTTCACCTTCAGCATCCTCCATGAAAGTATCACCGAAATGAGCAAGATAGCTTTCATCGATGAAATCATCCCCTTCTTCATCTTCTTCCATTATAACCCATCTTTCTCCATGCTTGGTCCAACAATTATAGCTTGGCATGAAACCGTGCCGAAGCAGATGCATGTGAACATCTCTTGAGGAAGAGTAACCCTTCTGATTCTTACAGATAACACATGGACAGATAACAAAACCCCCCTGCTTGTTCGCATTAGCCACTACGAGGAAATCTTTCAAACCCGTAGTGAACTCGCCGGAGAGTCGGTTACCGTACATCCATTGCCGATTCATCTGCATTATTATAATATAAAATATATAATTAACCATCATGCATTTGTTAAACTAACTAGCTACAAACAATATAAATTAAACAATGAACTGCACACATGCATATTTTATCAATGACACACATGCATGAAAGGTTCAAGTTGCTAACCGCGATCGAGGAGGAAAAAATAAATGAGGAACCTCAAGTGTGGCTCCAACACTTCATATCATGTTTGTTTCACCCTCTTAGGGCATTTCATCAAACACCTTGTGTGCATAAGAGGAACCAAAAGCAAACCTACACCCCCTTGTGAAGCTTGTGAAGAGAAGTGGCACCAAATGACTAAGTGAGCGTGCTGAACTGGTATATATAGGGGAGGAGCTTTAGTCGCGGTTGGCCTGGCCAACCGCGACTAAAGGCCTTTGCGCACCTTTAGTCGCGGTTGGCCTGGCCAACCGCGACTAAAGCCCCTCACGTGCACCAGCTGGCCACCGAGCGCCCTGGGCCCAGGCCTTTGGTCGCGGTTCGTCTGCCGAACCGCGACTAAAGACTTCATTAGTTGCGGTTCCTACAGTTTCGCGACTAATGGGGCTGGACGGAAGCCTCTTTTTCTACCAGTGGAGAACGTAGTCAAATTAGACAGCAACCATGCAACCTGCAGAAGGCTACACCGGGATGATCTACTCTAGCAATACTTATCAATGTTCCTTTCGTCTTATTACACTAGAGTCGTGCCACTTCGACAAGAATAGATGATCCCTATCAGAGATGTATGAACATGTGTTTTCCTCTTTAGCAACATCCAACATGCATTATGCCGATAAATTTGCTTTTTTCTTAATTTTGTTCTTACTTATTTTTCTAGGTTCACAATTTTACATACAATGATCTGCTATCTTAAATTTAAATATTAATAATTTTAATTGTAAATAGTAAACACAATACTTATGAACACACCGTATTGATGGGCGCGGCGTGACGCCGCGCGGGTTATGCTAGTAGTAAGCTAGGCAACTCTACTAATCCTTTTTTTTGAAACAGCAACTCTACTAATCCTCGTGTTGCCACGTGCTAGCACGAGCAAGGCAAGGCGTGCAGCACGCGGGCCATGCGGCGGGAATGAAAAAATATTAGCATTTCAACGGGTGGCTGGTCACTCCATCTAAACCGGAGCTCACACACGTTGGACGCACAGCCACTCGAAGACAGTCCGTGTTTCTCTCGGCATCCAAATTTTTGCTGATTTTGGTGCAAAATCAAGCCGTCTTCAACTGCAAATGCAACTAAAATTTTTAAAAGCATTAGTGAAAGTATTAAATCTCTATATAACTAGAAATTGTAAGGGTATTGGTAAGTTAATGTTCAAAAAGTTGTAATCTAGCTTGAGCTCCATGGTACTCTCATGAACAGTAATTTTGAAAAAAAGTAAAAAATTCTGAAATTTTGTGGCATTGTTTATGACCAAATGTCTTACATGCTTGCATAAATTGGTGCCCGCGTGACATCCTACGAGTTCAAGACAAAAAAAAGTTCTGCTCAAAAGTGCACACAAGTTTGAGCATCAATTTTGTTATTTTTTGTATGAGGCCATAGAATGTTATTTGGCCACAAAAATTTGCAAGCACCTACAACATTTGGTCATAATTAATGCCACAAAGTTCCAGATTTTTATTGATTTTGTTTACTATTTTTACTATTCACGGTAATATCATGGAGCTTGAGCTCCAAAAAACTACACTCATTAATGTTTGGACAAACAATATTTTGGCTTTTGAAGGAAATGAGAGATTTTACTGCTCTCTGTGTGTGTGTGTGTGTGTGTGCGTGTGTGTGTATGTGTGTGTGTGTGTGTGTGTGTGTGTGTCACATTCATGGTGTCCATTGGAATTCTTGTTACTAACTCCAGGACACTGCTACTCTTTTTCTGTAGTGCACTGTTCTAAGGGCATGCCCAAGCAATGGTTCTGAACGCATCACCCTAAGTGTTGAAATTACAACCACTTATGTGTTGCGTACCTAGGTTCTGTTATATTTAATTCGTTCAGGAATCATGTTTGCATCTAAAATTTATAGTCTGTTTGCAGCGAGAAGCGAATGAGAGAAAAATAGAGAGACAAGTCACACCAGATCAGAGAATTTAATTATCCACAAAAAAAGATCAGAGAATTTAATTTTAATACCTAGATAAATATGCTAAGAGTCGTATCTTCACCGACATAAAACTCTCATATCTCTCGTCTTTAATTTATGCCTCACCTCAGCATTTTGCCTACAAAACCTTACTAAGAGCCAATCATTGATAGTGCCCGAATAATGGATTTTTGTGCTTCGTGCCTTACAGGCTTATGCTGTCGCTTTCGTCTCTTAGGCTAGTCATAGTGGAAGTAACCTAGCTAGTAAAATAGCACAACCCAAGACAAGTTTGCTTATGTGGCAGCTAGTTAATGAGTATTATGTTACCATCACATAGCGCTTCCCAAAAAAGATTGAGTCTATAAGCTAATAAATGCAACCATACATGATACTACTTCTAAGACACTTTGCACTATGAAGGTAGTAATATAGATTAGTGTCATATGCATGACACTAGTCTAAGTTACTCTCCACTATGACCAGCCTTAGCTCAAGCAGCTTACTATCCAACACCTATCCAACACCTATAGGTGTGCACCCCGTCCTCCTCGCCCTAGTTTCTAGCTGCCTACCGACCTAATCCTTCGTAGCACATGCGTCCTCCAAAGCGTTTTGGAGCCGACCTACGACCAACCTAGTCAACATCTTTGTGGAGGTAGAATTATATTATCTCACACGATCTCTGGGTTTATTATTTTCTAAATCCCGCAAATGAATTGCAATTTTCACAAAACTTTAAATTTGTAAATGGCAGATCATTTGTTTGCATTTCAGATTTTATTTGGATCTGTTTGAAGCAGTTTTTTTTGTATACACTCAAGCACATCTCATGGTTTTCGAATGTTGTTATAATACGAAAGCTTTCTGTCCGCCTTTTTCTCTTGTGCCGAATAGCCCATCAGGTAAAAAAAAAAGAAACCACTACTAGTAGTGACTAAGAAGCATTTTGAGGTGTTAAACTAGTCAACGCTAACTAAGAAGTAATAAATCACTACTACATGGAAATATACAAACCTTGGGCATATTAATCTTACTGACATAGTTCACACAAGCTAGACCACGTGACCTTCACTGACATTACAAGACTGTACAAATTACTTGAATTTTTTGTAGAGCTTCCACTCTTCTGCGGTTTAAACCACACGGTGTTAGACATAATATCCTCAATGTCGTAATATCCAGGAATTTTCGAATCACCAACAACGCCATCAGGATAGCAATTATCATCACCTGAGTGACTGTTGTACGTGTACAAGTCTATAGTCAAATTCTTGGTGTAATCCACACAAACTGTGACCGGTGGCAGCCTGCAAACACTCAACTTGCCATTGAAGACTGAAAAAGCACGCCCTTGCATGGTACGATAGACCGCAGTTATTGTAAGTGAGTCAAACAAATTGTCCCCAAGATGATGCACCTCAAACTCCAACACAGCCAACACGGCCTTTGGTATAGAAGCCATTCTTAGATCGATGCTGCCGTGATGGCCAGTGTTAATGTGCCAATGGAGCCTTTCATATTCTGCATAGAAAGATGGAGCATAGACCGAATATCCGTCTATTAACACCTTGTCTTCACCTTCTTCGTCTTTAATTAGCAAACGATATTCAATTAGCACAAGCCCAACCGCGTAGATGCCTTGATGCGGGTTAAGTAGAGGTTGAAGCTTACAAGAACCCTGTAAATTGTATAGTTAGACACAGGACGTGAATTTTTGGGACATGCAGCCACGCGCTGCCGTAATCCCGAGCATCCGTCCACGCGTTGTGATTGCTACTTATTATAGCCCATTTGCAAATACGTAATATGATAATTACGAGCGTTCATGAATACGTCCTGGTATACGCCCCACTAGTGGACCAGGCGACATTTATGTCTCGTATGAATACAAGCCTCACATCACAGCCCCGGCGATGGCATAACTGCTCTCGGTTTTGGATAGACATCATTTGAGAACGTGCACTGGCTGGATTGTCGCACTGTAGATTTCATGCAATCCGTCCCTTGTGGAGGAGCAGAGCGAGGATCGGAGGTGGGTTATGCACAGATGTAGATCAGGTTAGACCATCCAAAAAATTATATGATGCGTTGATTTTTGGTTTCTATGCCTACGAGCATACACACACACCTGTAATCATCTTTCGTTTTTCATGAAAAAAAATCATCTCTCGTTTTCCTCAATCGGTCAATCCCTCAACATGACGACATTGTTGGGCTGCATGCCTGCATGTCGTCCTCTGCAAGGGCCGGCGCGTCCGTTGTGTTGATGGTGCATTGATGGCTTTCTGGGTGCCATTATGTGTTTGCATGACAGCTGGGTGTATTGATTCGCCCTGCAGTGATTTAATTCTTTCATAACGCATGCATGTCGGCTGTCAAGTCGTTTAGTAATTATTGACGTTTTGGTGGGTGTGTTACACACCCAGCGTGTGGGATTAATGCCATCCCTAATTGCTTGGGTTTTTTTCTTTAAAAATCTATTTGCTTGGGGTTAGTACGTAACACGCAATTAGTGTACTCCTCGTTATGCAACACATGGTTCAAACCGGATTCAATGGTCCATGCACACCACCGTTGTAGGAGTATTATTGATAGGCCAGTCTGCTGCGTACATAGGATGCAATATGTACTGGCACACCGAAAAGGATAAATACATAGGGAACTAGAGCAAATCAATCGCACGAAGTACAAATGGGGACTAGAGCAAATCCATTGCACGTGGTACACAGGAGATCTAGAGCAAATCCTTCGCAAGGGGGGCGGGGGGAGCTTCAGAGCTTGTGCATGAAGATCATGACCAGGAGCAGCAAATTCAGGACGCCCAACATTTAAATGTTCTTCAGCCATGCTTGATTCTGTTCAAGCAGTGATACGTGGCGATAGGCTGATGCATGTGAAATCATGTATCCCCACCGTGAGCTGAAGTACTGTGTACTTCTTCTCGCACATCAAAAAACTGCATCCACCGTACCGCCAAACACAAAAAACAGATGTTTAGCGAGGTGTGTGTGGACATGGATCGAAAGGATCTTGAAAAACTTACTCCATGCCTTTCGCACTTGTAGAAATGCCTGCCTGGGTTTTCTTCCATTCCCGAGACGAACCACATCATGTAGCGTGCATTGCAATCTGGGCAACGGATGAGAGGGAGCGGAGGCATCTAGTTAGCGGTGTGGTGTGATGGAGAAGGCGTGGAGCTAAGCTGGGACTTAGACGAACACATGCTTGTGAGGCTGAGAGAAGGAGAACTAAGAAAAAGGCTTGAGCAGGATGGGCATTGACAATCAAGCCGATTGTTTAAAAAGGCCACGGGCAGCATCATGGAGCTAGTCGTTGGGACTGGGATGCTAGTGGCCCGCGCCTCAATTCAATGCCTGGCCTGCCTTTTAATTTTGCATTGGATGCCTTGCCTGCCTTGCGCTGCATGTGTCAGATGCTAATACGTGGTTATACCAAATGCTATACGAGGAGCCGAAAATCGTTATACATCCCGTGGGTATTCAAGTGGCACGAATCACGTGGAAACATGCGGGCTGGATACCAGCCGCGCGTGGCCGCATGTCCACTCGTGATTATTCGGACACATATCCTGCAGATTTCTTCGATAAAGAGAAAAGAAGAGAAGGTACAACATAACTCACCGGCTTAAGCTTACATGGTTTGTCTCTAGAGTATTCAAAGACATAGTTGCGTAGTTGGTTGTTTCGTACATCTCGGAATGCAAACATGCCATAGACCTCTAAGGCGGTATCATGATGAGATGATAAATTCAAACTAAACACTTGGATTGCCCGTCGACAAGGTTCATTGTCCCTTTTGTCAACCCAACGGTTTTCCCATCTTGGCAATGGAGGTACTGCAGGCAATATGAAAACAAATCATTAGATATCAAAAGTTGTGCAGTAAATACATGGATAACGTCATATAGATTAGAACTTGGGAATCTTAAATATATAGAACCTGAGGAAGACTTCTCTCAATTTTCTCTTTACATATACTTAGGTTTTTTTTATGACATATGGAACTCCCTTCCCTTGGTTCACTAGCAAATCACTGGACATGGTGGCAAAATAGAGAATGTGACTTGCTCGAGATACAAATGGTCATGCGCATGCAAATCTTTTTTTAACTTTATTTATAAAGGCATACCGTCAAACTTTCTAAAAAATTGCCACCGGTACAAACATAATACGTCAGTAGGTTTGCAGGATTCAAAACTAAGTGGATTCACATAAAAACTGAAGAAATTTTTCTGAAGGATAAGGTGCTTGCCACATCTGTCATAACAAAACAAAATTTTCATAAGATTGGACCGAATCAAAACTTTTGTTTGGAATTGCATGCCAAATGAACCATAAGAAAAATATTACATATGATTTTCAATCCTGCAAATCAAAAATAAGAACAGAAATTCTAACGAACAGTATCTATAAAAAATTCTACTCCCTCCGTCTCAAAATAAGTGTTTCAAGTTTAGTACAATTTTGTACTAAACCTAGTACAAAGTTGAGACACTTACTTTGGGACGGAGGGAGTACTTATGAACCAATAGGCGCTTGACACTAGTAGAAAAAGGGTCAAACGTGAAGCACATTAGTGCCAGTTTGAATTTCAGCCGGCACTAATGTGTGCATTAGTGCCGGTTCCAACGGCTAGCCGGCCGCTCTCATTAGTACCGGTTCGTGGCGAACCTTTAGCATCGGTTCGTGCCACGAACCGGTACTAAAGTGAGTGGTGGCAGGATGTTGTCAGTCCGGGGCCCCTCCAGCACCTTTAGTACTGGGTCGTATCACGAACCGGTACTAAAGGTCGTCCTACATAGACCCTTCGTCCACCCGAGCTCGCTCTGTTCTTCCCCTTTCTCCTCTCCTCTCTGTTCTTTCCCCTCTTCCTCTCAAGCTCATCACACATTTTTCCCAAAATTTGTCAAGATTTGAAGGCTCCCATCCATTCAAATGATCACAAAGGTTAGCAACTTTGTCCTTTCATCTCTCATTGCTAGATTAGCTCGTGCAATGCTTTATATAGTGATTGATTTTTGAGTTTAGTAATTTGGGAGGAATTATATATATGTGCTAGTATTTGATTTATATGCAATTTGAGGTCAAAAATAACACTTAGTTTGCATATGTAGGTGTGGTTTACTTAGTACCTTCTAAATCTCCGTCGTAACCACCGTCGATCGCTCTCAACGTCCCGTCGCCGGCACCACCTTGTGGTGAGCCTCTTGTTCATGAAGTTTTATATAAAAAATTGATGTTTGTGTGATTTGGATATATAGTTACTCGTATAATTATCTTACCCATACATTGTTTGTTATACATAGTGCCATGGTTTTGATATCCGTCCCCGTCGGCCCTCGTCCGGGTTATGATTCGGATGTGGCATATTCTTTTCTAAAACTATTCATTGCATTTCGTGTTTATGACAAATTATGTCCATCAAGTTGACATAGATATTTGTATGTAGGAGGTAGTTGAACCGGAAATTCCAACCGACCATATTGTCGAGAGGTTAAATTTAGTTGAAAGAGAAAACGAGGATTTGAAGGAAAAAATGAAAAGAATTGAGGGGGAGAAGATGGAATTGGAGTTGCATGTTGCCGATGTCGTCGATGATCACAAGATTAAGATGGAGAAAATGCGCTTGAAGATTAGAAAGATTAGAAAATATGCCATTCATAGTGAGGCTTGGTATCATTATGATGTTGGACCAATTGTTACCTTAGTTGCGATCTTGATCGCATTTGTTGTTGCATTTAAATTCTTTAGCTAGAGAGTTATTTGTTTGTTGCATTTAAGTGTTGTATGATCTTTATGTATGAACTTTATGTATTGTATTAATTTGGTGTTTTCGGTGCTGTGTATTGAAGATGAGCCGGCAATGGATGTACGATGACCGATGCTCTCCCGAGTTCATTAATGGCGTGCGTACTTTTCTGCTTGCGGCTGAGGCAAACAAGTGGGCGGATGGTTTTATGCCTTGTCCATGTGCTGGCTGTAAGAATGGTCACAATACTCTACGTCAAGAACCATTCACGTCCACCTGTTTGAGTCCGGTTTCATGCCCCACTATAATGTTTGGATCAAGCATGGAGAAAGAGGGGTTATGATGGAAGACAATGAAGAAGAAGAGGACGACGACAGCTATCCTGGCCATGGGTTCCCTGAATACGATGATACAACAATGAGGGAAGAAGCTGAGCCGGTAATGCGGGAAGAAGCTGAGCCGGCAATGCGGGAAGAAGCTGAAGAAGAGGTATCAGATGAGCCCGTTGATGATCTAGGTCGGGCCATTGCCGATGCAAAGAGAAACTGCGCAAAATGATTTGGAGAAGAAGAAGTTGCAGCGCATGTTAGAGGATCACAAAAAATTGTTGTACCCGAATTGCGTAGGTGACAAGAAAAAGCTGGGCACCACACTGGAATTGCTACAATGGAAGGCAGAGAATGGTGTATCTGACAAGGGATTTGGAAAGTTGCTGGTAACGATAAAGAATATGCTTCCAAAGGACAACGAATTGCCCGAGAGTACGTACGAAGCAAAGAAGGCTGTCTGCCCTCTAGGGTTAGAGGTGCAGAAGATACATGCATGCCCTAATGATTGCATCCTCTACCGTGATGAGTATGTGGATTTGAACGCTTGCCCCATTATGCGGTGCATTGCGCTATAAGATCAGCCGCGATGACCCTGGTGATGTCGAGGGCGAGCGCCCCAGGAAGAAGATTCCTGCCAAGGTGATGTGGTATGCTGCTATAATACCACGGTTGAAACGTTTGTTCCAAAACAAAGAGCATGCCAAGGCGATGCGATGGCACAAAGAAGACCGTAAGAAAGACGGAAAGTTGAGAGTACCCGCTGACGGGTCGCAGTGGAGAAAAATCGAAAGAAAGTACGGGAAGGAGTTTGCAGATGACGCAAGGAACGCATGGTTTGGTCTAAGCGCAGATGGCATTAATCCTTTTGGGGAGCAGAGCAGCAACCATAGCACCTGGCCTGTGACTCTATGTTTGCATAACCTTCCTCCTTGGTTGTGCATGAAGCGGAAGTTCATTATGATGCCAGTGCTCATCCAAGGCCCTAAGCAACCCGGCAACGACATTGATGTGTACCTAAGGCCATTAGTTGAAGAACTCTTACAACCGTGGAATGGAACAGGTGTACGTGCGTGGGATGAGCACATGGGGGAAGAATTTGACCTAAAGGCGTTGCTGTTGGTGACCATCAATGATTGGCATGCTCTCAGTAACCTTTCAGGACAGACAAACAAGGGATACCGCGCATGCACGCACTGTTTGGACGATACCGACAGTATATATTTGGCTAATTGTAAGAAGAATGTGTACCTGGGACATCATCGATTTCTTCCGAGCAGGCATCCCGTAAGAAAGAAAGACAAGCATTTCAAAGGTGAGGCGGATCACCGGACGAAGCCTCGCCACCGTACTGGTGCTGATGTACATGATATGGTCAAGGATTTGAAGGTGGTCTTTGGAAAGGGTCTTGGTGGACAACCTGTTCCGAATGACGCTGACGGACGCGCACCCATGTGGAAGAAGAAATCTATATTTTGGGACCTGCCCTATTGGAAATACCTAGAGGTCCGCTCCGCAATCGACGTGATGCACGTGACGAAGAATCTTTGTGTGACCCTGCTTGGCTTCTTGGGCGTGTATGGGAAGACAAAAGATACACCTGAGGCATGGGAGGACCAGCAATGTATGCACGGAAAAGACGGCATACATCAGGGTCATGCAAGCTACACTCTTACCAAAGAAGAGAAGGAAATCTTCTTTGAATGCCTGCTCAGTATTAAGGTACCGTCTGGCTTCTCGTCGAATATAAAGGGAATAATAAACATGGCAGAGAAAAAGTTCCAGAACCTAAAGTCTCATGACTGCCACATGATTATGAAGCAACTGCTTCCGATTGCATTGAGGGGGCTTCTACCGGAAAACGTTCGATTAGCCATTGTGAAGCTATGTGCATTCCTCAATGCAATCTCTCAAAAGGTAATCGATCCAGAAATCATACCAAGGTTAGAGAATGATTTGGTGCAATGCCTTGTCAGTTTCGAGTTGGTGTTCCCACCATCCTTCTTCAACATCATGACGCACGTCCTAGTTCACCTATGTGAAGAGATTAACGTTTTGGGTCCTGTATTTCTACACAATATGTTCCCCTTTGAGAGGTTCATGGGAGTCTTAAAGAAATATGTTCATAACCGTGCTAGGCCAGAAGGAAGCATCTCCAAGGGCCATGAAAATGAGGAGGTCATTGAGTTTTGTATTGACTTTATTCCTGACCTTAAGCCGATTGGTGTTCCTGAATCGCGGCATAAGGGCAGACTGGATGGAAAAGGCATGCTAGGAGGGGAACAAATAATATGTATGGACGGGCATTCTCTCAGTGAAGCACACTACACAGTTCTACAGAATTCCGCCTTGGTGGCTCCGTATATGGATGAACACAAGAATTTGCTACGCTCCAAACACCCGGAGCGGTCTAATGACTGGATTACACATGAACAAACCAGGAGTTTCGCCAGCTGGTTGCAGACACGTACCATGCATGACGCCTCTATTGAAGATGACCTATACTTGCTGTCCCAGTTACCATCTTCGAATATAATGACTTTCAAAGGGTACGAGATAAATGGTAATACATTTTACACGATCGCCCAAGATAAGAAGAGCACCAACCAAAATAGTGGTGTCCACTTTGATGTAGAAACCAAGACGGGAAAGGAAACATATTATGGTTATATACAGGACATATGGGAACTTGACTATCGACGTGGTTTGAAGGTCCCTTTATTTCGGTGCAAATGGGTCAATATGACACGAGGCGGGGTAACGGAAGACCCGCAGTACGGAACGACAATAGTGGATCTCAACAATCTTGCGTATGCAGATGAACCATTCGTCCTAGCCAATGATGTGGCACATGTTTTCTATGTGAAGGGCATGTCTACCAAGCCGAGAAAAAGAAAAGATAAGGAAGCGAATGCATCGTACGATGAGCCAAAGCGGCACATAGTTCTTTCTGGGAAGAGAAACATCGTGAGAGTGGATGACAAGACAGACATGTCAAGAGATTATGAAAAGTTTGATGAAATTGCTCCATTCACAGTGAATATTGACCCAAGCATCTAGTTAAACGATGAAGATTTTCCATGGCTACAGCGCAAAGGGACACACGCGAAGAAAAAGTTTCACACCCAAAGATCTGGGATGCGATCGGCTTCACTATCATCACTTTCTTGTGTGTTTCACACCCAGGAGGGAATCTCTGCAATAGTTAGGATAGCTAGTTATGTGTTTTGGCATTTGAAATGCGAAGAAATTTTATGTGCAAGCAAATTCTTTCATGCATTTACTGATTTTTCAGCTAAATGACCCTGAAATTGAAAAGCATTTCAAATGAACTCAGAAAAGGTTGAAAGTTGGCATGGTATCATAATTTCACCCACATAGCATGTGCAAAAAAGTAGAGAGGGTTACCGTAAAAACTGGATGCACTTCGTGTACAAAATGGACAATCTCTTTCGAAGTATAAGGGTTTCAGACGAAAACTCATCTGTTACAAAGGCATTTCATATTTTAAATAACCTAAACATTACCAAATTGAATATAATGATAAAACATACTAATATTAAACATAAGAAAAAAGAATCACTGAAAAATCTATTTTCAAAGTTAAGTTATTCACAAACTAGTGATTCACACAAATTTCAAATAATTCAAAATTTAAACTATTCAAATTTGTAGACTACCGGTACTAACAGAAAGTTTGTAATTTTTTGTACCTAAAGCAAAAATATTCACAAAGAAACTCTAAATACAGCAAAAAACAACTCAAAAATAAATAAAACAAAAATAAATAAAGCAAAAAAATAAGAAAAAAAGCCCACCTACTGGGCCACAACGGCCTGCATACGACTAGAAACCCAAATTCTAGTTGGACCAGGATGCAGGCCCGCTAGCACAGTAGGCCCAACAGGGCATCGCAGCAGAGATAGGCCCAGAAGGCCTGCTTAAGAGAGGAGCTCGAGACAGCAGCGACGGCGGGGCTTATAAGTAGGTGCGAGTGCCCCTTGGCTAGCGAGGTGGGACTAAACTTTTGCGCCCCTCGCCTGGCAGCGCACACCCTTTAGTACCGGGTCGTGGCTCCAACCGGTACTAAAGGGGGGCCTTTAGTACCGGTTGGCGCCACGACCTAGTACTAAAGGGGGTGCGGTTCCCGCCGCTTCGCCTGGCCAAAACAGACCTTTAATACCGATTGGTGGCTCCAACCAGTACTAAAGGTGGGTTCTATATAAGAAAACACTTAAAAAAATTTGTCAGTTTCTCATCTCTCCCTGCTTCTTTCTCCTCTGCCCCGTCGCCGCCGCCCCTCGTCGCCGCCCACGTCGCCGTCCGTCGCCGTCCCCGTCCCCGTCCCCGTCCCCGTCGTCCCTGTCGCCGCGCCGCGCCGCGCCCCGTCCTCTTGTCGTCCCCGCCCGGTCCGTCCCCGTCCCCGTCATCGTCGCCGCCCCGTCCCCATCGCCGTCTCCGTCTCCGTCCCCGTCCCCGTCGCCGCCCACCGTCGTCGCGCCTTGCCGGTGAGCTCCTGCCCCGGCCGCCAACCACACACACACACACACACATTGTTATAGAATTGTTAGCAATCTTTCTGTTTTTTAGTTATAGAATTATTAGAAATGTTAGTTTTAGTTATAGAAATGTTAGTTATATAGAAATGTTAGTTATATAGAAATATTAGAAATGTTAGTTATATAGAAACGGTTTTTAGTTATAGAAATATTAGAAATGTTAGTTTTAGTTATAGAAATATTAGAAATGTTAGTTTTAGTTATAAAATTTAGAATTTGCATATATGAAATCACAATCCATAATTTAAAAAATGTTACTTTACTTTTGTGGCATATAGTATTTGTTGTCGACGATGCCCGGCCCGCATCCTCGCCCTCGACCCGTTCGCGACGACGTCCTGCTTCAGAGGACCCATGTCTGGGACTGGGCTCCGCCGGGATGGCACCGGGAGGTGCTACCTTCAGGGGCGCGACGCTTGGTGAGGAACCCGGCCCCGGGTCCCGTCGTCGACCCTCATCTCCTTTGGTGGCATTCACGTGGGCCACTTTCGGTGCGGAGGGAGCCGGCCCCGCCGGAGGTGGTACATCGCCGTGTCAGGGAGGAGGACGAGCACGTCCATCGCTACATGGCTGCTATGGACGTCAGGTTCTCCAATACCTGGCAGGTTCTTTGGGGAGATCACCCGAGCTATGATCCAGTGATGGTTCCTTCACTTTGGTTGTCCACCGCCTAGATTACTCTCTAGTATTCCATCTTTATTAGCTAGCTAGCTTGCTAGTGATGTATTCGATATATAATATTCGAGATGATTTATTCGAGATTATATATATTATTCGAGACAATGTATTCGAGATTATGTCTATTATTCGAGACGACGTATTCGAGATTATATTCGATGATGCTTATTATGTACTATGATTGATTCAGTTTTTCCTTATTAATTGATTGCATCCATGCATTGTAATTTGAATATATTTCTTTTGGATTAGTTAAATAAAACCTATGGCGGACAATATCGGCAGAGAGGGAGAAGAGGCCCTGTTCAATATCATACGCAATCCTCGCGGGCCAGATGATGATCAGAATGAAGAAGATTATGACGACTCCGAATATCTAAACAACACCGGGGAGGGTGATATGATATTCGACCACGACGACCGAATTGATGAAGTCATGAACTATGAACATGACGAAGAAAATTTTGATCTTGAAACAACAAAGACCGGCGAGGTATATATATTTATATAAGCAGGCATCTGGTGATCATCACATGTTTTAAATGACTTGAAGATATATTAACGAATCAATCTTTCTTCTTTCAGCCATCCGGATCGAGCAAATCTTCAGGCAACAGGAAACGAGGCCCGAAAAAAAAGTTGAAGGAGGGCGTAAAGTATAATATCGAGGCCATCAAACCTAATGGCGAACCATTAGCGCCTAAGAAGATTGCGGACAAGTTCATTCGTCAGTGCGGAGTTCTTGTGAAGGACCAACTCCCGATCTCCCTTCAAGAATGGAGAGAGCCAGCAAAGCCACGTCCAGGAGTTACTTTTGTCGATGACAGACAAAAACTTCTGCTTTGGGAAACGCTCATGGAACATTTCACCCTACCAGATCATTTCACAGATGCAGATGTGGAGAAAGTCAAGGACGCTGCTCTTAGGAAGATGGCGGTTGCATTCAAGAACCACAAGATTCGTGAATGGGCCAAGTACGTCAAGGGAGGAAGGAAGACTCCAGTATTCGAGGGAACACTAGAGAAGCAAAGTGCTCATTGGGACGATTTCGTGAAATTCAAGGATTCAGAATTATCTAAGTAACGGTCAAGAATAAACAAGGCCAATGCCGCAAAAAAGGATAAGTTCCATAAGCTAGGGCCAGGTGGCTATGCGGTGGGAATGCCTAAGTGGGATAAGTCTGAGAAAGAGATGCTGGATGCAGGTGTCACTCCAGAAACATTGAGCTGCCCCCCCAGGTGCAGGACTTGGTTCTATGCGCACGGGGGGGAGTTGGACCCGAAGACAGGCAAAGTTTCGAAGAAGGCATGTCTGGACGGAGCCGAAGATAAGCTACTTGTTGCAATAGAAGAGGCTCGATCCGGGTTGTTCGAGCCCAACAGCAACGACGAGCTTACGCGTGCCCTGGGAAATCCTGAACACCCGGGAAGAACACGAGGCATGGACGCTATTCCGTGGTATGAGGGGTTTTCGGACTGGAACGCCGACTACAGAACCCGTGCGAGAAAGAAGATTGCGGAGGAGAAGAAGAGGAAGATGGAGGAGGAACAGAGGAAGCTAGACTATGAACACCTTCAAGGCCTAGAATCAGCGCACGCGGACTTGGCAGTCAAATTCCAGCGGCAGCGGGAGCATATCGACTCACTTAGCCAGCAAAGGGGGTCACAGCAGCTAGCGGATGATCCACCATTGGATAGCACCGTCCCATCCATGCCGAGAAGCAGCATGGGTTCCGCCCCGTGCGACGCATTGCTGGATAGCTATCGAGTGGATGACATCATGGAGAACACTAATTGCGAGCTACACTTCAAAATGAAAAACATATCCATGAAGGTGGCGGACGGCCTTGATTTTACAAATCCCCCCGAGTCAACCTTCCATTGCAACCCGATTCTATCGGGCTATGCTCGTGTCTTGGTTGATGAGGTGGTGGACCAATATTCGGGGCTAGAGCTTGACATTCCTGGAGGTGACGATGAGCACACACTGGGAGAGGCCAACCATCGTATCATCCTATGGAGAAAGGATTGCATCATCTTTCGAAGGCCACCGACACCGCGTCATCCGACTCCTCATCGAAGTCCGCCACCGAGTCAGCACACTCCTGCTCCTCCAAGTCCACCAACGCGTCAGGCCACTCCTCCTCCAAGTCCGGCACAGCTTCAGGTCACTCCTCCTCCTCCAAGTCCGGCACAGCTTCAGGCCACTCCTCCTCCAAGTCCGGCACAGCTTCAGGCCACTCCTCCTCCTCCAACTCAGCCACGTTAGCCATCTTCGTCGCCTCAGCAATCACGGAAGAGAGCCGCCTCAGCTATGGTGCGTAGCGGTACAAGTCAAGGTAGTACTGGAGGTACAGGCGGAGGCAAGCGATTTCAATATGGTCCAAGCCTCGCGCCTCTTCCGTAGAGGCCTTACGACAAGTCCGAGGAGGAAAACATAGCCATATCGAAGGCCGAGGTGGAAGCCCATTTTGCACCAAAACCGGCACCGCCGCCAAGAGAGAAAGTGCCTGTGGAAAAGATTGACCACTTCATTCGTATGGCTAGAGCACCAGCTCCCAAGCCTGTTGACACAGACTATGAGCGCCACATCAAGAAGTTAAATCGAGCACGTCTACAGAAAGAGGCGAGCTCGAGCTCGAGCAAATCAGCTGGCAAAAGGAGCGGTAAAACCGTTCCCCAGCTGGGAGAACAGGCGGCGCAATCAATCCCCCGCTTGTTGTGTCAACAACACATGAGAGTAGGCGCGCCCAATATTATTGTGGGCAAACTGTTAACGTTCCCGGGGTGGGCGATGTGGTAATAACCAAGGAGCATATTGCGCAGGCTGAAACGATCGAGATCACTGTTGGACAACTCCTCGATATCGAGCCCATGTCTCTGACTAGAGAGGAGGAAATAAAACGGAAATATGTCCAGGGCCAACCTTTGGTCGAGCCAGACGAGGTCAATAAGCTCCCAACGAGAATGTATGAATTGCATCAATGGTACATGGACATTACCAAGATTTCCAATCGAGAGTCCCTCATGGTGAATGTCAAGAAGGATCATTACTACCATGAGAAAGCTGTGACCGTTGAGTATTCAGAACTATTTCAGCTATACAATCAAGACGCACTCGACAAATCTATCGTCAGTTGCTATTGTCTGTAAGTGATTTCTTTCTGTAATTTAAGTTTCAAGCTAGCTGTAGTGATCATTTGATCAATCATTACCTCCTGTAATTATCCTCACTATATTCTTTTCTGTGGTATTATGCAGGATGTTGATTTATGAAATGAAAAAAGGTGGACGCTATGGCATTGGGTTCGTTGACCCAAATACCATTAATGAATACACATGGAAAATAGATTCATATTACGAAAAAAGTGTAGAGGAAATCATGCTAGAGTTCTTCAAGCACCTCAAATACAATGAAGATATACTACTTCCTTACAACTTCGAGTGAGTCACACTGTCTTGTACTACAAATTCTGTTTTTGCCTACTAGCTAGCTACATATTTTTGCTTACATATGCTCGCTTAATTAAGACATGCAAACGTGTGTGCATGCAGATTTCACTGGATCTTGTTAATCATTAAAGTTGATGAAGGAACAGTTGAACTACTAGACTCACTACTTAAGAAAGCAAGTGACTACACCATCGTGAAGGGGATAGTCAACAGGTAATTTCAATCATTATTAACTATATCTCAGCCTATTTAATTAGTTCGTCATTTCCTGATAACAACTATTTAATAACCCATTTATTCATTTTCTTTGTCGGCGGGCAGGGCTTGGGCAAAGTTCATCAGGGCCACTCCAGGCCCATGGAAACAAAATTTGAAATGGTATCGACCCCAGGTAAGTAATTAAGTAGTACTAGCTAGCTGCCATCTCTTTAATTATCATGCTTGATTAATTATTATCTGATCTAATTCCATTCTCGTAAAGGCCCTGAAGCAGGCGCCGGGGAATAATCTGTGTGCATACTACGTTTGCGAGAACATTCGCATGATGGCGTCCGAAAGGAGCAAATCTCAAAGACAGGAGTGGGTACGTTTGTCAGAACACTATTCACAATTTTTACACCATTATCGATATCTAGTCACACAACTAATACACATGCATATTGATCTCCTTCTTAACAGTTCAAAGAGGTGCGGGAGAAGCTCCTAACAGAGGGCCACATAGAAGCAATTCAAGAGGAAATAACGGGATTTTTGCTCGACCAGGTCATAGATCCCAAAGGAGAATACTATTACCCGTTACCGCCCTCATGAACCACTTCCAATTGTTATCGTGCTCCGAAGGCATCAATTAGGCTAATGCCACTAGCTCCGAAGGCACCAATTAGGAGAAATTGTGTGTGTATATATATATACATACATGTGTGTATATATATGTGAATTAATTAATGGTGGTTGTGAGACATTCGATGATATATATATATTATGATCGGTTCTACTA
Source organism: Triticum dicoccoides (assembly GCF_002162155.2). Taxonomy (NCBI): domain Eukaryota; kingdom Viridiplantae; phylum Streptophyta; class Magnoliopsida; order Poales; family Poaceae; genus Triticum; species Triticum dicoccoides. The sequence continues at coordinate 32,896,039 of NC_041392.1, forward strand.
GAAATTCTATTTATATATATGTATAACGTGTACAATATATAGTATCGTAAAATACCAGCAAACGAAAAAGAATTAAATGGAAAACACAAAATTAAATGAAAAAGAAATCATAAACCCAAAGCCCCAACCTTTTAATACCGGTTGGTGACACCAACCGGTACTAAAGGGCTCCCTACCCCCGAAGCTGGCTCATGCCACGTAGTTGCCCTTTAGCACCGGTTCATGCTGAACCGGTACTAAAGGGGGGGGGGGGCTTTAGTGCCTACACTTTAGCGCCGGTTACCAAACCGATACTAAAGGGCCTTATGAACCGGTGCTATTGCCCGGTTCTGCACTAGTGTGATGTTCAGAAGCTGACCGCCAATCTTTCTCGTTGTGATGTTCTAGAATCTGTGGGTTCAGATTTCACAAAATAAAAACCACATAATAGCAATAAAGCGTGGCCACTTACGCAAGCTTTACGCGGATAACAGGCTTGGATCGAGCTGACACGGGCCATTGACCTGAAGAGACCCCTCCCAGACCCCCCTTGATCTCTTGGCGCTGGACATTGTCGAAGGAAACTCGATCTGATTCTCCCACCTCTCTTCCATGTCGGCGACGTAATAAGGGTTCCCGTCCTCGTAGTAGAACGTATACCCGTATCCCCAAGAACCACCATAGTGGAGCTCCTCTTCTTCTTGGTCTGATTCGTCTGGTTCGTAGTACTCGTAATCACCTTCGTCGTCAAGCTCTTGCTGTTCCTGCAGGATGGAGTACAGCTCCCTGTCCCACAGCCAGGTGCCGAGCAACTCATCCTCTAGCTTCTTTCTCATGGCCGCCATGTCCAGATTCGGCTCCATGGCCGCCGCGCCGCCGCGAGATCGATCTGTAAGGACAGATTTACAGGGGACAAAAGGGAGGGATTAGAGGAAGTGACCTTCTTCTCTACCCTCCGTGATCTCCTTCCTACGCCGACACGGACGGATTGAAAGACGGTTTTCCGGCGAGTGCCGAGGCGCCGGTAAATAACCCCAGGTGCGGGTGCTACTTCGCTGCTGACTCTTCGCAATAGCGGCTAATGGGCTTTCTAATTTTAAACCCAGGGCAGGGGGCTAATGGGTTTTCTATTAGTATTATTTTACCTGTTAGTCAGGCCGAAATTGAATATTACGATCATGTTACGGCTCGAACTTCCTAAAAAAATGTTACTACTTTAACATAACACTAAAATCATGTTTCTACCCTTCAAAAAAAACTAAAATCATGTTTCTCAGTCAATATGCGGATACTAGCTTCATGGTGGCAGAGGATTTGCACACTACAAGAAATATGTCAACTTATGACCACCACTATTGGTCACTGAATGGTCACAAATTTCCATTTGTGACCTTTTTGTGACCAAAAACATAAGGTCAAAAGCTGGCCGTCATAAACTGACTATAGTGACCTTTCTTCTGGAATGGTCGAAGACGTTTATGACCAAAATACGTCTACCGTGGCGTTTTGGTCACTAGCAACCTCCCCAGGCCACGTAGGCATCCAGCGTGGCAATCTGACATGGCACAAGATTCAGCCCGGTCCAATTCGATTTTCTACATGGGCCTAGCCCAACAATTCAGCCTATTTGTGTTTTTTTCGCTACTAATTTTGCTGAACTACACGGTCCTAGCCCAGCAATGCAGTCTTTTTATTTTCTGGGCCATGGCCTTTTTGGCTCAACAATTCCAGATTTTTTTATAATTACTTTTTTCTTTTTTTTTACGATTGGTCAATTAGTCAGATGGGCCCCAATTGTAAGTTCTGGTAATTGGTCCCAGTTTTCATGTTTTAGTAAGTGGGTCCCAATTGTCAAGGTCATATTCTTTAGATTTCAATTTCATAGTAAATAAATAGCATGTATTTAAATTGGCCAGACAAAAAATACAAGTAGTACTTCAAATAACAGCAGCCAAAATCAGTATGGAGCTGCTACTCTACAAATAACACATAATACATTTTCAATCACGGTTTTACAAGCTCTATGTGTAATAGCTAGAGAATATACAAGCTCTACAAGTGTCTTCAATCTTGTTCAACATGGAGCTCCTTCGGAACCACAGTTTAGAGAAAGCACAAACTGGGCACCTGCATCATCACAGGAAGGCAATTTTAGATCATAAAAACGAATGTTCCAAGCACAGTTTAGAGAAAAGAACCAAGTAAATTTTCCCTTAATCATACAAACAAAGTTTAGAGAAAAGAACAAGCACTTATTATGCAGGACACATACATACACATCTCAGGAAAATCTCGAAAAGGGAGAGAGAGCAGCAGTAGCAACAGGGGGTTCAGACTTCAGAGAAGATAAGCAGCGAGGTGAGGAGAAGAAGAAGCAAGCGTGGGAATGAAGAGAGGAGTAGCAGCAAGCAGCAATAAAGAGGTTCCAAGAAGAAGTGCAGCAGCAGGTTTAGTGGATTCAGAAATGGAATGCCATCATAAAAAACAAAGGATTTTCCATGGTGGTGGTGGACTGGTGCTGATGGTGAGAAGGAGCAGAGCGGCAAAACAAAGGGCATTTGATTAGGCGAAGGACAACCTGAAGAAGGGACGACCTATGCTCTCCTACAACTTTGACATCCGTGTTCATATGCTGAAGGAGCTTGACGAGGACACCGGGCACCAACGACGCCTTTGATGTAACTCCTTAAGCGCATTACTCTGCAATGTTCAAAGAGATTCAGCAATTAGATAAATCACATGAGTGTCTAAAGAATCAGAACCAAGCTAAGTTAGTTATCAGTTCACTGCTAGCCAACCTGGTCGGCTAGCCCTATTCAAAAGTGAAATCCATGAACCCGGTCACAGTAATGGCTGCAACTTTTCGTGAATGTATTTATAGGGAAACATGGGTCACAAGGAACTTAAAGCAGGAACCTCACAATAGCAAGACCGGTTGCATTTCCTAATATAACCGGTGAACCACAATAACAAGGGATCAACTATTGTTCCTTCCTGTTGGAAACCATCAGCTGTTTTGCTCCAGAGTGTTATGTCAGAACTATCAACAAGATGACGACTCGAGGAAAACAGCATGATGATATTCTAGCGCACAGAGTATATATACAAGTATATATATACAAGGATTCTAACACCACAGCATTGACAGTAGGAAGCTAACTAGCATCTGATAATTTCTCGACAGATGATAATCTCATCTAGCATCTGAATCTAAACTCAAGCAGCATGCATTGATTGTAGGAGGGGGCAAGCAATTAAAAGCTACAGATAGAACACAAGTTCTATGTACCTAGATAACAAAAGTAAGAAAGAAATTGATGAAATGTACAATGGAAATTTACTGTTGTTACAGAGCAAACATTAAAAATCCATGCTCAGTTATAAACCAATTATTGTAACTGATGATGCTGCACCATTCATAGGCAATCAGAGATGAAGGAAACAAAGCAAAGAAATGTCATCACCTTAAGCTCCTCAAGGGTAAAGCCTCTGCCAGCCCTCGCCTTAATGTTGTACTTGTGGGTCTGGCATTGCACGATGGGGCGAAGAGGTCCAGAGGTAGGGCAGGGGAAGATCTTCACAGCCTTCTTCTGGCGCGCTGTATACAAAAAAGAACAGAATGTAAGATGGCAGTGAGTTAAGCAAGCACCACAATAACAGAAACATGTTGTCAGTGGATTGGATGGTAACACAAACATCTACTCTGTCCTGCTGTAACAAACATGTACTTAACTCCTTCATACACCAGTGCAAGTGTTGTTCACATGTTACTACTTGATTCGACTTTATACAAATAAATAGACATGACAATAAACTTGCATAAAGAGACGTCTAGTCTAGCATCAGACTAACTTACTGGTATAAAGTGACATGGATATTCATGACAATACAATGGCTCAATGGCTCAATGCCTGAAGCTTTTTCGCTTACGATAGGAGATTTTACAAAAAAGAATACAAGGTGCCTCTAAACAGGAGCAGAGTAGGTCTAGAGCACTTATGTCAATGCCTCCCATACAATTTATTTAACTCATAGGTTTACATTAATTGAAATAATCTGGGATAGTTCAACAAACAAAAATGTGAAGCAAATAGCATTTTTCAGTTCAGCAACATGTTGTACATACAGTATGAGCAGCACAGGACAGTAAAAACAGTGAGCAATCTGCAACTCTATTTTGATGATGTGGGTGCATCCACATAATAGAATTTATTTATCCGTGTGCATCGATCACTAGTTAATTCGTATCCATTGATGACCACAGTGTTGCTGCAGCAGGAAACATTCAGTCAATGTTGCTGCAGTGTCCCATAACAAGATTCTTATGTATGGACTGAATTTTTGTGCATATGTAACTAGAATCAAACTGTATCCAATAATATATGGTGACATGTCACAGCAGGAAATTTGAGCAGGGGTTGGAGAAGAAGGGCGGGCAGTCAGTACCTTGTAAGAAGAGATGCTGCTGGGCAGAGGCCTAGTCATGGATTACCCGTGGAGGTTCATGGAAGAAACATGGAGGGGATGTGAGAACACTCGTGAGATTGCATTAGATTGAAACGAGACGAATGGGATAGTGGAGTGGAGTGGATGCTTACGGGAACTCAATATCGAGGCGGGTCCTGCCGTCGTCGATGGCGGCAGCGAGGGAGCGGGCGGTGTCGGAGACGAGCACTTCGTAGGAGCGCGGCTTGTAGACGGACACCCCGGCCCTGAGCTCCCCCACCTCCGCCTCCTTGGCCGCCTCCGCGCGCACCGACCGGAGCCGGCGGCGGCACCGGAAGCGCGCTGGCGCCCCGGCGAGGCGGGCAGGCGGGGAAGGGACGACGCGCGGAGCCGCGGGGGAGCACAAGAGGCGGACGGCGGTGGAGAGAGGCGCCATGGCCGCGCGCGGAGGAGGAGGGGAGGAGGAAGAGGCGAGGCGGTGCTCTGCTCTGCTCTCTGCCAGCGTGTAGCCCGTTGGTCCTGGATTGCGCCCCTCCCAGTCGACCTCGAGGTCGGAGAGAGACGGATCTCGCAGCTCTGGATCTGCGAGGAGGGGAGGGGGAGGCCCGGCGGCGAGCTGAGGATGTGGTCTGAAACGGGAAGAAGGGGGCGGGGGCGAATGCGGCGGCAGGAATGGATCTCCTCGCCGTAGCGGGATGGGGAAGGAGGGGGAAGCAACAGGGGGGCCGTCGTCGTCGATCTGGAGCGAAAGAATGGAGGCGGGGGAGGGAGGAATGAGAGAAAGTATGGAGGCAGGGGGTGGGTGGAAAATGTCCATGAGGACAGACCGGGTTTCGGCTCGGGTGGGTTTGGGCCGTTGGATCCGAAAGCATCCGACGGTGGTTGATGCGTGATCCGCGTGATATGCCCATGGTCCAATCAGAACGCACCAATCCATTTGATGACCTTATGACCATATAAATTGGTCATGATCGATTCAAGATAAAAAATTTCATTCCATTTTTCAGTGCTCAAAATGAGTATTTTTGTGAAAGTCCTATCAAATATTTGTTCAAATGATATCATATTTTGCACAAGTTTACATCATGGATTTGTAAACAATATTGACAAAGGGAGTTTTTACTTCCTTTGCACGAAAAAATAATTTTCCATTTTTCGAGTGGCCAAAATAAGTTTTTTTGTGAAGGACCTATAATATATTTGTTCCAAAATTGGACCAAATCATTTTTCTAAAATACTAGGCCATATTTAATGCACAATTGACCAATTGGTTTGGTGTAAAAAGTTTTGATCCACCTCTCGTGAAAAAGACAAATTTCCGCCGATTCAGCTGGAAGCTGGTCAAATTTGAACTGTAGCTGCCTTGTAGTTTGCTCTTTATTTTTTCCAAAAATCATTTCTAGGTACATAAGTGAAAGTGCGTTATATCGACTAGAGGGGGAGGGGGTGAATAGGCGATTTTTATGAAAGTCTTCAAAACATGGAAGTTTCGAAGACAAACGATAGAAATAAACCTATTACCATGCAGCGGAAGGTAGACTACACTAGGTAAACCATAGTCATGTATTCAATGAAGTGAAAGCACAGTGACAAATAGCAACTAGGTAGTAAGGATCAGGTAGGAAGATACTAAGAAGCCAAACAGATCACACAGTCACTCAGTGAAGACAAAAGATAGTGCAGGCATACAATGACTTCACAAGGAGTAACAGTAAGTAAGGAGAAAGGAAAGGATGAAACCAGTGACTCGTTGAAGACAATGATTTGTTGGACCAGTTCCAGTTGCTGTGACAACTGTACGTCTGGTTAGGGTGGCTAGGTATTTAAACCTAAGGACACACAGTCCCGGACACCCAGTCCTGAACACACAGCTCAGGACACCCAGTCCTCACCGTATTCCCCTTGAGCTAAGGTCACACAGGCCACGCCCAATAACTCTGGTAAGTCTTCAAGGTAGACTCCCAAACCTTCACAGACTTCGTTCACTGGCAATCCACAATGTCTCTTGGATGCTCAGAACGCGACGCCTAACCGACTGGAGGATGCACAGTCCTCAAGTGTAATAAGTCTTCAGATCACACAGACAAGAAAACTTAAGTGATGCCTAATTCTCTTTGGCTCTGGGTGGTTAGGGCTTTATCCTCGCAAGGAATTCTCTCTCAAAGGCTTCGAGGTGGGTTGCTCTCAAACGACAAAAGTCGTACTCTAAATCTGAGCAGCCAACCGTTTATGGTTGTAGGGGGTGGGCTATTTATAGCCACTAGGCAACCCGACCTGATTTGTCCGAAATGACCCTGGGTCACTAAGGAACTGACACGTGTTCCAACGGTCAGATTTCAAACTCACACGACAACTTTACTTGGGCTACAAGCAAAGCTGACTTGTCCGACTCTGGACAAGATTCGCTCTCAAAGTCTTCACTCGAAGACATAGGTTTTGTTTAAGCATCACTTCAGTCATTCTGACTGGTTCTCTTGGACCCCACTTAACAGTACGGTGGTTCCTATGACTCAACACAGAAGAAAAGAACTACGAAAGATCTAAGTCTTCGAGCTCCATAGGCTTCATGCAGTGTCTTCTCTTATCATAGTCTTCAATGTGAATATCTTCATATACCACCTTTGACTTCAATGTCTTCATACATTTTTAGGGGTCATCTCTGGTAGGAAAACCGAATCAATGAGGGACTTCTACCTGTGTTATCTTGCAATTCTCACAAACACATTAGTCCCTCAACTAGGTTTGTCGTCAATACTCCAAAATCAACTAGGGGTGGCACTAGATGCACTTACAATCTCCCCCTTTTTGGTGATTGATGACAAACTAGTTGAAGTTTTCAACAGGGAATATAATCTGTGAAATTGTAAAGGATAAGGAATTGTCTTCATAAGTTGCAAGGGCTCCCCCTGAAGATGTGCATATAAGGAATTTGCTTTTGGAATGCAAATGCACATGGCAGGTTGTACTTGTGGAGATCCACTTCAACTTATGATGACAATCCACTATGCATGTGAAAGTATATGAAGATAATGACATGCATAATGGAAAATGGACGTCTGCAGAATGATCTAAGTGCGGAATTTATCGTCGCACATGCGGAATTTATCATCGCAACACAAGGTGCCAAATAAGTAGCAGACGACCATCAAGTTTAAGTGTTACAACTCAAAGAACCAAATGTAGCAAAACGAGAGTTGTAAGCACGAAGCAAAATATAAAGCACCCGCCCATATGGACCCGCTTGAAGACTATCAACCTCATATGCTTCTCCCCCTTTTGTCAGTAAGGACCAAAAAGGTTTGAAGACATAGAGCATCTACTCGTTCCCAGGAGGAGTAGGTGAAGCAGCAGGGTCATTGGTGGTGTTCGGCGGTGCTGAAGAGCTTGGAGCAGAGTTGAAGCGTGCTGAAGGAGGTGGCAGTGAAGTAGCATCGTCTTCATCCTCGATCACTCTGGCATGCACAGTTGCAGCAGAGGAGGAGAACTCAGAGTCTTCAAGGGATGGAGTTCGTCGCAACACTGCCCTTCGAGGAGGTGTGGAATCAAACTTGAATCGCTCAGTGAAGCCATCCTCTTGAAGATCATCTTCAGAACACATTAGCGTTAGCCCTTTCCATGTGCGGCGAGAGGTTTCATGGGCAACAAAAGCGTTCTTGGTGGCAAGATTGCGAATGCGATTAACATCCACCAAGAGACTTTGCATCTGACGCATTAGCCAGTCATGATGCCTATCCTGTTTCTGATGAAGAGCCACAAGAAGCTCTCGGTCGTTGAGAACACGAGTGCGCTTCTTGGGTCATGGAGTAGTTGTACTGTCAGTGGCTTCAATGAGAGTAGGATGCGGTGCACGTGTAGTGCCAGCCAGAGGATACACACGAGTTACGGCTTCCATGCCTTCAGCGTTCTGAGTGAAACTCTGATGCTTTGCATTCTGAAGACTGAGAGGTTCCTTGGCAGGCTCGGGATAGATGGCTTCAATAGACATATCCACATCAGGCAAAAAGATTTGATGGTTGCGGGCCGAGGGCTGATATGAGATAGCAGAGTGAAGTTTGATCAGCTGCATCACCCAGGGGGCGTAGAACTTCAAACCAAACAGATCAGAGCTAGATGCAGCAAGCTGACGAATGAAGAAATCCTGTGTATTGAAGCATTTTCCATGAAGAATGTAGAAGACCAAAGTCTTCATTGCACCTTCCAGCTTGGCATGGGGAGAATGTCCTTTGATTGGCCAGAGAGTTCGCCTTAGGATTTGATATATGGTTCTTGGCAGATACTCAAGGTCTTCAACGAAGAACTTTGTGGGATAAGCAGCATCTTGGGGCAATGGCTTCATCATACTGAGCATCTGACTCATATTAGGTTCAGTTTTCTAAAAGATGCTCTCAATAGCTTCACTATGAAGCTGACAGCCATGCTCGTAGAGATCGCCAGGAGTGGGCAAACCAGTGAGCTCAATGATGTCAAAGGCTTTGGCTTCATGATGAACGTTTCCTGTCATCCACTCCAGGACCCAAGTCTTCGGATCTCTGCTATACCCGCGGATGTGAAGTGTGGCATAGAATTGGAGCAGCAACTCTTCATTCCAATGCTCTTGGTCAGTGACGAATGGCAGCAGTCCAACTTCTTTGAAGCAATCCAGAGCTTCTTCCAGACAGGGCAGACCAGCTATTGCTTCAGTTGCAAGGCGCTTGTGAGGGAAGATGCGACCTTGGTTGTACAGAACGCATGAGTAATAGCTTCGCTGCGGATAACTCCAGAACCGATCAGATGATATTCTTTCCCTGGAGTAGGGGTTCCTGGAGCTGTTGAAGAATGTGTTGTCTGCTCTGAAGCCATTGATATTGAAGGAGCTAGGTGCTGATGCAGGACCTGGGAACCTTGGCAATCTTGGGATTGGCTTCTGTACCTGAGGTCTGTGCCCAACATGGTAGTTGAACTGGGGACCGGCAGCAGACTCAGGAACAGAAGCGGCGGGATCAGTGGCTTCGCTGTCTTCTGGTGCTTTTGTTGGTGAGGGTTCCACATTAGCTTCAGCCATGACAGCGTCAGTGGCTTCAGTGGTGTTGGTGGTGGCAGCCTCAAGATTTTCAACCTCCACTTGATGAGCTGGAGGATCGGTCACGATCACGTTCTCCTCGAGAACTGCTTCTTGTTGGGTCAGGGGAGTAGCAGCTTGTGGTACTTCTTCTTCTTCGGCTGATGCAGCCGGAATGTCTTCAGTAGTTTTAGCTTCAGACGCAGAGGCTTGAGGCCTTGGACCTTTGCGAAGCCTGCGCAACGTGGGCGACGCCTGTGGAGTTGGTGTTGGCTGTGCCTCAGAGTCTTCTTCCTCTTGTGGGTGATCAGCCCATGAAGCATCCTGTGCAATTGGCGTCAGTGGACGACCAATGCTGATGAGTTCGCTGTGTGTGAGCACAGGCGATGATACTTGTTGGTGCTCTAACTGAGGAAGGGCTGCATCATCTTCAACATGGTCATGGTGACCAATGTCTTCAGCAGCGATGGAATCAGCTGCTGGAAAGTCTTCAGCTTCATGAGCCTCTTTGAGAGCAGGCTCATGGATAGTCAGTTGACGGTCTTGTGGATCAGCGTCGGGGTGAACCATGGAAATGGGTTCAACAATCAAGGGCTCTGTGGGAGCAGCCCGTTCCTTCTTGGTCTTTCTTTTCTTCTTGGAGGGGGCAGTAGCAGAGGCTTCAGGATGTTTTCTCTTCCTTGCTTCAGCCTCAGCAGTCCTGGTCTTCTTCAGTTCTGAAGCGGTTGACCTGGCCTTTGGCTTCGGGCCAGTCATGCTAGTTGGGAAGACAATGGGATCTGCTTCCTGCCTTGGTGCATCGGGTTCAGCCATAGCGGGCTTCTTCTTTTTCTTGGCAGCCATCCCGGGGTCGATGCCAGGACGCCCAAGGGCCTTGCGCTTCTCAGCCTCATTGTAGGCTTGCACACACCTATCAGCCAGGACCTTCATGCGCTCACGAGAACCCTGAGCTTCTGCATGTTTCTTGAGAAAGGCTTCCTTGAGCTCGTGCAGCATAATCTTGAAGTTCTTCACATCTTGCACGCTGAGCTTGGTCATATGCTTCTTGAACTGAGATTTCTCATAGTCAATCTTCTGCTTCAGTTCAACAACGTGCTGGGCGATGGCTAACTCTGAAGCAATGGCGCCATGGAAGGCGACACTGAGGCCAATGGTAGTTGGAGATCGTCGAAGCTGATGTTTGGCGTGTCAAACCATTCATCAATGAAGTTGTGAATGATTGTTACATCAAAGAGAGGCAGTTCATTGAAGATTTCTGCTTCTTCTTTGCTCTTGATGAGTTGCTCAAGAGCGTCATCTGCTAGATCTTCATCACTTGACAGATCAATGGCATCATTGCGCAGAATGGCAGCAGCAGTTAGCTCTTGGCCGGTGTGTGGCAGAGGCATCTTGACCTTCTGGGGCTTGGAGATGCGTGACAAATCTTCAGACTGCACACTGTCTTCAGGAGGTGCAGTTGCCAGTGGCTTCGCCCTTGAGATTTTTGGTGAAGGGGTAGGCTTTGAAGCTTTAGGCTTCTTCTGCTTCTTTGGCTTCGGCGATACAGGCGCTTCATCTGATTCAGCGTCAGTTGCAGGCTCATTCATGGCTGTCCCTTGAACCAAGATATGGGTGATGAGACCTGCAAGGTTGTAGAAAGGACCGACGACATTGGGTTCTGCATCACGTGTGCCGTCAGCCCTTGGAGCAGAAGGACCAGCGTTGAAGTCTAGTCCCAAAGTCTTCTTGTTTTGCTTCGCTGAGTTCTGGGCAAACTGGAAGTTGCGCTTAAACAGATTGTCGTCATGACACCATAGTAGTGACGACGGGTGTGCATCTGCAGGCTGTGGCCCACAGACCATGCAGGGATAGAAGCCTTGTTCAATGGCTTCTTCTCTAGACCTGGGTTGAAGATTCTTGTATAGGATGTCACCCCACGGTCTCTTGATGGCACTTTACTCAGCATATTCCTGGGTCACAAACCGGTATTTGAACCATTGTTCTGCCCAATATCTTCGAATCCATTGGATTCGGGTCTTGCGCTGATTGTAATCCTCTTCAGGATCTGTCTTGTAAAGCTCTGAGAGGTCATCAGGCAAATCTCTTGATGTTCCCCCACAATGCTGTCTGCCACCCTGCCTTACTGACTTCTCTGCAGCCATGAACTTCAAACTGAAAGGCTTCAAAACGTTCAAAGGCTTCAAAGGTTTTCGCTTGCTGGACAAACAAGAACTGGCTTCGGGAGAATTTATATGATGCTGTAAGAATTCTGCAAATGAATGCAGACTATGAGAACCAAGGGATTCTCCCACAGACATGTACCTGTGACAACATTAAGGTGCGAGGGAAGGGGAAGAGTTCATATGCATTCTCAGAAGATTTTGAAGATAAATCAGTTTAGAAGACATTGACCTCATCGTGCGAAGACATTCACTCATAGATAAGGAGTTGGTTCCAGATTTGTACGAATCCAGAGATCAGTACAAGTGAGGAATCTAACTACTTTGTGAAGCATAAGTGAATATACTAGGCATGTTATGAGATGCAGTATGAAAGAGATCCAACTTGTGTGAATAGAAACTACTTGTGGTAGAAAGTGACAAAGCCATAGAATCAAAGGGGACATAAAAAGGAAGTTTTATTTACCATACTAGGAACTGCTAGACGGAGTGGAAGAGGAGGCCGAGCAGTTCGATCTTCCGTGCCCTAACTTGGCGACGGAGGACACCTACGGCGACAGCGGAGAGGACGATGTCCGCGGTGAAGGAAATATGCCCTAGAGGCAATAATAAAGTTATTATTTATTTCCTTATATCATGATAAATGTTTATTATTCATGCTAGAATTGTATTAACCGGAAACATAATACATGTGTGAATACATAGACAAACAAAGTGTCACTAGTATGCCTCTACTTGACTAGCTCGTTAATCAAAGATGGTTATGTTTCCTAAGCATGAACAAAGAGTTGTTATTTGATTAACGAGGTCACATCATTAGTTGAATGATCTGATTGACATGACCCATTCCATTAGCTTAGCACCCGATCGTTTAGTATATTGCTATTGCTTTCTTCATGACTTATACATGTTCCTGTGACTATGAGATTATGCAACTCCCGTTTATCGGAGGAACACTTTGTGTGCTACCAAACGTCACAACGTAACTGGGTGATCATAAAGGTGCTCTACAGGTGTCTCCAAAGGTACTTGTTGGGTTGGCGTATTTCGAGATTAGGATTTGTCACTCCGAATGTCGGAGAGATATCTCTGGGCCCTCTCGATAATGCACATCACATAAGCCTTGCAAGAATTTTACAACTAATGTGTTAGTTGTGAGATGATGTATTACGGAACGAGTAAAGAGACTTGTCGATAACGAGATTGAACTAGGTATTGGATACCGACGATCGAATCTCGGGCAAGTAACATACCGATGACAAAGGGAACAACGTATGTTGTTATGCGGTCTGACCGATAAAGATCTTCGTAGAATATGTAGGAGCCAATATGGGCATCCAGGTCCCGCTATTGGTTATTGACCGGAGACGTATCTCGGTCATATCTACATTGTTCTCGAACCGTAGGGTCCGCACGCTTAAAGTTACGATGATAGTTTCATTATGAGTTTGTGTATTTTGATGTACTGAAGGATGTTCGGAGTCCCGGATGTGATCACGGACATGACGAGGAGTCTCAAAATGGTCGAGACATAAAGATCGATATATTGGATGACTATATTCGGACACCGGAATTGTTCTGGGTGATTTCGGATAAAACCGGAGTGCCGGAGGGGTTACCGGAACCCCCCGGGGAAGTAATGGGCCTTATTGGGCCTGAGGGGAGAGAGAGGGCAGCAGCCCAGGAGGTGGCGCCCCCCCCTCATGGGGAGTCCGAATAGGACTAGGAGGGGGGGGGGCGGCCCCCCTTTCCCTCTCCCTCTCCCTCTCTTTCCTTCCCCCTCCCTATTCCTAGTTGGACTAGGAAAGGGGAGTCCTACTCCCAGTAGGAGAAGGACTCCCCCCCTCTCCTTGGCGCACCAAGGGCCGGCCGGCCTCCGCCTTGCTCCTTTATATACGGGGGCAGGGGGGCACCCTAGAACACACAAGTTGATCTTCGTGATCGTTCCTTAGCCGTGTGCGGTGCCCCCCTCCATGATATTACACCTCGATCATATTGTAGTGGTGCTTAGGCGAAGCCCTGCGACAGTTGAACATCAAGATCGTCACCACGCCGTCGTGCTGACGAAACTCCTCCCCGAAGCTTTGCTGGATCGGAGCCCGGGGTGCGTCATCGAGCTGTACGTGTGTCAAGAACTCGGAGGTGCCGGAGTAATGGTGCTTGGATCGGTTGGACCGGGAAGACATACGACTACTTCCTCTACGTTGCGTCAACGCTTCCGCTTTGGTCTACGAGGGTACGTAGACAACACTCTCCCCTCTCGTTGCCATGCATCACCATGATCTTGCGTGTGCGTAGGAATTTTTTTGAAATTACTACGTTCCCCAACAGTGGCATCCGAGCCTAGGTTTTATGTGTTGATGTTATATGCACGAGTAGAACACAAGTGAGTTGTGGGCGATATAAGTCATACTGCTTACCAGCATGTCATACTTTGGTTCGGCGGTATTGTTGGACGAAGCGGCCCGGACCGACATTACGCGTACGCTTACGCGAGACCGGTTCTCCCGACGTGCTTTGCACAAAGGTGGCTTGCGGGTGACAGTTTCTCCAACTTTAGTTGAACTGAGTGTGGCTACGCCCGGTCCTTGCGAAGGTTAAAACAGCACCAACTTGACAAACTATCGTTGTGGTTTTGATGTGTAGGTAAGATTGGTTCTTGCTTAAGCCCGTAGCAGCCACGTAAAACTTGCAACAAACAAAGTAGAGGACGTCTAACTTGTTTTTGCAGGGCATGTTGTGATGTGATATGGTCAAGACATGATGCTAAATTTTATTGTATGAGATGATCATGTTTTGTAACCGAGTTATCGGCAACTGGCAGGAGCCATATGGTTGTCGCTTTATTGTATGCAATGCAATCACGCTGTAATGCTTTACTTTATCACTAAGCGGTAGCGATAGTCGTGGAAGCATAAGATTGGCGAGACGACAACGATGCTACGATGGAGATCAAGGTGTCGCCGGTGACGATGGTGATCATGACGGTGCTTCGGAGATGGAGATCACAGGCACAAGATGATGATGGCCATATCATATCACTTATATTGATTGCATGTGATGTTTATCTTTTATGCATCTTATCTTGCTTTGATTGACGGTAGCATTATAAGATGATCTCTCACTAAAATTATCAAGAAGTGTTCTCCCTGAGTATGCACCGTTGCGAAAGTTCTTCGTGCTGAGACACCACGTGATGATCGGGTGTGATAGGCTCTACGTTCAAATACAACGGGTGCAAAACAGTTGCACACGCGGAATACTCAGGTTATACTTGACGAGCCAAGCATATGCAGATATGGCCTCAGAACACGGAGACCGAAAGGTCGAGCGTGAATCATATAGTAGATATGATCAACATAGCGATGTTCACCAATGAAACTACTCCATCTCACGTGATGATCGGACATGGTTTAGTTGATTTGGATCACGTGATCACTTAGAGGATTAGAGGGATGTCTATCTAAGTGGGAGTTCTTTAAAGTAATTTGATTAATTGAACTTAAATTTATCATGAACTTAGTACCTGATAGTATCTTGCTTATGTATGTTTGATTGTAGATAGATGGCCCGTGCTGTTGTTCCATTGAATTTTAATGCGTTCCTTGAGAAAGCAAAGTTGAAAGATGATGGTAGCAATTACACGGACTGGGTCCGTAACTTGAGGATTATCCTCATTGCTGCACAGAAGAATTACGTCCTGGAAGCACCGCTGGGTGCCAGGCCTGCTGCTGGAGCAACACCAGATGTTATGAACGTCTGGCAGAGCAAAGCTGATGACTACTTGATAGTTCAGTGTGCCATGCTTTACGGCTTAGAATCGGGACTTCAACGATGTTTTGAACGTCATGGAGCATATGAGATGTTCCAGGAGTTGAAGTTAATATTTCAAGCAAATGCCCGGATTGAGAGATATGAAGTCTCCAATAAGTTCTATAGCTGCAAGATGGAGGAGAACAGTTCTGTCAGTGAGCATATACTCAAAATGTCTGGGTATAATAATCACTTGATTCAGATGGGAGTTAATCTTCCAGATGATTGCGTCATTGACAGAATTCTCCAATCACTGCCACCAAGCTACAAGAGCTTCATGATGAACTATGATATGGAAGGGATGAATAAAACTATTCCCGAGCTCTTCGCAATGCTGAAAGCTGCGGATGTAGAAATCAAAAAGGAGCATCAAGTGTTGATGGTCAACAAGACCACTAGTTTCAAGAAAAAGGGCAAAGGGAAGAAGAAGGGGAACTTCAAGAAGAATGGCAAGCAAGTTGCTGCTCAAGAGGAGAAACCCAAGTCTGGACCTAAGCCTGAAACTGAGTGCTTCTACTGCAAGCAGACTGGTCACTAGAAGCGGAACTGCCCCAAGTATTTGGCGGGTAAGAAGGATGGCAAGGTGAACAAAGGTATATGCGATATACATGTTATTGATGTGTACCTTACTAATTCTCGCAGTAGCACCTGGGTATTTGATACTGGTTCTGTTGCTAATATTTGCAACTCGAAACAAGGACTACGGATTAAGCGAAGATTGGCTAAGGACGAGGTGACGATGCGCGTGGGAAACGGTTCCAAAGTCGATGTGATCGCGGTCGGCACGCTACCTCTACATCTACCTTCGGGATTAGTATTAGACCTAAATAATTGTTATTTGGTGCCAGCGTTGAGCATGAACATTATATCTGGATCTTGCTTAATGCGAGACGGTTATTCATTTAAATCAGAGAATAATGGTTGTTCTATTTATATGAGTAATATCTTTTATGGTCATGCACCCTTGAAGAGTGGTCTATTCTTATTGAATCTCGATAGTAGTGATACACATATTCATAATGTAGAAGCCAAAAGATGCAGAGTTGATAATGATAGTGCAACTTATTTGTGGCACTGCCGTTTAGGTCATATCGGTGTAAAGCGCATGAAGAAACTCCATACTGATGGACTTCTGGAACCACTTGATTATGAATCACTTGGTACTTGCGAACCGTGCCTCATGGGCTAGATGACTAAAACACCGTTCTCCGGTACTATGGAGAGAGCAATAGATTTATTGGAAATCATACATACAGATGTATGTGGTCCGATGAATGTTGAGGCTCGTGGCGGATATCGTTATTTTCTCACCTTCACAGATGATTTAAGCAGATATGGGTATATCTACTTAATGAAACATAAGTCTGAAACATTTGAAAAGTTCAAAGAATTTCAGAGTGAAGTTGAAAATCATCGTAACAAGAAAATAAAGTTTCTATGATCTGATCGTGGAGGAGAATATTTGAGTTACGAGTTTGGTGTACATTTGAAAAATTGTGGAATAGTTTTGCAACTCACGCCACCCGGAACACCACAGCGTAATGGTGTGTCCGAACGTCGTAATCGTACTTTACTAGATATGGTGCGATCTATGATGTCTCTTACTGATTTACCGCTATCGTTTTGGGGATACGCTCTAGAGACGGCTGCATTCACGTTAAATAGGGCACCATCAAAATCCGTTGAGACGACGCCTTATGAACTGTGGTTTAGCAAGAAACCAAAGTTGTCGTTTCTGAAAGTTTGGGGCTGCGATGCTTATGTGAAAAAGCTTCAACCTGAGAATCTCGAACCCAAATCGGAGAAATGTGTCTTCATAGGATATCCAAAGGAAACTATTGGATACACCTTCTATCATAGATCCGAAGGCAAGACTTTTGTTGCTAAATTCGGTAACTTTCTGGAGAAGGAGTTTCTCTTGAAAGAAGTGAGTGGGAGGAAAGTAGAACTTGACGAGGTAACTGTACCTGCTGCTTTATTGGAAAGTAGTACATCACAGAAAACTGTTTCTGCGACACCTACACCAATAAGTGAGGAAGTTAATGATAATGATCATGAAACTTCAGAACAAGATACTACTGAACCTCGTAGATCAACCAGAGTAAGATCCGCGCCAGAGTGGTACGGTAATCCAGTTCTGGAAGTCATGCTACTAGATGATGATGAACCTACGAACTATGAAGAAGCGATGGTAAGCCCAGATTCCGCAAAGTGGCTTGAAGCCATGAAATCTGAGATGGGATCCATGTATGAGAACAAAGTATGGACTTTGGTTGACTTGCCCGATGATCGGCAAGCAATTGAGAATAAATGGATCTTCAAGAAGAAGACTGACGCTGACGGTAATGTTACTGTCTACAAAGCTCGACTTGTCGCAAAAGGTTTTCGACAAGTTCAAGGTGTTGACTACGATGAGACCTTCTCACCCGTAGCGATGCTTAAGTCTGTCCGAATCATGTTAGCAATTGCCGCATTTTATGATTATGAAATTTGGCAGATGGATGTCAAAACTGCATTCCTGAATGGATTTTTGGAAGAAGAGTTGTATATGATGCAACCGGAAGGTTTTGTCGATCCAAAGGGAGCTAACAAAGTGTGCAAGCTCTAGCGATCCATTTATGGACTGGTGCAAGCCTCTCAGAGTTGGAATAAACGCTTTGATAGTGTGATCAAAGCATTTGGGTTTATACAGACTTTCGGAGAAGCCTATATTTACAAGAAAGTGAGTGGGAGCTCTGTAGCATTTCTGATATTATATGTGGATGACATATTACTGATTGGAAATGATATAGAATTTCTGGATAGCATAAAGGGATACTTGAATAAGAGTTTTTCAATGAAAGACCTCGGTGAAGCTGCTTACATATTAGGCATAAAGATCTATAGAGATAGATCAAAACGCTTAATTGGACTTTCACAAAGCACATACCTTGACAAGATTTTGAAAAAGTTCAAAATGGATCAAGCAAAGAAAGGGTTCTTGTCTGTGTTACAAGGTGTGAAATTGAGTCAGACTCAATGCCCGACCACTGCAGAAGATAGAGAGAAAATGAAAGATGTTCCCTATGCTTCAGCCATAGGCTCTATCATGTATGCAATGCTGTGTACCAGACCTGATGTGTGCCTTGCTATAAGCTTAGCAGGGAGGTACCAAAGTAATCCAGGAGTGGATCACTGGACAGCGGTCAAGAACATCCTGAAATACCTGAAAAGGACTAAGGATATGTTTCTCGTATATGGAGGTGACAAAGAGCTCACCGTAAAAGGTTACATTGATGCAAGCTTTGACACTGATCCGGACGATTCTAAATCGCAAACCGGATACGTGTTTACATTAAACGGTGGAGCTGTCAGTTGGTGCAGTTCTAAACAAAGCGTCGTATCGGGATCTACATGTGAAGCGGAGTACATAGCTGCTTTGGAAGTAGCAAACGAAGGAGTCTGGATGAAGGAGTTCATATCCAATCTAGGTGTTATACCTAGTGCATCAGGTCCAATGAAAATCTTTTGTGACAATACTGGTGCAATTGCCTTGGCAAATGAATCCAGATTTCACAAGAGAACCAAGCACATCAAGAGACGCTTCAATTCCATCCGGGATCTAGTCCAGGTGGGAGACATAGAGATTTGCAAGGTACATACGGATCTGAATGTTGCAGACCCGTTGACTAAGCCTCTTCCACGAGCAAAACATGATCAGCACCAAGGCTCCATGGGTGTTAGAATCATTACTATGTAATCTAGATTATTGACTCTAGTGCAAGTGGGAGACTGAAGGAAATATGCCCAAGAGGCAATAATAAAGTTATTATTTATTTCCTTATATCATGATAAATGTTTATTATTCATGCTAGAATTGTATTAACCGGAAACATAATACATGTGTGAATACATAGACAAACTAAGAGTCACTAGTATGCCTCTAATTGACTAGCTCGTTAATCAAAGATGATTATGTTTCCTAACCATGAACAAAGTGTTGTTATTTGATTAACGAGGTCACATCATTAGTTGAATGATCTGATTGACATGACCCATTCCATTAGCTTAGCACCCGATCGTTTAGTATGTTGCTATTGCTTTCTTCATGACTTATACATGTTCCTATGACTATGAGATTATGCAACCCCCGTTTACCGGAGGAACACTTTGTGTGCTACCAAACGTCACAACGTAACTGGGTGATTATAAAGGAGCTCTACAGGTGTCTCCAATTGTAGATGTTGGGTTGGCGTATTTCGAGAATAGGATTTGTCACTCCGATTGTCGGAGAGGTATCTCTGGGCCCTCTCGGTAATGCACATCACATAAGCCTTGCAAGCATTGCAACTAATGAGTTAGTTGCGAGATGATGTATTACGGAACGAGTAAAGAGACTTGCCGGTAACGAGATTGAACTAGGTATTGGATACCGACGATCGAATCTCGGGCAAGTAACATACCGATGACAAAGGGAACAACGTATGTTGTTATGCGGTCTGACCGACCAAGATCTTCGTAGAATATGTAGGAGCCAATATGGGCATCCAGGTCCCGCTATTGGTTATTGACCGGAGATGTGTCTCAGTCATGTCTACATTGTTCTTGAACCGTAGGGTCCGCATGCTTAACGTTATGATGACAGTTATTATGAGTTTATGCATTTTGATGTACCGAAGTTAGTTAGGAGTCCCGGATGTGTTCACGTACATGACGAGGAGTCTCGAAATGGTCGAGACATAAAGATTGATATATTGGACGACTATATTCGGACACCGGAATTGTTCCGGGTGATTTCGGAGAAAACCGGAGAGCTGGAGGGTTACCGGAACCCCCCCGGGAGAAGTAATGGGCCATATGGGCCTTAGTGGAGAGAGAGAGGGGCTACCAGAGGTGGGTCGCGCGCCACCTCCTCCCTGGTCCGAATTGGACTAGGGGAGGGGGGCGGCGCCCCCCTTTCCTTCTCCCTCTCCACCTCTTTCCCCCTCCTAGTAGGAGTCCTACTCCTACTAGGAGGAGGACTCCTCCTTGGCGCGCCACACCTGGCCGGCCGGCCTCCTCCCCTTGCTCCTTTATATACGGGGGTAGGGGGCACCCCTAGACACACAAGTTGATCCACGTGATCGTTCCTTAGCCGTGTGCGGTGCCCCCTGCCACCATATTCCACCTTGATCATATCGTTGTAGTGCTTAGGCGAAGCCCTACGTCGGTAGTACATCATCATCGTCACCACGCCGTTGTGTTGACAGAACTCATCCCCGAAGCTTTGCTGGATCGGAGCCCGGGGAGCGTCATCGAGCTGCACGTGTGCTAAGAACTCGGAGGTGCCGGAGTAACGGTGCTTGGATCGGTCGGATCGGGAAGACGTACGACTACTTCCTCTACATTGTGTTAACACTTCCGCTGCGATCTACGAGGGTACGTAGATAACATTCTCCCCTCTCGTTGCTATGCATCACCATGATCTTGCGTGTGCGTAGGAATTTTTTTGAAATTACTGCGTTCCCCAACACTATCATGTATGCAATGCTGTGTACCAGACCTGATGTGTGCCTTGCTATAAGTTTAGCAGGGAGGTACCAAACTAATCCAGGAGTGGATCACCGGACAGCGGTCAAGAACATCCTGAAGTACCTGAAAAGGACTAAGGATATGTTTCTCGTATATGGAGGTGACAAAGAGCTCATTGTAAACGGTTACGTTGATGCAAGCTTTGACACTGATCCGGATGATTCTAAATCGCAAACCGGATACGTGTTCACATTAAACGGTGGAGCTGTCAGTTGGTGCAGTTCTAAACAAAACGTCGTGGCGGGATCTACATGTGAAGCGGAGTACACAGCTGCTTCGGAAGCAGCAAACGAAGGAGTCTGGATGAAGGAGTTCATATCCGATCTAGGTGTCATACCTAGTGCATCGGGTCCAATGAAAATCTTTTGTGACAATACTGGTGCAATTGCCTTGGCAAAGGAATCCAGATTTCA
This sequence comes from Triticum dicoccoides, assembly GCF_002162155.2. Lineage (NCBI taxonomy): Eukaryota > Viridiplantae > Streptophyta > Magnoliopsida > Poales > Poaceae > Triticum > Triticum dicoccoides. The sequence continues at coordinate 32,917,437 of NC_041392.1, forward strand.
CAAGAGAACCAAGCACATCAAGAGATGCTTCAATTCCATACGGGATCTAGTCCAGGTGGGAGACATAGAGATTTGCAAGATACATACGGATCTGAATGTAGCAGACCCATTGACTAAGCCTCTTCCATGAGCAAAACATGATCAGCACCAAGGCTCCATGGGTGTTAGAATCATTACTGTGTAATCTAGATTATTGACTCTAGTGCAAGTGGGAGACTGAAGGAAATATGCCCTAGAGGCAATAATAAAGTTATTATTTATTTCCTTATATCATGATAAATGTTTATTATTCATGCTAGAATTGTATTAACCGGAAACATAATACATGTGTGAATACATAGACAAACAAAGTGTCACTAGTATGCCTCTACTTGACTAGCTCGTTAATCAAAGATGGTTATGTTTCCTAACCATGAACAAAGGGTTGTTATTTGATTAACGAGGTCACATCATTAGTTGAATGATCTGATTGACATGACCCATTCCATTAGCTTAGCACCCGATCGTTTAGTATATTGCTATTGCTTTCTTCATGACTTATACATGTTCCTGTGACTATGAGATTATGCAACTCCCGTTTACTGGAGGAACACTTTGTGTGCTACCAAACGTCACAACGTAACTGGGTGATCATAAAGGTGCTCTACAGGTGTCTCCAAAGGTACTTGTTGGGTTGGCGTATTTCGAGATTAGGATTTGTCACTCCGAATGTCGGAGAGGTATCTCTGGGCCCTCTCGGTAATGCACATCACATAAGCCTTGCAAGCATTACAACTAATGTGTTAGTTGTGAGATGATGTATTACGGAACGAGTAAAGAGACTTGCCGATAACGAGATTGAACTAGGTATTGGATACCGATGATCGAATCTCGGGCAAGTAACATACCGATGACAAAGGGAACAACGTATGTTGTTATGCGGTCTGACCGATAAAGATCTTCGTAGAATATGTAGGAGCCAATATGGGCATCCAGGTCCCGCTATTGGTTATTGACCGGAGACGTATCTCGGTCATGTCTACATTGTTCTCGAACCGTAGGGTCCGCACGCTTAAAGTTACGATGATAGTTTCATTATGAGTTTGTGTATTTTGATGTACTGAAGGATGTTCGGAGTCCCGGATGTGATCACGGACATGACGAGGAGTCTCGAAATGGTCGAGACATAAAGATCGATATATTGGACGACTATATTCGGACACCGGAATTGTTCTGGGTGATTTCGGATAAAACCGGAGTGCCGGAGGGGTTACCGGAACCCCCCGGGGAAGTAATGGGCCTTATTGGGCCTGAGGGGAGAGAGAGGGCAGCAGCCCAGGAGGTGGCGCGCCCCCCCTCATGGGGAGTCCGAATAGGACTAGGAGGGGGCGGCCCCCCTTTCCCTCTCCCTCTCCCTCTCTTTCCTTCCCCCTCCCTATTCCTAGTTGGACTAGGAAAGGGGAGTCCTACTCCCACCAGGAGAAGGACCCCCCTCTCCTTGGCGCACCAAGGGCCGGCCGGCCTCCCCCTTGCTCCTTTATATACGGGGGCAGGGGGGCACCCTAGAACACACAAGTTGATCTTCGTGATCATTCCTTAGCCGTGTGCGGTGCCCCCCTCCATGATATTACACCTCGATCATATTGTAGTGATGCTTAGGCGAAGCCCTGCGACAGTTGAACATCAAGATTGTCACCACGCCGTCGTGCTGACGAAACTCCTCCCCGAAGCTTTGCTGGATCGGAGCCCGGGGTGCGTCATCGAGCTGTACGTGTGTCAAGAACTCGGAGGTGCCGGAGTAACGGTGCTTGGATCGGTTGGACCGGGAAGACGTACGACTACTTCCTCTATGTTGCGTCAACGCTTCCGCTTCATTCTACGAGGGTATGTAGACAACACTCTCCCCTCTCGTTGCTATGCATCACCATGATCTTGCGTGTGCGTAGGAATTTTTTTGAAATTACTACATTCCCCAACACGCGGTCGGCATGAAGACGATGTCGGAGACGTTGCGGCAGTGAAGCGCTTCGTCGCCGGCGTCGTCGAGGGCTAGCGGTGGTGCTAGGGTTCGTGCGAGAGTGGAAGAAGAGATAATGACCGCTGTGAAGTGTGTATTTATAGGTACAGGGGCGGCACTGCGTTATTACACAGGTGCCCCTAGCGATTCGCATCTGAGGGGTACGTGGCCGTCATGCAGCATATCGGGGGTTGTTCCATGTCCCACGCACGCCTGGATTTTTGGGTGGTCGTTCCCACTTCTCCGGGTTTCATGTGAAGGAATGAGCATTGAAAACGGACTTAATGTTTGTCTCTGTATGTTCTGCTGACAAGGACGCAGAGAAGACATTCGACAGTTTCAATAGAATGCATACGATTTGGAGAGATAGAGTTTGAGATAGAAAGCATAGAGAGGTTAGGGTCCGATCACATTCACTTAGTTCAAAAGATCCAACAAGAAGACATAGCTATAAGTGAATGTTGTAGAGGACAGAACACTAGTATATATATAATCAACATAGTGAAGATAATCATGAAGACATGTTGAGATTGAAGCCAAACCAAATGTGAAGACATAGCAACTGTAACGTCATGAGTGAAACACTTCAAACAAAACATTTGGTGGTGGGTTACCCACCGTATAGGAAGTATTAGACCCAGACACGGCGCACAATTATCGTGGCGCTCCAAAGTCAAATTCCACATTAATGTATTCACACTTAGAATGTATGTCTTCATTGGTTGAAGATATACTTTACTTCGTGTGTTGCACATCTAAGTCATCAATATGCATAAGTGTTAGGATGTGTGCCTGATCATAGGACATTTGAGGATTCCAGGATATTTAGCTCACACCGTAACTTGCAAAATCTCTTCTCATCCAAGGGCTTGGTGAAGATATCTGCCAATTGCTCTTCAGTGTTGACGTGTATGATATCAATATCTTCCTTCACAACATGATCTCTGAGAAAGTGATGACGAATTTCAATGTGCTTTGTCTTCGAGTGCTGAACTGGGTTGTTGGCAATCTTGATGGCACTTTCGTTGTCGCAGTAGAGTGGCACTTGCTTCAGATGAATGCCATAGTCCTTGAGGGTTTGCTTCATCCACAGAAGCTGAGCGCAGCAAGATCCAGCAGCAATGTATTCAGATTCAGCAGTGGAGAGAGATACATAGTTCTACTTCTTTGAAGACCAACATACAAGTGATCGTCCCAGAAAATGACATGTGCCTGATGTAGACTTGCGATCCACCTTGTCACCAGCATAATCAGCATCCGAGAATCCAACCAGATCAAACTCTGAGCCCTTTGGATACCATAATCCTAGAGTTGGGGTGTGAGCCAAATATCGAAGAATTCGCTTCACAGCTAAGTGATGCGACTCCTTTGGTGCCACTTGAAATCGAGCACACATGCAAACACTAAGCATAATATCTGGCCTAGATGCACATAGATAAAGCAAGGAACCAATCATGGAGCGGTATACCTTTTGATCGAACTCTTTACCATTGTCGTCAGGACCCAGATGATGCTTGGCTGGCATTGGCGTCGTGAAGCCTTTGCAGTCTTGCATACCGAACTTCTTCAGGCAATCTTTGAGATACTTCTCTTGAGATATGAAGATGCCGTTGCATTGCTGTCGTATTTGAAGACCGAGAAAGAACTTCAGCTCTCCCATCATGGACATCTGATATTGCTCTTGCATCATATATCCAAACTCTTCACTGTACTTCTGATTGGTGAAGCCGAAGATAATGTCATCCACATATATTTGGCACACAAACAGTTCACCATCATATGTCTTCGTGAAGAGAGTGGGGTCGAGGGAACTAGGTATGAAGCCTTTGCTCTTCAGGAAGTATTTGAGTGTGTCATACCAGGCCCGAGGGGCTTGTTTGAGGCCATACAGTGCCTTGTTGAGCTTGTATACCATGTCAGGATGTTTTGGATCTTCAAAGCCAGGCGGTTGTGCTACATACACTTCTTCTTCAATCTTGCCATTGAGAAAGGCGCTCTTCACATCCATTTGATATAGAAGTATGTTATGATGATTTGCATAGGCCAGCAGTATGCGTATGGCTTCAAGTCTAGCCACAGGAGCAAATGTTTCATCGAAGTTAATGCCTTCCACTTGAGTATATCCTTGATCAACGAGACGAGCTTTGTTTCTGACAACTTGACCATGCTCATCTTGCTTGTTGCGGTATATCCATTTGGTGCCTATTATGTTGTGCTTCCGAGGATCAGGACGCTTGACCAGTTCCCATACATTATTCAGCTCAAACTGTTGAAGCTCTTCTTGCATAGCTTGAAACCATTCAGGTTCCATGAAGGCTTCTTCCACTTTCTTGGGTTCTGTTATTGAGACGAATGCGAAGTGCCCACAGAAATTTGCCAGCTGAGTTGCCCTTGATCGAGTGAGCGGACCAGGTGCATTGATGCTGTCAATTATTCTCTCAATCTGCACTTCATTGGTTAACGAGGATGTACAGGGCGAAGATTTTGCTCTTGCTGACCATTGTCGTTGTTTAGAGGGATTGTCTTCAGGTTGAGCATTGTCTTCAGGTTGGTCAGGTGCTGAGATGATAAGTTCTTCTTCAGGCTGAGCTTCAGAAGGTATAATTTCTCCAGTTCCCATTAGCTTGATTGATTCACTGGATGGAACTTCATCTAGCACATTTGGCAGTTGCTCTCTTTGTGAACCGTTGGTCTCATCGAACCGCACATCCACTGTTTCAACCAATTTGTAATGAAAGAGATTGAAGACTCTGTAGGAGTGCGAATCCTTTCCATATCCAAGCATGAAACCCTCATGTGCTTTTGGTGCAAACTTTGAGGTGTGATGTGGGTCCTTGATCCAGCACCTGGCGCTAAATACTCTGAAGTAACTGACATTTGGCTTCTTGCCAGTAAGGAGCTCATAAGATGTCTTGTTTAGAAGCTTGTGAAGATAAACACGATTGATTGTATGACATGCAGTATCAATGGCTTCAGGCCGGAATTTTCTTGGAGTCTTGTATTCATCTAGCATCGTTCTGGCCATCTCAATGAGTGTTCTGTTCTTGCGTTCGACGATGCCATTCTGCTGTGGCGTGTATGGGGCTGAGAATTCATGTGTGATGCCCAAGGTATCAAGATATGTATCAAGGCCAGTGTTCTTGAATTCAGTGCCATTGTCACTTTTGATGTGTTTTATCTTGGCGCCATAGTTGTTCATTGCTCGATTGGCGAAGCGTCTGAAGACATCCTGCACTTCAGTCTTGTAAAGGATTATGTGCACCCAAGTATATCTAGAATAATCATCAACAATGACAAAGCCATAGAGACAAGCAGTAGTAGTAAGAGTTGAGTAATGAGTGGGACCGAAAAGATCCATGTGAAGCAGTTTGAAGGGTCGAGTAGTAGTCATGATTGTCTTCGAGGGATGTTTGGCCCTCGTCATCTTTCCTGCCTCACAGGCACCGCATAAGTGATCTTTCTTGAACTTGACGCCCTCGATGCCTATGACATGCTTCTTCTTTGCCAGAGTGTGGAGGTTCCTCATGCCAGCAAGCCCAAGCCTCCGATGCCAGAGCCAGCATTCTGAAGCTTTTGCTAGAAGACATACGGCAAGTTGTGGTCCTGCTGAGAAATCTACCACGTACAAATCATCTTCCCGATACCCTTCAAACACTAGAGACTTGTCAGATTCCATTAGGACAAGGCAACAATATTTTCCAAATATTATGATCATGTTCAAATCGCAAAGCATTGAGACAGACATTAAGTTGAAGCCAAGGGATTCAACAAGCATGACTTTATCCATGTGTTGATCCCTTGAGATTGCAACTCTACCTAGACCCAATACCTTACTTTTACCGGTGTCAGCAAATGTGATGTGGCTCTTGTCGGATGGATGTAAGGTTGAGTCCATAAGAAGGCTTCTTTTGCCAGTCATGTGATTTGTACACCCACTATCAATAATCCATTCTGAAGACGTTGGTGTCGTACCCTATAGTGCAGTTATGGGGATAGGCTTCACGAAGAGCATTGTGAAGCAAAAACATTTGACGAACCAGTGGGTTATGAAAGCTTAGATCCAGATTAGGACTAATAGGGAGAGTAGCAAGCGATTCAGGAACGAAGTACATAGTAAGACCAGTCGGGCATTTGATCTTGCGCCCTACAAGATGTTTAAGGTCCCCAGCAATAGCGTCAGACGATTTTGGTTTTCTGCTGGAGACCTTTCCCTGCAAAAGAGAGTTAAGCTTTCTTAGCCACCCACATCTTCAAGGGTGGCTTAGAAGCAATAAGTCTAAGTGCAGCATCTGAGAACTTTGGGTTTGGAGCCCTAGCAAACAGTCTTGCATGCGGACAATAGTACTCATAAGAATAAGCAGAATAGTTCTTGGTCTTATGAACATGGCGGTTTAATGTGTTGGAAATATGCCCTAGAGGCAATAATAAATTGATTATTATTATATTTCCTTGTTCATGATAATCGTTTATTATCCATGCTAGAATTGTATTGATAGGAAACTCAGATACATGTGTGGATACATAGACAACACCATGTCCCTAGTAAGCCTCTAGTTGACTAGCTCGTTGATCAATAGATGGTTACGGTTTCCTAACCATGGACATTGGATCTCGTTGATAACGGGATCACATCATTAGGAGAATGATGTGATGGACAAGACCCAATCCTAACCATAGCACTAGATCGTGTAGTTCGTATGCTGAAGCTTTTCTAATGTCAAGTATCATTTCCTTAGACCATGAGATTGTGCAACTCCCGGATACCGTAGGATTGCTTTGGGTGTGCCAAACGTCACAACGTAACTGGGTGGCTATAAAGGTACATTACAGGTATCTCCGAAAGTGTCTGTTGGGTTGGCACGAATCGAGACTGGGATTTTGTCACTCCGTGTGACGGGGAGGTATCTCTGGGCCCACTCGGTAGGACATCATCATAATGTGCACAATGTGATCAAGGAGTTGATCACGGGATGATGTGTTACGGAACGAGTAAAGAGACTTGCCGGTAACGAGATTGAACAAGGTATCGGGATACCGACGATCGAATCTCGGGCAAGTACAATACCGCTAGACAAAGGGAATTGTATACGGGATTGATTAAGTCCTTGACATCGTGGTTCATCCGATGAGATCATCGTGGAACATGTGGGAGCCAACATGGGTATCCAGATCCCGCTGTTGGTTATTGACCGGAGAGTCATCTCGGTCATGTCTGCATGTCTCCCGAACCCGTAGGGTCTACACACTTAAGGTTCGGTGACGCTTGGGTTATAGAGATATTAGTATGTGGTAACCCGAAAGTTGTTCGGAGTCCCGGATGAGATCCTGGACGTCACGAGGAGTTCCGGAATGGTCCGGAGGTAAAGAATTATATATAGGAAGTGCTATTTCGTCCATCGGGACAAGTTTCGGGGTCACCGGTATTGTACCGGGACCACCGGAAGGGTCCCGGGGGTCCACCGGGTGGGGCCACCTGCCCCGGGGGGGCCACATGGGCTGTAGGGGGTGTGCCTTGGCCTATATGGGCCAAGGGCACCAGCCCCAAGAGGCCCATGCGCCAAGAGAAGAGGAAAATGGGAGAGTCCTAAAGGGGGAAGGCACCTCCGAGGTGCCTTGGGGAGGATGGACTCCTCCCCCCCTTTGGCCGCACCCTTCCTTGGAGGAAGGGGCAAGGGCTGCGCCTCCCCCTCTCCCTTGGCCCTATATATAGTGGGGAAAAGGAGGAGCAAACATACCTAAGGCCGGGCGCCTCCCTCTCCCTCCCGTGACACATCTCCCTCCTCCCGCAGCGCTTAGCGAAGCCCTGTTGGAATCCCGCTACTTCCACCACGCCGTCGTGCTGTTGGATCTCCATCAACCTCTCCTCCCCCCTTGCTGGATCAAGAAGGAGGAGACGTCGTTGCTCCGTACGTGTGTTGAACGCGGAGGTGCCGTCCGTTCGGCGCTAGGATCATCGGTGATTTGGATCACGACGAGTACGACTCCATCAACCCCGTTCTCTTGAATGCTTCCGCGCGCGATCTACAAGGGTATGTAGATCCACTCCTCCCTCGTTGCTAGATGACTCCATAGATTGATCTTGGTGACACGTAGGAAAATTTTGAATTTATGCTACGTTCCCCAACATAATGAACCGCTCTCATATTCATATGCCTGAGTATGGTTTCCCTGCAAAACATTTGCGTTAGTGCGACTCAGGTGAGTCCTCTGTCTGTATGAAGCCTTTGGTCTGAAGTTTGTCTTCTTCACGTGAGGTGTCATGACGACATTCACAGGAAGATTCTCCAGACACCTTTTCGGAACCTAGATCTTCTTCATAGGCGGTCCATTCCTGCAGTTAGTACCAATGTACCTAGCAAACACTTCACCATTCTGATTCTTAAACAGTTTATAGTTTGCATCAAAGGATTCATCAATGACAATGGGGTTAGCACAAGTGAACCCAGATAGAGTGGATGGATCTGCTGAAAATTCCTTTGCAGTAACCCATGTGGTTTTGGAGTACTGCTCGGGTTTCCAGTAAGAGCCATTAGCATTCATTTTCCTTACGAACCCAACACCCTCTTTCCTCGGGTTTCGGTTCAAAATCTGCTTTTTGAGGACATCACATAGTGCCTGATGCCCTTTAAGACTTTCGTACATCCCTGCTTCAAGCAATGTCTTCAACCTAGCATTCTCATCAGCAATAGCAGTGGAATCCTCAGCAGAGGGGTTAGTTCCCACATCAACAGTTGAAGATATTGCAACAGTAGTAGCAGTAGAACATTCAGCAACAGTGGCAGCATTATCACGCTCAATGCATTTAAGACATGGTGGTTCAAATCCTTCCTGAGCGGAGCTGATCTGTTCGGCGCGAAGTGACTCATTTTCCTTTTGAAGATCTTCATGAGCCGCTCTCAATTTCTCAAGATCTTGCTTCCTTTGAAGATAATCATAGGAAAGCTTTTCATGAGTTGTTGAGAGAGTTTCATGACAACTTTCAAGTTCCTCATACTTAACATGAAGATTTTTTATGTCTTCAATTAAGGATTCAGATCGAGTCATTTCAGCACCTAACATATCATCGCTTCTGTCTAACAGTTTTTGAATATGTTCCATAGCTTTTTGTTGTTCAGTTGCAATTTTAGCAAGTGTTTTGTAGCTGGGTTTTGAACCACAATCAGAGTCATCTTCACTAGATGTTTGATACTGAGTAGTGCGTGTGTTTACCTTGGCATCGCGTGCCATGAAGCAGTAGGTAGGAGCAGAGTAGTCCTTGTCATTTGCATCGGTGTCGGTGGTGAAGTCATTGTCTTCAGTGTTGAAGATGGACTTGGCAACGTATGCTGTAGCCAGACTTGCAACGCCTGAATCGGACTCCTCCTCAGACTCCACCTCCGCCTCCTCAGAAGCGGATTCCTCCTCTGAATCCATTTCCTTGCCAACAAACGCACGTGCCTTGCCAGATGAACTCTTCTTGTGTGATGAAGACTTTGAGGAAGACTTGGAAGAAGACTTTGAGTATTTCTTCTTCTTCTTGTCGTCAGAGTCATATGCCTTGCTCTTCTTCTTCTTTTTGTTCTCATTGTCCCACTGTGGACACTCAGAGATGAAGTGGCCAGGTTTCTTGCACTTGTGACATGTTTTCTTCTTGTAGTCATGAGCAGAAACTTCATCATTCCTTGAGCTTGATCGGGAGGACTTTCTGAAACCTTTATTCTTGGTGAATTTTAGGAACTTCTTCACAAGCATAGCAAGTTCCCTTCCAATGTCTTCAGGATCATCCGAACTACTGTCAGATTCTTCTTCAGATGAGGAGACAGCTTTTGCCTTCAAGGCACGAGTTCGCCCATAGTTTGGACCGTAGATATCTCTTTTCTCAGAAAGCTCAAACTCATGTGTGTTGAGCCTCTCAAGTATGTCAGACGGATCAAGTGTCTTGAAATCAGGACGTTCTTGAATCATTAGGGCTAGTGTGTCAAACGAACTGTCAAGTGATCTCAGTAGTGTCTTGACGACTTCATGTTTGGTGATCTCAGTAGCGCCGAGGGTTTGAAGCTCATTTGTGATGTCAGTGAGTCGGTCAAATGTGAGCTGGACATTCTCATTGTCATTTCGCTTGAAGCTGTTGAAGAGGTTGCGAAGGACACTGATTCTCTGATCTCTCTGGGTTGAGACACCTTCATTGACCTTGGAGAGCCAGTCCCAGACCAGCTTAGATGTTTCCAAAGCACTCACACGGCCATACTGTCCTTTGGTCAGATGACTACAGATGATATTCTTGGCAGTAGAGTCTAGTTGAACGAACTTCTTGACATCAGCAGCAGTGACACCTTCTCCAGCGTTGGAAACACCGTTCTTGACGACATACCATAGGTCGACGCCAATGGCTTCAAGATGCATGCGCATCTTATTCTTCCAATAGGGATATTCAGTTCCATTGAAGACGGGGCACACATCGGAGACTTTAATTATCCCTGCAGTCGACATAGCTAAAACTCCAGGTGGTTAAACCGAATCACACAGAACAAGGGAGCACCTTGCTCTGATACCAATTGAAAGTGCGTTATATCGACTAGAGGGGGGTGAATAGGCGATTTTTATGAAAGTCTTCAAAACATGGAAGTTTCAAAGACAAATGATAGAAATAAACCTATTACCATGCAGCGGAAGGTAGACTACACTAGGTAAACCATAGTCATGTATTCAATGAAGTGAAAGCACAATGACAAATAGCAGCTAGGTAGTAAGGATCAGGTAGGAAGATACTAAGAAGCCAAACAGATCACACAGTCACTCAGTGAAGACAAAAGATAGTGCAGGCATACAATGACTTCACAAGGAGTAACAGTAAGTAAGGAGAAACGAAAGGATGAAACCAGTGACTCGTTGAAGACAATGATTTGTTGGACCAGTTCCAGTTGCTGTGACAACTGTACGTCTGGTTAGGGCGGCTAGGTATTTAAACCTAAGGACACACAGTCCCGGACACCCAGTCCTGAACACGCAGCTCAGGACACCCAGTCCTCACAGTATTCCCCTTGAGCTAAGGTCACATAGGCCTCGCCCAATCACTCTGGTAAGTCTTCAAGGTAGACTCCCAAACCTTCACAGACTTCGTTCACTGGCAATCCACAATGTCTCTTGGATGCTCAGAACGCGACACCTAACTGGCTGGAGGATGCACAATCCTCAAGTGTAATAAGTCTTCAGATCACACAGACAAGAAGACTTAAGTGATGCCTAATTCTCTTTGGCTCTGGGTGGTTAGGGGTTTATCCTCGCAAGGAATTCTCTCTCAAAGGCTTCGAGGTCGGTTGCTCTCAAATGACAAAAGCCGTACTCTAAATCTGAGCAGCCAACCGTTTATGGTTGTAGGGGGTGGACTATTTATAGCCACTAGGCAACCCGACCTGATTTGTCCGAAATGACCCTGGGTCACTAAGGAACTGACACGTGTTCCAACGGTCAGATTTCAAACTCACATGGCAACTTTACTTGGGCTACAAGCAAAGCTGAGTTGTCCGACTCTGGACAAGATTCGCTCTCAAAGTCTTCACTCGAAGACATAGGTTTTGTTTAAGCATCACTTCAGTCATTCTGACTGGTTCTCTTGGACCCCACTTAACAGTACGGTGGTTCCTATGACTCAACACAGAAGAAAAGAACTACGAAAGATCTAAGTCTTCGAGCTCCATAGGCTTCATGCAGTGTCTTCTCTTGTCATAGTCTTCAATGTGAATATCTTCATATACCACCTTTGACTTCAATGTCTTCATACATTTTTAGGGGTCATCTCTGGTAGGAAAACCGAATCAATGAGGGACTTCTACCTGTGTTATCCTGCAATTCTCACAAACACATTAGTCCCTCAACTAGGTTTGTCGTCAATACTCCAAAATCAACTAGGGGTGGCACTAGATGCACTTACATAAGTATCTATTTAATTAGAGAAACATCAAAAAAATTCAAAGATTCAACCACTAGCTAGGAACAGTCATTCCCGCCGTTTTGACCGCATTTTGAAACGGGCATAAAAAATTCAAAAAAATCAAAAAATTAGGAAACCTTCGCATTGTGTCATTATATGTGGCCAAGTTCCCAGGAAAAATAGTAAACTTTTAATAAGACAATTATTTTAAAAAAGTGTTCTCAGAAACGAGCTATCACGTATGGAGATCAATGGCTTTCAAGCCAAATGATCAATCTTATGGCCACATTCATGGCCTAGTTTGTTGAAATGATCTCATATTGTGCACAAAGGTGCATATTGGAATGGCAAACAATATTGCCTAAGGAAGTTTTCACTTTCTTTGGACGAAAAAACCATTTTCCATTTTTTGAGTGCCCAAAAGGAGGTTTTTTTTGTGAAGGACCTCGCAAATATTTGTTGCAAAATTGGACCAAATCATTTTTCTAAAATATTAGGCCATATTTAATGCACAATTGAAAAAAATGGTTGGGTGTAAAAAGTTTTGATCCTCCTCTCGTGAAAAAGACAAATTTCCTTCGATTCAGTAGGAAGCGGGTCAAATTTGAACTGCAGGTGCATCATAGTTTGCTATTTATTTTTTACAAAAATCATTTCTAGGTACATAAGTACCTATTTAATCAGAGAAACACCAAAAAAATTCCAAGATTCAACCACTAGCTAGGAACGGTCATTCCCGCCGTTTTGACCGCATTTTGAAACGGGCATAAAAAATTCAAAAAAAATCAAAAAATTGGGAAACCTTCGCATTGTGTCATTATATGTGGCCAAGTTCCCAGGAAAAATAACAAACTTGTAATACGGCAATTATTTTAAAAAAGTGTTCTTAGAAACGAGCTATCACGTGTGGAGATCAATGGCTTTCAAGCCAAATGATCAATCTTGCCCGAGATTCGATCGTCGGTATCTCAATACCTAGTTCAATCTCGTTACCGGCAAGTCTCTTTACTCGTTCCGTAATACATCATCTCACAACTAACTCATTAGTTGCAATGCTTGCAAGGCTTATGTGATGTTCATTACTGAGAGGGCCCAGAGATACCTCTCCGACAATCGGAGTGACAAATCCTAATCTCGAAATACGCCAACCCAACATGTACCTTTGGAGACACCTGTAGAGCACCTTTATAATCACCCAGTTACGTTGTGACATTTGGTAGCACACAAAGTGTTCCTCCGGCAAACGGGACTTGCATAATCTCATAGTCATAGGAACATGTATAAGTCATGAAGAAAGCAATAGCAACATACTAAACGATCGGGTGCTAAGCTAATGGAATGGGTCATGTCAATCAGATCATTCACCTAATGATGTGATCCCGTTAATCAAATAACAACTCTTTGTCCATGGTTAGGAAACATAACCATCTTTGATTAACGAGCTAGTCAAGTAGAGGCATACTAGTGACACTCTGTTTGTCTATGTATTCACACATGTATTATGTTTCCGGTTAATACAATTCTAGCATGAATAATAAACATTTATCATGAAATAAGGAAATAAATAATAACTTTATTATCGCCTCTAGGGCATATTTCCTTCAGTCTCCCACTTGCACTAGAGTCAATAATCTAGTTCACATCGCCATGTGATCTAACATCAATAGTTCACATCTTTATGTGGTTAACACCCATAGTTCATATCGATATGTGACCAACACCCAAAGGGTTTACTAGAGTCAGTAATCTAGTTCACATTGCTATGTGATTAACACCCAAAGAGTACTAAGGTGTGATCATGTTTTGCCTGTGAGAGAAGTTCAGTCAACGGGTCTGCCATATTCAGATCCGTAAGTATTTTGCAATTTTCTATGTCTACAATGCTCTGCACGGAGCTACTTTAGCTAATTGCTCCCACTTTCAATATGTATCCATATGAAGACTAAGAGTCATCCGGATCAGTGCCAAAACTTGTATCGACGTAACCCTTTTACGACGAACCTTTTGTCACCTCCATAATCGAGAAACATATCCTTATTCCACTAAGGATAATTTTGACCGCTGTCCAGTGATCTACTCCTAGATCACTATTGTACTCCCTTGCCAAAATTAGTGTAGGGTATACAATAGGTATGGTACACAGCATGGCATACTTTATAGAACCTATGGCCAAGGCATAGGGAATGACTTTCATTCTCATTCTATTTTCTGCCGTGGTCGGGCTTTGAGTCTTACTCAACTTCACACCTTGTAACACAGGAAAGAATTCTTTCTTTGACTGTTCCATTTTGAACTACTTCAAAATCTTGTCAAGGTATGTTCTCATTGAAAAAACTTATCAAGCGTCTTGATCTATCTGTATAGATCTTGATGCTCAATATGTAAGCAGCTTCACCGAGGTTTTCTTTGAAAAAATCCTTTCAAACACTCCTTTATGCTTTGCAGAATAATTCTACATTATTTTCGATCAACAATATACACATATACTTATCAGAAATGCTGTAGTGCTCCCACTCACTTTCTTGTAAATACAGGCTTCACCGCAAGTCTGTATAAAACTATATGCTTTGATCAACTTATCAAAGCGTATATTCCAACTCCGAGATGCTTGCACCAGTCCATAGATGGATCGCTGGAGCTTGCATATTTTGTTAGCACCTTTAGGATTGACAAAACCTTCTGGTTGTATCATATACAACTCTTCTTTAAACCCATTAAGGAATGTAGTTTTGTTTATCCATTTGCCAGATTTCATAAAAATGCGGCAAATGCTAACATGATTTGGACAGACTTAAGCATTGCTACGAGTGAGAAAATTTCATCGTAGTCAACACCTTGAACTTTGTCAAAAACCTTTTTCGACAAGTCTAGCTTTGTAGATAGTAACACTACTATCAGCGTCCGTCTTCCTCTTGAAGATCCATTTATTTTCTATGGCTTGCCGATCATCGGGCAAATCCATCAAAGTCCATACTTTGTTGTCATACATGGATCATATCTCAGATTTCATGGCCTCAAACCATTTCGCGGAATCTGGGCTCATCATCGCTTCCTCATAGTTCGCAAGTTCGTCATGGTCTAGTAACATGACTTCCAGAACAGGATTACCGTACCACTCTGGTGCGGATCTCACTCTGGTTAACCTACGAGATTCGGTAGTAACTTGATCTGAAGTTACATGATCATTATCATTAGCTTCCTCACTAATTGGTGTAGTAGTCACAGGAACAGATTTCTGTGATGAACTACTTTCCAATAAGGGAGAAGGTACAATTACCTTATCAAGTTCTACTTTCCTCCCACTCACTTCTTTCGAGAGAAACTCCTTCTCTAGAAAGGATCCATTCTCAGCAACGAACATCTTGCCTTCGGATATGTGATAGAAGGTGTATCCAACATTTTTCTTTTGGGTATCCTATGAAGACGCACTTCTCTGATTTGGGTTTGAGCTTATCAGGTTGAAACTTTTTCACATAAGCATTGCAACCTCAAACTTTTAAGAAACGACAGCTTAGGTTTCTTGGCAAACCATAGTTCATATGGTGTCGTCTCAACGGATTTAGATGGTGCCCTATTTAACGTGAATGCAGCTGTCTCTAATGCATAATCCCAAAACGATAGTGGTAGATTGGTAAGAGACATCATAGTTTGCACCATATCTAATAAAGTACGGTTATGACGTTCGGACACACCATTATGCTGTGGTGTTCTAGGTGGCGTGAGTAGTGAAACTATTTCACATTGTTTTTAACTGAAGGCCAAACTCGTAACTCAAATATTTTACTTCTGCGATCATATCGTAGAAACTTTTTATTTTTGTTACAATGATTCTCCACTTTACTCTGAAATTCTTTGAACTTTTCAAATGTTTCAGACTTGTGTTTCATCAAGTAGATATACCCATATCTGCTCAAATCATCCGTGAAGGTCAGAAAATAACGATACCCGCCGTGAGCCTCAACACTCATCGGATAACATACATCAGTATGTATTATTTCCAATAAGTCAGTTGCTCGCTCCATTGTTCCGGAGAACGGAGTCTTAGTCATCTTGCCCATGATGCATGGTTCGCAAGCATCAAGTGATTCATAATCAAGTGATTCCAAAATCCCATCAGCATGGAGTTTCTTCATGCGCTTTACACCAATATGACCTAAACGGCAATGCCACAAATAAGTTGCACTATCATTATTAACTTTGCATCTTTTGTCTTTCAATATTATGAATATGTGTATCACTACGATCGAGATCCAACAAACCATTTTCGTTGGTGTGTATGACCATAGAAGGTTTTATTCATGTAAACAGAACAACAATTGTTCTCTAACTTAAATGAATAACCGTATTGCAATAAACATGATCAAATCATATTCATGCTCAATGCAAACACCAAATAACACTTATTTAGGTTCAACACTAATCCCGAAAGTATAGGGAGTCTGCGATGATGATCATATTAATCTTGGAACCACTTCCAACACACATCGTTACTTTACCCTTAACTAGTTTATGTTCATTCTGCAACTCCCGTTTCGAGTTACTACTCTTAGCAACTGAACCAGTATCAAATACCGAGGGGTTGCTATGAACACTAGTAAAATACACATCAATAATCTGTATATCAAATATACCTTTGTTTACTTTGCCATCCTTCTTATCCACCAAATACTTGGGGCAGTTCTACTTCCAGTGACCAGTCCCTTTGCAGTAGAAGCACTTAGTCTCAGGCTTAGGACCAGACTTGGGCTTCTTCACTTGAGCAGCAACTTGCTTGCTGTTCTTCTTGAAGTTCCCCTTCTTCCCTTTGCCCTTTTCTTGAAACTAGTGGTTTCGTCAACCATCAACACTTGATATTTTTCTTGATTTCAACCTTCATCGATTTCAGCATCACAAAAAGCTTGGGAATTGTTTCTATTATCCCTTGCATATTATAGTTCATCACAAAGTTCTACTAACTTGGTGATGGTGACTAGAGAATTCTGTCAATCACTATCTTATCTGGAAGATTAACTCCCACTTGATTCAAGCGATTGTAGTACCCAGACAATCTGAGCACATGCTCACTAGTTGAGCGATTCTCCTCCATCTTTTAGCTATAGAACTTGTTGGAGACTTCATATCTCTCAACTCGGGTATTTGCTTGAAATATTAACTTCAACTCCTGGAACATCTCATATGGTCCATGACGTTCAAAACGTCTTTGAAGTCCCGATTCTAAGCCGTTAAGCATGGTGCACTAAACTATCAAGTAGTCATCATATTGAGCTAGCCAAACGTTCATAACGTCTGCATCTGCTCCTGCAATAGGTCTGTCACCTAGCGGTGCATCAAGGACATAATTCTTCTATGCAGCAGTGAGGATAAACCTCAGATCACGGATCCAATCCGCATCATTGCTACTAACATCTTTCAACACAATTTTCTCTAGGAACATATCAAAATAAACACAGGGAAGCAACAACGCGAGCTATTGATCTACAACATGATTTGCAAAATACTACCAGGACTAAGTTCATGATAAATTTAATTTCAATTAATCATATTACTTAAGAACTCCCACTTAGACAGACATCTCTCTAGTCATCTAAGTGATCACGTGATCCAAATCAACTAAACCATAACCGATCATCACGTGAAATGGAGTAATTTTCAATGGTGAACATCGCTATGTTGATCATATCTAATATATGCTTCACGCTCGACCTTTCGGTCTCAGTGTTCCGAGGCCATATCTGCATATGCTAGGCTCGTCAAGTTTAACCTGAGTATTCTGCGTGTGCAAAACTGGCTTGCACCCGTTGTAGATGGACGTAGAGCTTATCACACCCGATCATCACGTGGTGTTTGGGCACGACGAACTTTGGAAACGGTGCATACTCAGGCAGAACACTTTTTATCTTGAAATTTAGTAAGAGATCATCTTATAATGCTACCGTCAATCAAAGCAAGATAAGATGCATAAAAGATAAAAATCACATGCAATCAATATAAGTGATATGATATGGCCATCATCATCTTGTGCTTGTGATCTCCATCTTTGAAGCACCGTCATGATCACCATCGTCACCGGCGCG
Source organism: Triticum dicoccoides (assembly GCF_002162155.2). Lineage (NCBI taxonomy): Eukaryota > Viridiplantae > Streptophyta > Magnoliopsida > Poales > Poaceae > Triticum > Triticum dicoccoides. The sequence continues at coordinate 32,935,417 of NC_041392.1, forward strand.
ACACCTTGATCTCCATCGTAGCATCGTTGTCGTCTCGCCAATCTTATGCTTCTACGACTATCACTACCGCTTAGTGATAAAGTAAAGCATTACAGGGCGATTGCATTGCATACAATAAAGCGACAACCATATGGCTCCTGCCAGTTGCCGATAACTTGGTTACAAAACATGATCATCTCATACAATAAAATTTAGCATCATGCCTTGACCATATCACATCACAACATGCCCTGCAAAAACAAGTTAGACGTCCTCTACTTTGTTTGTTGCAAGTTTTACGTGGCTGCTACGGGCTTAAGCAAGAACCAATCTTACCTACGCATCAAAACCACAACGATAGTTTGTCAAGTTGGTGCTGTTTTAACCTTCGCAAGGACCGGGCGTAGCCACACTCGGTCCAACTAAAGTTGGAGAAACTGAAACCCGCCAGCCACCTGTGTGCAAAGCACGGCGGTAGAACCAGTCTCGCGTAAGCGTACGCGTAATGTCGGTCCGGGCTGCTTCATCCAACAATACCGCCAAACCAAAGTATGACATGCTGGTAAGTAGTATGACTTATATCGCCCACAACTCACTTGTGTTCTACTCGTGCATATAACATCAAACCATAAAACCTAGGCCCGGATGCCATTGTTGGGGAACATAGTAATTTCAAATTTTTTCCTATGCACACGCAAGATCATGGTGATGCATAGCAACAAGAGGGGAGAGTGTTGTCTACGTACCCTCGTAGACCGAAGCGGAAGCGTTGACGCAACATAGAGGAAGTAGTCGTACGTCTTCCCGGTCCAACCGATCCAAGCACCGTTACTCCGGCACCTCCGAGTTCTTGGCACACGTTCAGCTCCATGACGCTCCCTGGGCTCCGATCCAGCAAAGCTTCGGGGAGGAGTTCCGTCCGCACGACGGCGTGGTGACGATCTTGATGTTCAACCGTCGCAGGGCTTCGCCTAAGCACCGCTACAATATGACCGAGGTGGAATATGGTGGAGGGGGGCACCGCACACGGCTAAGGAACGATCACGAAGATCAACTTTTGTGTTCTAGGGTGCCCCCTGCCCCCGTATATAAAGGAGACAAGGGGAGGGGGCGGCCGGCCAAGGAGCGCGCCAAGGGGGAGTCCTACTCCCATCGTGAGTAGGACTCCCTTCTTTCCTAGTTGGAGAAGGAGAAGTGGGAAAGAGGAGGAAGAGGGAAAGGAAAGGGGGGGGGGGGCGCCGCCCCCTCTCCTTGTCCTATTCGGACTAGGGAGGGGAGGGGCACGCGGCCACCTCTTGCCTCCTTTCCTCTTCTCCCTTAGGGCCCATGTAGGCCCAATAACCCCCGGGGGGTTCCGGTAACCCCCCGGTACTCCGGTAAAATCCTGATTTCACCCGGAACGATTCCAATATCCAAATATAGGCTTCCAATATATCGATCTTTATGTCTCGACCATTTCGAGACTCCTCGTCATGTCCATGATCACATCCGGGACTCCGAACAACCTTCGGTACATCAAAATACATAAACTCATAATGAAACTGTCATCGTAACGTTAAGCCTGCGGACCCTACGGTTCGAGAACAATGTAGACATGACCGAGACACGTCTCCGGTCAATAACCAATAGCGGAACCTGGATGCTCATATTGGTTCCTACATATTCTACGAAGATCTTTATCGGTCAGACCGCATAACAACATACGTTGTTCCCTTTGTCATCGGTATGTTACTTGCCCGAGATTCGATCGTCGGTATCCAATACCTAGTTCAATCTCGTTACCGGCAAGTCTCTTTACTCGTTCCGTAATACATCATCTCGCAACTAACTCATTAGTTGCAATGCTTGCAAGGTTTATGTGATGTTCATTACCGAGAGGGCCCAGAGATACCTCTCCGACAATCGGAGTGACAAATCCTAATCTCGAAATACGCCAACCCAACATGTACCTTTGGAGACACCTGTAGAGCACCTTTATAATCACCCAGTTATGTTGTGACATTTGGTAGCATACAAAGTGTTCCTCCGGCAAACGGGAGTTGCATAATCTCATAGTCATAGGAACATGTATAAGTCATGAAGAAAGCAATAGCAACATACTAAACGATCGGGTGCTAAGCTAATGGAATGGGTCATGTCAATCATATCATTCACCTAATGATGTGATCCCATTAATCAAATAACAACTCTTTGTCCATGGTTAGGAAACATAACCATCTTTGATTAACGAGCTAGTCAAGTAGAGGCATACTAATGACACTCTGTTTGTCTATGTATTCACACATGTATTATGTTTCCGGTTAATACAATTCTAGCATGAATAATAAACATTTATCATGAAATAAGGAAATAAATAATAACTTTATTATTGCCTCTAGGGCATATTTCCTTCATATCCAGGCAATGATCATTATATAGACATCACGTCTAAGATTAGTGGACCGACTCCTGCCTGCATCTACTACTATTACTCCACACATCGACCACTATCTAGCATGCATCTAGTGTATTAAGTTCATGGAGAAACAGAGTATGCAATAAGAACGATGACATGATGTAGACAAGATTATCTATGTAGAGATAGACCCCATCGTTTTATCCTTAGTAGCAACGATACATACGTGTCGGTTCCCTTTCTGTCACTGGGATCAAGCACCATAAGATCGAACCCACTACAAAGCACCTCTACCCATTGCAAGAAAAATAGATCAAGTTGGCCAAACAAAACCCAAATATTGGAGAAGAAATACGAGGCTATAAGCAATAATGCATATAAGAGATCAAAGAAACTCAAATAACTTCCATGAATATAAAAAGATAGATCTGATCATAAACTCAAAGTTCATCCGATCCCAACAAACACGCCGCAAAAAGAGTTACATCATATGGATCTGCAAGAGACCATTGTATTGAGAATGAAACGAGAGAGAGGAAGCCATCTAGCTACTAACTACAGACCCGAAGGTCTTCAAAGAACTACTCACGCATCATCGGAGAGGCACCAGTGGAAGTGGTGAACCCCTCCGTGATGGTGTCTAGATTGGATCTGGTGATTCTGGACTCTGCGGCGGCTGGAATTGATTTTCGTCGACTCCCCTAAGGTCTCTGAAATATTGAAGTATTTATAGAGCAAAGAGGCAGTCCGGGGGCACCCGAGGTGGGCACAACCCACCAGGGCGTGCCTGGGCCTCCAGGCGCGCCCTGGTGGGTTGTGCTCTCCTCGGAGCACCCCCCAAGTGCAACCTTGTCCCATTAGGTGTCTTTTGGTCCTCCACGCGCGCGGTAGTACCGTGGCCTCAGGCCGGGCACAGCAGCACGAGCGGAAGTAGGGGCGGATGTAATTTTTTACATCCGCGCCCTACGCGGTAGTACCGCTCCAGGTTTGCGGTAGTACCGTGTCGGATTTTTGCACAGATCAAAACTCAGCGGAAGTAGCCACAGATGTATTTTTGTATGCTCGTGCCTTCCCAGCCTAGACAAACCTTGCCTTGCGGTAGTACCGCAAGGGGGAGCGGTAGTACCGCTCCGGCGGTTCTACCACTCTTTGCCTCAACGCATCAGGGCCGGTCTGGCTCCTGCCGCGCATGCGGTAGTACCGCAGTGCCCCGCGGTAGTACCGCAGGCCCTTGCGGTAGTACCGCATGGCTAGTGCGGTAGTACCACGCGTCGTAGGCTGAGTTATTGAATAACGGTTAGATTTGTCCTATAAAAGGGGAGTCTTCTTCTCCGAGTTGACCACCTCTTCCATCTCTAAGCTCCATTGTTTCTCTAAGCTCCATTTTCGCCCGATCTCTCTCCCTAGCCAATCAAACTTGTTGATTTTCTAGGGATTGGTTGAGAAGGCCCCGATCTACACTTCCACCAAGAGAAATTTGATTCCCCCCACCAATCCCTTGCGGATCTTGTTACTCTTGGGTATTTGAGCACCCTAGATGGTTGAGGTCACCGCAGAGCCATATTCTATTGTGGTGAAGCTTCGTGGTGTCGTTGGGAGCCTCCAATTACGTTGTGGAGATTGCCCTAACCTTGTTTGTAAAGGTCCGGTCGCCTCCTCCAAGGGCACCAATAGTGGAATCACGACATCTCGCATTGTGTGAGGGCGTGAGGAGAATACGGTGGCCCTAGTGGCTTCTTGGGGAGCATTGTGCCTCCACACCGCTCCAACGGAGATGTACTTCTCCTCAAAAGGAAGGAACTTCGGTAACACATCCTCGTCTTCACCGGCTCCACTCTTGGTTATCTCGTACCTTTACTTGTGCAAGCTTATATTGGGTTGCATCTCTTGCTTGTTTGTGTGCTTGTTGTTGTTGCATCATATAGGTTGCTCACCTAGTTGCATATCTAGACAATCTACTTTGATGCAAATTTAAATTGGTAAAGAAAAGCTAAAAATTGTTAGTTGCCTATTCACCCCCTCTAGCCAAGTATATCGATCCTTTTAGGTTACCTTTCATAAAAAATGTGATAAAAACTTTTGATTCTAGTGTCAAAAATGTCTTTAAATATTTTACTTGAAATATATTTTCCACATCCAGTAACTAATTACCCTTTCGTCGAACTTATCATAAGAATGTATGCATATAGTTTTTAATTTTATATATGGTTATATCCCCTTGCAAAAAATACTTGAAATATAACTACCTATTTCAAAAATAAATAAATAAGAGGCTAAAATAGTTAGTTCTAGAAATTCATATTGATATAATAATAGTGAAATTTGACTCCTAATAGTAGGGAAAAGAGCTGAAGAGGCCTTGATAAAAAAGTTCTGTTGCAAAATGAATACCTTATGGAAACTTGATAAAGCACGTTGTGATAGATCAATCAACCAACAGCAGTGTTGGCCTTTTGCAACAATAGACATGATGAACGTGGTGGATTTCCTTGAAAGCTATAATAGATCATTAAATGATGAAAACAATATGAAAGTTTCATTCTTTGGGAACTGTAGGTTTGCAATTTAAAAGCAACATAACAGTAATGCTTTCGAAGAAGCCGAATAAAATAGCCATTGTGTTGTGGGAAAGGTTTATTGGAGCCAAGAGAAAAGGGAGGGACTAAAAATCTCAGAATCAGTTGTCATAGAACATGATACCGACAATAGGACAATGATATGCTTCCAAAAGCAAAATAGTGACACCTATAAGCTGAGCAGCTCCTCTTGCACATATAAGAAATGAAGCAAATACAACCAGTTTGATTTTTGATTTTTATTTTATTTTCAAAGATCTTATTAATTGAGCCACACATGAGTTTAAGTAGGCTTAGAATAGTATTTTCACAACATCAGAGTACAACATCAGGCTTCCTATGAAGAAGAGGAGCTAACGACAATGTGTCCATTTGTACCTTCTGAATCTGGTTAAATTGGTAAACCCACATTAAATTAATATCAACTATGTTTTCCTCTTGAATATAAATGCATAAGTGTTTAACATGATTAATTTCCTGTAAAATCAAAATGAAGGAGGCAACCAAGCGTTGGTTAGGAAATTGGATGTGGCTGCCATGAAAACACCAAGTTTACCATGTTGCAGTTCAGAAACTAACCATGGTACTGAGAAAAATAATGTATCAACACATTATTGAGTTTAGACCTATCTCCAAATAAAGTGATAATTAGTCAAAGCACATCCCTGGGAAGCAGCTTCAGGCGTGCTGTGCCTTTCACATATAAAGAAGTAAGGAAATAATTCAAATTATATATGCACTCGAGAAGTAAATATCATAAGATTAGTTTAATAAAACAAACCTTCGAATGGCCAAGCATTCACATGATTGAGGGTATTGGTCGTCCCGACACTGATCACAATAAATCTCCAAATTGCATAATGTTCACACGGCCATGCATAGGATGCATGCAAAAAACTGCAGCAAGAAAAAAATTCAGCCATTGAATGTTGGCACAGGCCGATCATACTCGCCCATAGAAGATTACATTCCGCAAGAAGTACGCTTGTAGTTATCATATCGGCTGAGTACTTTCTGGCCAAACCTATACAACAGTACTACACATACGTACGCACTCACTTGATCCAACCATGCACGTCACAAGCCTGTGGGGATAAAATCATGCCATCGCCTGTCTTTATCCATGGAATAGATCAAAGCGATGAACATTGTATATGTGCGTCTCCTGGCAGAATCAGTCCAGCTGCTGGCTAGCTTCTTTACGTGAATGTATTCTGCCGTATGTGTTCGCAGACGATCAAGAGAAAACTCCTTGCAACACCGATTGCCCTGAGGTAATTGCGCTTGCCTTGTTCGCGCGTATCGTTAGAAAATGCTCGGCTGTACCATCGAGGTGATGACCGCTTTCATTGGGTCATTGGGCTCTGCAATATTGGTAAGCGCAAGCCAAACTGCCTGGTCGTATCAAGCTTGCAGAAGAGGCGTGGATGTTGAGGGCACACATGAATTCTAGGGTATGCGCCTGGCGAAGGGAGCCCTAGGCGGCTACAGTTTTCTTCTATCGATGGATGATGTCCAGGATGCACATGAGTCTTGGTTGTAAAGAAAAGATTGCGTACAGAGTTTGTATGCAGTACAATTTGTTCCATATATGTACAGTACCTTTTAAAAACATATAGTAGATTGATTTAAAAAATAAAAGTAAATAGTAGATTAGATCTACGTGCCATCCTAATTACTGATTTACATGGGAATTTCTTAAAAGTGCCTAATTAGTATAGGTATAGATAGATAAATAGATAAATGGATAGATAGATAGATAGATATATGTATCCTGCAGAGAAAAATTATAATGTACAATTGTATATAATATAATGTTTCCAATCGAGGGGCTGCCTAAGGACTGCTGCCAAATCGCCGATTGATCCTCCTGTAGGCTGTAGCAACGGCGACATGATCACTGTTATGCGAGCAATGCAACACGCATGGAATATTTTTACTGGGTATTACGGAGTGGCTTAGCTGGCTGATTTTGACTGGATAGAAATAAGCTCACGGGCCCACCCGCCCTGAAAATCAGGGGGGAGGGGGGGAGAAGAGTAGTTTGGAAAGAGTCCGTATTGCTAAGTAAACTGCCCGTGTGTCTAGGATTTTCGCTGTTATGCGATCGATCTGACTACCTATGTTACACGGATACGGCAAGTATATTTGTGGGTAGAGGATGAACAAAATGGTTCAACAATGCATTAGAAACTAAATTAATAATAAATTTATTTATGTCTCATAAATTTTCAAGAGTGCTGAAAGTACGAACAGCTTGCCCTGTAGATTGTCGTTTCCCGTAAGTCCTCTGTAGTTGCATACTAGTTTGTTTATGTTTTCTCTGTCGATGGATCTGAGTGTTCGTATGGAAAAGATCCGAATGCAAAATTTCCCCAGTAGTTTCTCTCCCGTATGTCCCCAGCACTAGCAGCATGATGGGGTTCAAAATAAGAGCAAGGAGGCTGGATCAATGGAGCTTACTAGCGATTGCGTGATGGAGGGGGGTTAACCCTAAAAAAACCTTCAGTATTTA
>NC_041392.1:32943290-32953019 GCF_002162155.2 Triticum dicoccoides
GGGAGCGGCCACCCCAGGACTGCATGTACCTCCGCCACTGGTGTTGAATGCTTGCAGCACATCTATGTAGTTCACCCTTCCCATTTTGTTAGAAATGAAATTATTTTAACTGAAATTCACCTTTTTTCTATTTTTATATGCTTAGTATTTCTTCTTTTAGAACCCAATTTGCTTCCCACTAGTTTGAGATGATTTTATAACAACTATTTATGCATTTCTTTTAGCAAGGTTCCCGCAGCAACGTGCAGGGCATTATCTAGTTACATATACAGTAGCGGTTAGTGTGAATACCTTGGTGGAGACACATGCATAGTAAGCAAGATGACTCCGGTTATCCTCGTGTTGTGTGCGTCGTGGCATGAGCAAAGCATGTAGCGTGTGGGTCATGCAGTTGCAAGGAGAAAACATTAGCATTTCAAGGGGTGGTTGGTAACTCCATCCATCTCAACTGGAGCTCACACGCTTCTTTGGACGAGCAACTTCACCCACTCTGTATGCCTCTCGACATCCAAATTTTTGCTGATTTTTGGGGAAAACCTAAGACGTCTCCAATCCACACCATCAACGAAAAAGGGGGCATGTCGAGGATGCTAGAGAGGGGATGGCACTCTGAGAGAGTGGAAAGGCGGCGGTGGAGAGGGAGGGGAAATTCTACGTGCATGAAGAATACTTCACTTATATGCATCCTACGGAAAATTTGCTCAAATATACACATTATTTGTTTATTACATTTGTCCTTGCATTGTATAAAAAAGAAATTGCTTCAATAGATGAACTTTTAATCCTGAAAATTTCCGTCCATTTGTCGTCAACCAACTACTCCTCCGTTCCTAAATATAAGACGTTTGGGTAGTTCATTTGAGATACCAAAACGTCTTATATTTAGGAATGGAGGGAGTAACAAACTAACTTATAAAAAAGGTTAAATACGCAACACATTTGTATATGTGAAGACTTTTCCTCTTATTATTATTTGAAACATATGTTGTGCACTTGAAGACTTTGGACAAAAGATCATTATTTTTACATGATAATATGCTGGAATTAGTTGAATATCATGATAACACAATATTGCAATAATTGTTTCTCAACTAATAAAAACAGTAAAGTAAAGCCCTTCTAATTTTTTTACAATCGTCGTCAAGCGCTCTTCACAAAACTTTCCAGATGCCTCCAAGTCCGAGTTTAATCTCAACTCTAATTTTAGCTAATTCAACAGTTTAAGCCATCACAACACATTCCTCCCATACTCAATGAGAGCCTTGGTAGCAAAAAAAAAAAAACAAGCCAAATCACTTCAAATTTTGGCAGACAATAGAATGAGTCTACAAAACCAGAGAGGGATCGAAACAAATTTGATCAATCCACAACATTAAAATAAACTCGAGCATGAGTGTGCGTGCCAAGAGTGGAGAAGGTCTGAGGAGGGAGGGATGGGAGTATGAGACACATTTTCAAGGTGGCTCGGGGGCGGTGGGAGTTGAAGGGGCATTGTCACTGGCCGTAAGGTGCGTGCATGTTCTTATCTTTTGGTCCATATAAATGTCCCCGCCAGGGTCTCGTGAGTTTAAAGTGTGAGATTGTGTACATTAGTACTAGTACTATGGTAGATAGGTAAGATCATTCATATTACAAAAAGTGGTGGTCGGTGTGAAGACCAAGATAGAGACATGCATAGTAAGCTAGGCAACTCTACTAGAGCATGGTTAATAATACTAGTCGTCAACCCGTGCGTTCGCACGGGCTAATATATTGATAACGCTAACTTTGTACAAACTTAAACAAACAATACCATTAACATGTTATAACGATTAACATATTGATGCGATTATCAGTAAAATTATGTTTACAGTAAATTATGCACCATTTTGCCATAGCAAGATGCAGGTTTGTTGAAAAATGCACAACTAACACTTTTAGAAAATAAGTTGTTAGTCGAGAGCTTGTACAAACAGGGAAATTGAAGTTCAGAAATATTTACCTATAACCGAACAACACGAAGTGCAAATAGTAGTGCAAGTACATTCTTATACTTGTTATGCTGCAATGTTTAACTATCAGTACCATAACTAATAAAAACCATATGCCGAGGTAGAACATGTATGCTTAGATACGACTATTATTTTGAGGAGCATAAATGAAAGCTTAATAAATAAAGCATTTTTATCTGCTAGTCCTTCAATTACTCTTATGTTCTTCAAATTCAACCGAATAATTTTACATATTATATGTGAAATGTGAACATGATATAAATTGTTGAAAAAAGAAGGAAGAAGAAGGTATTGGAAAAAAGGCAACCTTTTGAATAGCTCCAGACCTACAAATTTCAAATTCAGATGTAATACAAAGATGTAATTTAGAAACCTCAAACCGAACTAAACTGCATATTTATACTATTCGTTTTAGACTGTTTGTCTTCTGCTTTTCTTCTAATACGTAAAGCTTTTGCGCTGTCGCAAAAAAAAGTCATGAGCAAAACTATCTGGTAAACAACAAATAAAAGATAAGTGTAAGCCTACAAAAATAGACCAAGAAGACATAATACTTCTAGTTCTAAGAATACTTTAGACAGCTGAACACCTAGTAGCACAAATCACGGTCATGTTGAAAGCTTGCCATTCTTCTAAACCATATCATGACCCTTGACAGCTTACCATTCTAATCACCCTAAGAGACTAAAAAAATGGAAAACACAAAAAATACTTTCAATAGTATCATACAGCTGAACACTTGTAGTCGTATAAATCACACTCTTGCTGATGACCTTGCAAAGCTTGCCATTTTTCTCACACACGTAATGTACCCCTAGCTATGTCCAATACTCCTCATCTGTATCTGAATCGAATTATTTTCTGGGAAAAACAGTTGAAACTAAAATGCCGCGTGAAATGACAAATTAAGAAGAATCATAAGAGAGCGTAAGGTATTAAGTATACATCACAAATAGTATATAGAGTGCTTCAATAGAAATAAAGATTGTATGTTATATAATTTAGAAGATCACACAACCACATACAACATTATCTAGATTAGCCATGCTGGACTCTCTTCTATTTGTAGATGAGAATAATGCTCCATGTCTGGTGTTGCAACAAAAATATCATTGGATCTAAAGGAAGGAGAAGACCAAAAAAATACATAGAAAGATAATGTTTGAGCATCACAACTACTGGCACATATAGTGGTGAGAAATTAAATTATCTGCATTGTCAATTATTACCTCTGGAACAATAGAGCCATGACCAAGGAACCCTTGCGAACAACAGAACCAAGAGCAAGCCTGAAAAATCAAAAATATATTAGTACTACTTCTATGCTTCTAGTAATATAAATCCTACTACCCCACTTTGTTGCAGACACCGTAACATGCCATACTGTTATGTTTAGAACTCCCATCCTTCACTAATTCCAGCAGTTAGAAAACAGTTTTGCTAAATGCAAACTTGGCAAAAGGGGAGATCAGAGAAACTGAATTCATCTAATGACAAAAATAAAAAATCTAGGAGATGACACTAAAAGTTAATTACATTAATTGGCAGTAGTAATGTTGCACTCATTCTAGTTTTCAGGGCAAAACATGAATGGACACACGACTATCAGGGTGTTACTACTATCAAATTTTTCTGTAAAAAATTCAAACAAACAGAAAGGATTACACTTGTCCCGCTTTGCATCAATTAGCTGTTGAATGCTACGTGACACTACCATCACAGACCACACAGATCCCTTCTTGTTGTATGCATCATCTCCTCCTTCCTGCAGTGCTGGACGCTACACCGATGGTAGATGGGTGAGAGTTTCCATTACATATACAACTAATTTGTCCCTTCCCCGACATGATTGATACTGCACGTTATCCCATCTCTCACAGTTAAGCTCAAATTATCTAGAGAAAAGATTTAATGGAGAATCGATTTTAGATCATGGTGCACCTTTCTCTTTCAAGTAATTGTCGACGCGGGTCGTAGGAGGCTGTCAAAGCGCTGAAGCTCGTACTTGCGTCGGCGGCGGCCGCCTTCTCTCTAACACGCCGGTACACATGCTGCTGCGTCGCCTACTTTAATCCCGCAAGTCTGCAACACCATGGAGCTCCCGAGAGTTAGGGATCTGCAGAGCGCACACGTGTCCTTCATGATCGATATCAATCTATGTGAAAACTGAGCCGAAGTAGACATTTACAGAGAGGGGGCGGATTCCTACCTAGGAAACGGGAGAACGGGGGCAAACATGGACTGCTGGATGGGATGCAAGTACGATTAGATTGGAAAGACCTAGGAGATCGGATGGTAGAATATAATTTTAACTTTCTGAGAAGATAAACCATGGAGCTTAATTTGTGTGCGCCTACAAAATTAGTTATTTTTCTTCTCACTATAGATTAGATATTTTTGGTATTAAACGTGGAGCCTCTTGCGGGCCCAAAAAATCTGTTTTTTCCAAACAAATCAGTTTTGGTCCTATTTTTTTTTTCTCTGGATTAAAGCTATAAACGATGGAGCTTTGTGTGGGCCTACAAAATTAGCTTTTTTTCTTCTCACTCTAGATTAGATATTTTTGGGATTAAACGCGGAGCCTCTTGCGGGCCCAAAAAATCTGTTTTTTCCAAAAAGAATCAGTTTTGGTCCTATTTTTTTCTCTAGATTAAAGATTAGATCTACACCGTAATAATTCGGTCCCACTTGATTAGCAGTTCATAATTACTGATTAACATGGGAATTTTTAGGGAGTCACAAATTAGTATAGGTATAGAAGATATAGATAGATAGATAGATAGATAGATAGATAGCCGACCGATGGTTATAACATGTTGCCATATCATCTATAGTCATTGTAATAGTCAACAGGTATAGTAGTGGGCTACAAGGAAATACTACTTTTTACCACATGACCTATCATACACTCTCACATAGCTTCTTGGAGCATGTGCTACAACCGGCTATAAATCTACGGTCCGCTTCTCTTCTCTCTCATCCAACTCAGCAAATATACAATATATAAAGTCTTATAGCCCGCCTACATGACCTTATTTGCTCTAAGGCTACTCATAATGGGAGGATCATAGCTAGTATTGCCAACTAGGCAATTTTGATGAGGTGGCATAGGATTAATTAAGTGAAGAAAGAGAGAGAGTTGAGTATTGTATTAGGAATCCCATCATATTATGATATCGTATCATAATAAATTCTATGTTACCATGTGTCATGCATTGAAATAAATAAGACCATATGTGATATTATATGCATTATGAATGTACTATCATACACTAGTATCATATGCATGATATTAATATATGATATTCTCCACTACGACCAGCCTAATCCTCGTGTTGCGCACGTGCTGGCACGAGCTAGGCAAGGTGTGCAGTGCGGCTGGAATGAGAAAATATTAGCATTTCAATGGGTGGCTGGTCACTCCATCTAAACCGGAGGTCGCACACTTCTTTGGACGTAGCCATTCCAACACACTCCGTGTATCTCTCGGCATCCAAATTTTTGCTGATTTTGGTGCAAAATTAAGCCTTTTCCAACTGCAAATGTAACTAAAATTTTAAAACATTCGTGAAAGTATTGTTCTGCAACTAGAAATTGTAAGGATATTGGTAAATTAATGTTCAGAAAGTTGTAATCTAGGTCAAGCTCCATAGTACCCTCATGAACAGTAAAATTAAAAAAAGTACAAGAATCTGAAATTTTGTGACATTGTTTATGAGTTTTGACCAAATGTCTTACATGCTTGTAAAATTTGGTGCCCACATGACATCCTACGAGTTCAAGAAAAAAAAGAAGCTCTGCTCAATAGCGCACACAAGTTTGAACACATTTTTAATATTTTTTGTATGTGGTCATAGAATGTTATGTGGCCAAATTTTTTTGCAAGCACCTACATTTGGTCATAATACATGCCAGAAAGTTTCAGATTTTTATTGATCTTGTTTACTATTTTTTACTGTTCATGGGAGTATCATGGAGCTCGAGCTCTGAAAAACCACACTCATTAATGTTTGGACAAACAATATTTTGGCTTTAGAATGAAATGAGAGATTTAACTGCTGTGTGTCACATTCGTGGTGTCCATTGAAATTCTTGTTACTAACTCCAGCGCACTACTCTTTTTCTGTAGTGCACTATTCTAAGGGCATGCCCAAGCAATAGTTCTAAACACATCGTCCTAAGTGTTGAAATTACAACCACTTATGTGTTGCATATCTAGGTTCTGTTATATTTAATTCATTCATGAATCATGTTTGCATCTAAAATTGTAGTCTGTTTGTAGAGAGAATCGAATGAGAGAAAATAGAGAGAGAAGTCACACCAGATCAGAGAATTTAATTATCCGCAAAAAAAATCAGAGAATTTAATTTCAATACCTAGATAAATGTGCTAAGAGTCGTATTTCACCAACATATAATTCTCATATCTCTCGTCTTTAATTGATGTCTCACCTCAGCATTTTTCCTACAAAACCTTACTAAGAGCCAATCACTGATAGTGCCCCAATAATGGATTTTTGTGCTTCATGCCTTGCAGGCTTACACTGTCGTTTTCATCTCTTAGCTCAAGCAGCTGGCGGTCGAACACCTATAGGTGTGCACCCCGTCCTCCTCGCGCTAGTTTCTAATCCTTCGCAGCACATGCATCCTCCGAAGCATTTTGGAGCCCACCTCGACCAACCTAGTCAACATCTTTGTGGAGGTAGAATTATATTATCTCACATGATCTCCGGGTTTATTATTTTCTACATCCCGCAAATGAATTGTAATTTTCACAAAACTTTAAATCTGTAAATGGCAGATCAATCGTTTGCATTTCAGATTTTATTTGGATCTGTTTAGAAGTAGTTTTTTTTGTACATGCACTCGAGTACATCTCATGGTTTTCGAATGTTGGTATAATACTCTGTAAAAGCTGCTATATCACGAAAGCTTTCTGTCCGCCTTTTTTTCTTGTGCCGAATAGCCAGTCGGGTGAAAAAGGAAAAAGAAACCACTACTAGTAGTGACTAAGAAGCATTTTGAGGTGTTAAACTAGTCAATGCCAATTAAGAAATAAGAAATCACTACTATATGGAAGTGTACAAACCTTGCACATATAAATCTTACTGACATGGTTCACACAAGCTAGACCATGTGACCTTCACGGACATTACAAGACCATACAAATTACTTGAATTTTTTGTAGAGCTTCCGTTCTTCTGCGGTTCAAACCACACGGTGTCAGACATAATATCCTCAATGTCGTAATGAAAATATCCGGGAATTTTCGAATCACCAACAACGCCATCAGGATAGCAATTGTTATCACCTGAGTGACTGTTGTGCGTGTATAAATCTATAGTCAAATCCTTGGTGTAATCCACACAAACTGTGACCGGTGGCAGCCTGCAAACACTCAACTTGCCATTGAAGACTGAAAAAGCACCCCCTTGCATGGTACGATAAACCGCAGTTATTGTAAGTGAATCAAACAAATTGTCCCCAAGATGATGCACCTCACACTCCAACACAGCCAACATGGCCTTTGGGATAGAAGCCATTCTTAGATCGACGCTGCCGTGGTGGCCAGTGTTAATGTGCCAATGGAGCCTTTCATATTCTGCATAGAAAGATGGAGCATAGACCGAATATCCGTCTAATAACACCTTATCATCTTCACCTTCTCGGTCTTTAATTAGCAAACGATATTCAATTAGCACAAGCCCAACCGCATAGATGCCTTGATGCGGGTTAAGTAGAGGTTGAAGCTTATAAGAACCCTGTATATTGTATAGTTAGACATATATCCTGGAGGTTTCTTCAATAGTCTTCAATAAAGAGTACAATAAGAAAAGGTACAACATAACTCACCGGCTTAAGCTTACTTGGTTTGTCTCTAGAGTATTCAAAGATATAGTTGCGTAGTTGATTGTTTCGTACATCTCAGAACGCAATCATACCGTACACCTCTAACGCGGCATCATGAGGTGACGATAAATTCAAACTAAAAACTTGGATAGCTCGTCGACAAGGTTCGTTCTCTCTTTTGTCGACCCAACGGTTTTCCCATCTGGGCAATGGAGGCACTGCAAGCAATATGAAAACAAATCATTAGATATCAAAAGTTGTGATGTCGATACATGTATAACGTCATACGGGTTAGAACTTGGGAATATTAGAATAGAACCCAAGGAAGACTTCTCTCAAATT
The DNA here is from genome assembly GCF_002162155.2 of Triticum dicoccoides. Lineage (NCBI taxonomy): Eukaryota > Viridiplantae > Streptophyta > Magnoliopsida > Poales > Poaceae > Triticum > Triticum dicoccoides. The sequence goes on from NC_041392.1 coordinate 32,951,473, forward strand.
TTCTCCTTACAGATGCTTTGGTATGTTTTTTATGACTTATGGAACTCCCTTCCCTTGGTTCACAAGAAAATCATTGAACATGGTGTAGAAATACAGAATATGACTTGCTTGAGCTTCAAAGGGTCATGTACATGCAAACCATTTTTTTCAATAAAGGCATACCGTCAAACTTTCTAAATTTTTGCCACCGGTACAAACATATTTGAGGCCTGATAATTCGGTTGGTTTGCAGGATTCAAAACTAAGTGGATTCACATAAAAAACGTAAGAAATTTTCCTGAAGGATAAGGTGCATGCCACAGCTGTCAAAAACAAATATTTTTTGGACAACGCTAACGACCACACGTGTGGTGGGAGCGAAACTCACCCACACGCCCTATAATACATAGACCGCATCACGTCACCGCATGCATGCATGTGAGAATCTTTTTGGATTTCCAGTTTTTAAAATGTTTTATCTCTTAAATAAAAAATCCGATTGAACATCCGTTTTCACCATTAAATACCCCGTGACGAGATCTTCGAAACTAGATCTCATATCTATATATTTCGATGATTTTTTTGGGTTAAAAGTTGCCATGTCTATTGCACATGAATTGCCATGGTGTTTACACTGAAGTTGTCATGATATGATTCAGCTATTTTGTTCTACATTTAAAAGTAAATTTTGACATTTATAAAACAGGAAATTAAGAAACTAGACTTGTCATGAACCATAAATTAAAATTGCCATGATACATGCACTTAAAATTGACATGGTTCATACAAAAAATAATTTTCATGGTAAAAGTATTGTAGTTGCCATCATCAAAATACTAAAATTGACATGCTCTACAAACTGAAATTGCCACATGGAAACTTTAGTTTAAGCATATGTCAACTACAATGTAAACATCATGGCAACTTCTTGACAATTTTTTTTCGTCAAAACATATCAACATGGGGTCTAGTTTTGAAGATCTCGTCGAGACGGATTTAATGGTGAAAGCGGATTTTTAATTCGGCTTTTTAATTGGGAGATAAAACATTTTTAAGCGGAAAACCAAAACGATTCCTGCTTATGTCATCTGTTCATATGTGACAAAATGAGTGGTAAAGAAGGCGTGTGGGTGATGTGCAAGATGCCACACGTGTGGGCGTTAGTTTTTTCCTATTTTTTTCATAAGATTGGACTGAATCAAAACTTCTGTTTGGAATTGCATGCCAAATAAACCATAAGAAAAGTACATATGATTTTCAATCCTGCAAATCAAAATAAGAACAGAAATTCTAACAGGCAGTATTTATAAAAAAATCTACTTATGAACCAACAGGCGCTTGATGTTTAGAAATTGACCGCCAATCTGTCAGGCTGTGATGTTCTAGAATCTTTGGGTTCAAATTATATACAGTAGCCATCATATAGTATTATGCTTAAAACTAAGTGGATTCGCAAAATAAAAACCACATAATTGCAATTAAGCGTGGCCACTTACACAAGCTTTGCGCAGATAACATGCCTGGATCGAGCTGACACGGGCCCTCAACCTGAAGAGACCCCTCCCAGA
>NC_041392.1:32953400-32969841 GCF_002162155.2 Triticum dicoccoides
GCGGAAACCGCATCTGATTCTCCCACATCTCTTCCATGTCGGCGACGTAATAAGGGTTCTCGTCCTCGTAGTAGAAGGTATACCCGTATCCCCAAGAACCACCAAAGTGGAGCTCCTCTTCTTCTTGGTCTAATACATGTGGTTCCTCGGGTTCATAGTACTCGTAATCGCCTTCATCGTCTCGCTCTTGCTGTTCCTGCGCGATGGAGTCCAGCTCCTTGTCCCACAGCCAGGTGCCGAGCACTAGGGCTGGACACGAGCCGAGCCGAGCCGAGCCGAGCTTGATCCGAGCCTGGCTTTGGCTTGCTCTGGAGCGGCTCGGCTCGGCTCGGCTCGCTCAGCCAACGAGCCTACTTCAAGCGGCTCAGCTCGTTTTGGGTATGGCTCGGCTCAGACCGAGCCGGCTCGAAAGCCAGCTGCCACCAGTCTTCATTTTTACTTACAGAAAACAGAACCTTTGTATATAGTCCACAATCTTGATTGTTTTGCAGCAATTAAACCCATATTTTGAAAGAAAAACAGTTTATACTGCTTAAAATGAAACATCCAACAGTATATTGTTTTAAGAAATGGTCATAGTAATGAAAAATAAGTTTTCTTCTTTGAATTCTTTTACAAAAATTGTAACAATGGAACAGATATGAGAGAAGGAATTGTGCAGCATTTCTATTGAATTTTGGACAGCACATCGTTTGAACTTTACACAGCAAAAACATCAAATATTGACGGTGAAACAAAGAAATTTTCACTATCCGCAAATTCATCTAAATCTGATTTGTCACCAACCCCAGACGGCACCTCAAACAAAGTATCTTGCTCTTCCTCGTCCTCTTCCACATCTTCATGATCCTCCTTCACTTGCTTATCACGCTCCATTGCCTAGCACACAACAACAACACACACATGAGCTTGGACACACATATATTTGACTTTTGGATAGCAAAAACAGCACACACATGAGCTTGCACAAACATATATTTGAGATTTGGACACCAAAAAAAGCACACACATGAGCTTGCACAAACATATATTTTACATTTGGATACCAAAAACAGCACATATGAGCTTGGGCACACATAAATTTTACTTTCAAAAAGCAAAAACAGCACATACATGATCTTGCACAAACATATATTTTGCACGCACATACCTGGGAAGATGTAGCCTCCCTCTCATAGTCGTTTGCGGAGCCAGAGGCAGCGGCGATTCCGGCACGCACGCCAGCGCCGGTGGGGTCAGGGGGACGTCGAGGCGGAGGTCCCCGAGACCGGCAACTTACTCTTCATAATGGAGTCCAAGGTCCTCTCTTTCTCCTTCTCCTTCCCATTCGCCTTCCCCTTTTCCTTGTCTATTGTTGCGACGATAGGCCTCTGCACACATCAGTAAACAACACACGGTCAATCATCGACAGAAGTAAACTAATTACACATGGAATCAATGTAATTTCCCAGCAAGTAGTTTTTTTTTTCAAGCTGCTATGCTACAGCAAGTAGATCATCAACAACAGAAAACTAATTACACATGAAATCAATGAAAATTTTGATCCATTCTGCCCTATAACTCCATCCATCCATGATCCATCCATCCGGTTCTTCTAGATCTAGACCTACAGGCTACAATACATCCATCCATGATCCATCCATCTAGCCCTACATCTACATGACTACATCCATCGATTGATCGATCCATCCATCCATCCATCAGATGCATGCTAGTTTAGACACCTACGGCTAGGGAGTGGGACAGAAGAACTACATGAGTACATCCATCGATCCATCCATCAATTGATCCATCCCATGCGTAATAGTAGTTCAGAGAGTTGCAGCTAGGGATTGGAAAGGAAGGAGGTACCTGCTCCTGCTCGTCACGTTTGGCGAGAAACCAGGGGAGGCACGTCCGTCTGCGTCCGGCGTGGTGAGGAAACGTGGCGTCGCCCGTCGCCGTCGAGCCCGTTGCTGCCGGTGCGGTTAGGAGACGCGGCGTCGCTCGTCGCCGTCGATCCAGCTTTGCGGCGCAGAGCAGAGAAAGGGGCGAGGCAGCACAGAGCAGATAAAGGGGGAGGCGGCGCTCTCTCTGCTTCTCTCGTTCCCTAATGCGTTGCGTGCGATGGAGATGGACGAATTGGGCTGGGCCTCGAGCGAGTCACCGAGTTGGACCGGGCGAAACTCGGCTCGGCTCGGTCGGGAATTGGGCCACTTTTTCCAACTGGGCTCGCTCGTTCATTGTATCGGGCCGAGCTGTAACGGGCCGAGCTGGAGCGAGCTTCGGGCCGAGCCGAAAAGCTCGCTCGGACGTCCAGTCCTACCGAGCACCTCGTCCTATAGCTTCTTTCTCGTGGCCGCCATGTCCAGATCCGGCTCCATGGCCGCCGCGGCGCCCCGCAAGATCGATCCGCAAGGGCAGATTTACAAGGGACAAAAGGGAGGGATTAGAGGAACTGACCTTGTCCTCCACCCTCCGTGATCTCCTTCCTCCGCCCACACGGACGGATTGAAAGACGGTTTTCCGGCAAGCGGCGAGGCGCGGGTAAATAACCCCTGGATGAACTGCCGCCCCCAGGTGCGGGTGCCACTTTCTCGCGAACGCGACTTATCCCTAGTGGTTGGATGGTTTGAGGAACTGTGGTATCCGAGCCCATCAGGGTTAAGTCATGGTGCTCGCATTTATTGTTGAATTTATTTCAGGATTTCCGGCAATGCGCATTAATTGGAAGGAGGCGTTTCCATCGACGACGAGGTGCCTACGATGACTTCATAAATTTTAAGATGAGATGCCGGCTCAGTTTTTAGGAGGTGCTCATAGGGATAGGATGTGCGTGTGTGCATTCAAATGAATAAGTGTATGCATATGTATATAAGCGCTTACGTTTCAAAAAAAAAGACGTGACTTCTCTACTGACTCATTGCAATAGCGGCTACGGGGCTTTCCACTTTTGAACCGGGCGCAGGGGCTAATGGGCTTTCTACTAGCATTATTTTACGTAATAACGAGGCCGAAATTGCATATTACGATCAGGTTACAGCTTTAACTTCCTAAAAAAATGTTACAGCTTTATAACTTCCTAAAAAAATTCTCAAAAATAATAACTTCCTAAAAAATGTTACAGCTTTAACATAACAGTCATGTTCCTACCCCTAAAAAAAAACTAAACTCTTGTTTCCCAGTCAATATGCGGATACTAGCTTCATGGTGGCAGAGGATTTTCAAGGGTTGGCAAGGTAGTGAGGGATCATGAGTTTATTAATTAATATATGGATGGGTTTATTAATTAATATATGGATGGGTTTAAAAAATGTTTCTCAATTAATAAAAGCAGTCAAGTGCATTAATTAAAAATGTCTGTGTTGCAACGGAAGAAAAAAAAATCCTTTGCGCCTAGCTCAGTAAACACAACTCATGACCTTCCAAAGGTCTATGCCCTCTAGTTGAAATTATACTCCTTCCCATCCTCATCAATAGATGCCACGGTGTCCATCTGAAGGCAATGCGTTCGAACGTGACCAGTCCAAACTTGGTGATCTCAGCCTCTACATGACACACCTGCAATTGAGACACGCCAGCGCAAGGGAGTGTTTATACTTTGAAAACTAATCCCGTCGAGTTGGCCACGAGGGACACTCTCCATGAGCTACACCCTACACCTACCACTTGGGATGGTGATAATTTCTGATGTCATAAAGCCATCGGCTCCTCCATGAAATAAGTTGTCATATTTTTGGATTTCTTCTCAAGTCAGAATGCTTGATAAAAAAATGGTCGCAGTTTCTTTTTGCTAGAGGACATCCCACCGTGTAACGCTACACATAATTGTTGGTCGAGAGAATAACCAGCCCATTCAAGTATATTGATCCCCACCCTTTAATTATGCATCTTGCATGGCAGCACTCAATTGCCTTTAATGCTGATTCCTTCTTAAATCATGCATGGCAGCCCTCAATTCCCGTTTAACGCTGTTTCCTTCTTAAATAATTCCGCAATCCCTCCTTCTATTATCATGCACCTCGTGGTCTCCATCTCCTTGTGTGCTTCTCCATTTTCTTTGTCCTCCCTCCTTCCTTTCCCTCCCGACTTCTCTCTTTATAGACACCGATTTAGGCCAATATGTTGGATCTTTCTCCCATTAATTCCTTCTTTGAAAGAATCCTTGATTCGAGGCTGCTTATTGTTTTGAGCTCACTAACATATTTAAAACTGGTGGAATTTTATAAAGGAAAATGATATGGGATTATCTTGTGAACAGTTTGTGAGGTTAGGATTAGGAGTTCGATCGAGTAAATACTTTTACCGTATTCTTGGGCCACGTCGCAAAGGATGGATGGACTGACGCCCAAGACAGATCAACCTAGAAATTCTGCTAGACGGGCGAAGCTGATTAACATAAGAAAATTCGGCTAATTGTGACGGATAACCTACGCTAGCTCAGCTGGTACATTCAGGGTGGTTTCTTGCGTGAAGTCTTGTGTTCGATCCCCGTGAGGATCTTTGGCTTTGTTCCTCTTTTTAACTGGCCTATCATATCCTTCATAGGCCGGCCCATGTTTTTTTAGCTGGCCGATTCGTATCCTTCATGGGCTGGCCCAGGTTTCGTGACAGTTTTTTTAGCGAGGCTAGCGTGGGATGCATCAAATTTTATTAGTACCACCTCGCGTATACTTTTTAAATTTAAACTGAAAGCGTAAATTTACAGAAAAAAGCATATTGTGACGGTGAACCCACGGAGTCAATCCGTGCTTTATTATTAACTAGCAAATATGCCCGTGCGTTGCAACGGGAGACAAAAAATTATGGCTCACCAAATAAATATGACTCAATATCCTGATGTATGAGCATACTCTATTTTAACATAGTGGCTCACCATGTTGCCATTTATTTTATTTTTCTCACCCTAGCTGATGATGGTCGCGATGTCCACGTGATCACAATGCATTCCGTTGTACTCCCTCCGTTCGGAATTACTTGTCGCGAAAATGGATGTATCTAGACGTATTTTAGTTCTAGATACATCCATTTCCGAGACAAGTAATTTCGAACGGAGGGAGTAAATCACAAGGCTATGAAATTTTCAGTGCATGCCACACTTATCATTATGTTGCGCAAGGGAACGTCTAAAACTTTAAAAACAAATCTCATTGACCACGAACTACTCCCAACGCCAAAATATATAAAGACTTTCGAAAAACTAATCAAATCCTGGACATAAAATAATTTTGAATCAGTGAACACTTTTCGAATCGACAATTTTGTTTTGAAATTTTTGATTTTCTCAAAAAAATCATGAACATTAGTTTTGTTTACATTTTTTTAAATGTATGAACCGGTTTCAAATTCATTAACATTTTTCGACTCAACAAACATTTTTCCAATCGACGAACCTTTTTAAAAAAATTGGGGAACACATTTTTATTTTTATTTTTGTGAATGGATATTTTTTTCAGATTCCCGAATATGTTTTGATTACACGATCATTTTTTCAAAATCATGAATATGATTTTATTTCAGGACCATTTTTTCCAAAAATTGTGATTTTTTATAATTTTATGAACAGTTTTGCAAAAACACCAACATTTTTTGAATCTGCAAAACTTTTATGATTTTCTAACATTTTTGAATTCACGTATATTTTTATGATTTCGCAAACATTTTTTTGAAAAGTTGCAACTTTTAGAATATTAAAATCCCGAATTAATTTAAATAAGAAATAAGAAATCATGAACATTAGTTTTGTTTACATTTTTTTAAATGTATGAACCAGTTTCGAATTCATTAACATTTTTTGACTCAACAAACATTTGTTCTATCGACGAACTTTTTAAAAGAAATTGGGGAACAAATTTTTATTTTTATTTTTGTGAATGGACATTTTTTTCAGATTCCCGAATATGTTTTGAATACATGATCATTTTTTCAAAATCATGAACATGATTTTATTTCCCAACCATTTTTTCAAAAAAGTGTGATTTTTTATAATTTTGTGAACAGTTTTGCAAAAACATCAACATTTTTTGAATCTGCAAAATTTTTATGGTTTTCTAAACATCTGAATCTGCAAAATTTTGTTTTGAATTCACATATTTTTTTATGATTTATCAAACATTTTTTTTGAAAACTTGCAAATTTTAGATTATTAAAATCCCGAAAGAATTTAAATAACAAATAAGAAAAAAACAAAATGAGAAAAGAAAAGATAAAAATAAAAAATAGAAAAACATTTAAATCTGCAAAATTTGGTTTGAATTCACATATTTTTTTATGATTTCTCAAACATTTTTTTTGAAAACTTGCAACTTTTAGATTATTAAAATCCCGAAATAATTTAAATAACAAATAAGAAAAAAAACAAAATGAGAAAAGAAAAGATAAAAATAAAAAATAAAAAAAACAGGAGAGTTAGCCCTGCACATGGGCCGGCCCATGAAATGGATAGGGACATGCGTGAGAAAGGAAAGATAAATACTGTGAAAGCTGGGATTCGAACCCAGGTCTCGGCGCTACAGGAGCGATCAGCCAACCACTCTGCCGCTTATCGTTTCATGAATTATTCTCGTCGCGCCGCTATATGACAACGAAGGAGACGGTGATTTTTGGTCCGAAAAGTTGAATTATTTTCCCACTTATGGGTGGCATTGATGGGTAATTTTTATCAACTTAGAGGGTAATTTTAATGACGGACGACCAGAAGCGATAGCCGCTTTATTAGTAGGTAAAGATTAATAAAAATAATTAATATAATTTTGTCCATACAAATTGTAAAAGCGTATTATGACATAAGAAGAAAACGTATTGTGACGGTGAACCCACGGAGTCAATACGTGCTTTATTATTAGGAATAGATTAATTAATTAATTAATTAATTAACTAGGGAAAGAGCCCGTGCGTTGCAACGGGTATACATATTTTATGCTCGTGCATTTCTACGGAGCGAACACAAATTTTCATGAACCACAACTGGACGATTTGCTCTCCTAGCTAGCAATTCAGCAACCAGACCCATCTTCCATCACCGATGCATCCCTCCCCACTCATCGGTTCCCTCCCATTTACTTTGGTGAGTTCCATGCCATCTCTCCTCAATCCCCCATCCCCCCTGACCACTTACACTTTTAGCCGTAACCGTATGATCAATCTTATTGTCGTCTATCTTCGCGTGCCTGTGCTTGAGGGGCACGTGATCAGCGCGGAACTCTTGCTACCCACTGATCTACATGCCAATCTTCTCTTTCCTCCTCACAGGGCTGACCACTGCCACCATGGTACGCAACAGGCGGCTATACGGCCGGCCTTTCGATTCACCACCGCGAGCAATATCGGCACATAACTACGCAACAGACGGCTACACGACCGGCTTTCCATTCACCACCGCAAGCAACATCAACACACAAACTGCAAACTCTCCCAGTGGGGCCTCCCTCTCAATTTCTCTACCACAAATTACAAGCAGTGGGAAATAAATCACCCCATACAAATAAAACAAAATTGTGACAGACCCTTGTAGAAACTAACAAAATAAGGAGAGTTGCATACACATATCAGCATAGATGTCATTGTTCTACATATATATACTAAATATGCACTCGGAGAAGAAGCCATAGAAAGTAAATAAAAATACGATGAAATTGCACCTGATTCTTAAGTATACGTAACTCTGCATATGAGGCGTAACTCTGCATATGAGGCATGATCCCTCTACCTCTGCAAGCATAGCAAGAAGAGTAATTAAGTGCTAATTAAAGCACTTGACTGGCCTATCATATCCTTCATGGGCCGGCCCATGTTTTTTTAGCTGGCCGATTCGTATCCTTCATGGGCTGGCCAGGTTTCGTGACAGTTTTTTTTAGCGAGGCTAGCGTGGGATGCATCAAATTTTATTAGTACCATCTCGCGTATACTTTTTAAATTTAAACTGAAAGCGTAAATTCACGGGAAGAAGCATATTGTGACGGTGAATCCACTGAGTCAATCCGTGCTTTATTATTAAAATTAATTAATACGATTTTGTCCATACAAATTGTAAAAGCGTATTATGACATAAGAAGAAAACGTATTGTGACGGTGAACCCACGGAGTCAATACGTGCTTTATTATTAGGGATAGATTAATTAATTAATTAACTAGGGAAAGAGCCCGTGCGTTGCAACGGGTATACATATTTTATGCTCGTGCTTTTCTACGGAGCGAACACAAATTTTCATGAACCACAATTGGCCGATTTGCTCTCCTAGCTAGCAATTCAGCAACCAGACCCATCTTCCATCACCGATGCATCCCTCCCCACTCATCGGTTCCCTCCCATTTACTTTGGTGAGTTCCATGCCATCTCTCCTCAATCCCCCATCCCCCCTGACCACTTACACTTTTAGCCGCAACCGTATGATCAATCTTATTGTCGTCTATCTTCGCGTGCCTGTGCTTGAGGGGCACGTGATCAGCGCGAAACTCTTGCTACCCACTGATCTACATGCCAATCTTCTCTTTCCTCCTCACAGGGCTGACCACTGCCACCATGGTACGCAACAGGCGGCTACACGGCCGGCCTTCCGATTCACCACCGCGAGCAATATCGGCACATAACTACGCAACAGACGGCTACACGACCGGCTTTCCATTCACCACCGCAAGCAACATCAACACACAAACTGCAAACTCTTCTAGTGGGGCCTCCCTCTCAATTTCTCTACCACAAATTACAAGCAGTGGGAAATAAATCACCCCAGACAAATAAAACAAAATTGTGACAGACCCTTGTAGAAACTAACAAAATAAGGAGAGTTGCATACACATATCAGCATAGATGTCATTGTTCTACATATATACACTAAATATGCACTCGGAGAAGAAGCCGTAGAAAGTAAATAAAAATACGATGAAATTGCACCTGATTCTTAAGTATACGTAACTCTGCATATGAGGCGTAACTCTGCATATGAGGCATGATCCCTCTACCTCTGCAAGCATAGCAAGAAGAGTAATTAAGTGCTAATTAAAGCTTCATACTGTAGCTTGAGCACAATAGTAATAAAATCCAGTATAAGCTAGCTTTGTTGGCATATATATGTGCACTTGCAGAACTATGTAATCCATATAAAAAGTACAACATGCAATGGGAGGGATTTGCATTGTTATCATATGCATTGGCACTGTGCATATACATACATTGCTATATGTACGATGAAATTAAAAAATTGTGAAGAGAAACAAATAGAATGCGTGTGTAATATATGTAGAAATATTACTGTTTGGGAGCTGCCTCGAGTGTTAGCCAGCGTGCAGCCGTTCCCGAACAGGTTGCACTCGCCGCCGTGCTTTGGCTCCGCAGCAGTGCATGCTCGGGCTGTCAGGCAACTGCTGGAATGCTGGTTTTCGCATCACGGCTCGATGCAACCGCTCGCTGCGTTGCTGGTTGCCGCTGGTGTGCCGGTGCCGAGCCTCAATGCCATTGCCATCTGATGTGCGTCGCCGGCTCTCACTCGCATGCCTCCGCCTCCCGTGCGCAGTCGCGAGCATCACACGTCTGTCTGCAGGAGTCGCTGCTGCACTGCTCCTGACCGTCACCACCATGCACCAACGGCAACCGCGTTCCCCAACAGCCCACGCGCCTTGGCCTACCTGGCCGCGAGCATCGCGTTCTTGGCACCACTGCGATGGGCCAAGGCCGCGTCGCATGCACCATCGTGCCGCCGTGCCACCACGAGCCGTTCTGCCGCCCAAGTACCCAGGCCACGCCGGCCAGCAAGAACTTGGCCGGGAAACCATGGCCGTCGGGGGTAACGCGCGAGGCCCCGCGTGGCGGAGCGCCCGGGGTGCGACGGCTTGGTGAGCCCCAGCCATCTGGCCACCACGGAGACGGAGTTGATCCCGTCGCAGCCGACCAGCATCTTTGCCCGGAGAGTCAAGCCGTCGGTGAGGTGGAGCATCTTGGCGCCGTCGTCGATGGACACGATCCTGGAGGAGTAGCGGATGGTGTCCGTCGGCAACTCCGCCGCCAGGACCTACAGCAGCACATCACGCCTGACGCAGCGGAACTCGTCCCTGAAGTCCACTTCCTTCGCTATCTCACCCGTGGACGCCGACATGACGCGCAACCCTTGGATGTGCAGGTGGAGCTTTCTGATCTGGTCGCCGATGCCGAGGGCATCGAGCGCATAGAAGGCGTTGGGCCAGGTGGCGAAGGCGAACCCCGAGGCCCGGAGCGCCGGGGACGACTCCAGCACCACGCTCCTCACCCCTTTCATGTGCAGCCCGAGCGCGGGGGCGAGCCCGGCTCCCACGATCACGATGTCCTCGCTGGACTCCTCTTGCCGTTGCATGCTTGCCAGGCGAGGTGGAGCATCTTGGCGCCGTCGTCGATGGACACGATCCTGGAGGAGTAGCGGATGGTGCCCGTCGGCAACTCCGCCGCCAGGACCTACATCAGCACATCCCGCCTGACGCAGCGGAACTCGTCCCTAAAGTCCACTTCCTTCGCTATCTCACCCGTGGACGCCGACATGACGCGCAGCCCTTGGATGTGCAGGTGGAGCTTCCTGATCTAGTCGCCGATGCCGAGGGCATCGAGCGCGCGGAAGGCGTTGGGCCAGGTGGCGAAGCCGAACCCTAAGGCCCGGAGCGCCGGGGACGACTCCAGCACCACGCTCCTCACCCCTTTCATGTGCAGCCCGAGCACAGCGGCGAGCCCGGCTCCCACGATCACAATGTCCTCGCGGGACTCCTCTTGCCGTTGCATGCTTGCCGCCGCTGCTGATAGCAATGAGGTCGAGGCCACGTAATCGGTGGACTTTCGGAAGAGAGCGCCTGTTGACACGAATCAACCAACCAATCTAGCTAGAGCTAATTAGTACCACCTCGATTATATTATGATTTTGTCTATACGAATCGTAAAAACGTATTATGACTGGGCGAAAGCGTATTGTGACGGTGAACTCACGGAGTCAATCCGTACTTTATTATTATTAGGGATAGACTAGCAAAAGAGCCCGTGCGTTGCAACGGGAGAAAAAATCACACGCTGCTAGTCTGATAAACATGGCTAAAGACCCCACAGATCCACGTCATCTGCGCATTCAAACGTGGTCAATCCTTAGGCGAGTTATCATTGAACCGCACCTACGCAAGGCAATGATTAAAACTTCAAAAAATAAACTTGTTGAGGTGAACGTGACGGCTGCCAGTCCATACACCATCCTTCGTAAGGATTGACTACAATCAGGAGCGAGAAAACACCAGCAAATACTTCCATGAAATTTCTAAAGGTAACACTGCACTTGTATATATGAAGTTAACCCATGCCACAATAGTAATATCCCCTGCCGACCACTCTACACCTGCCAAATTAAGTTCATCTATGCATCACAGAGAAAAGGAATTTGAATGATGTGGGGATGCCACCTTGGATACAACATGGTCGCCTCTGCTATGTCTGTGTCTCTAAATTGAATATTATTTCTGCAATAAAAATAACCTAAAATACCAGTGTAGCAACTGCAAGAATAAAAAATTCACATTGATACTTGCCATAGCCAAACAGATACAACATATTTTTTTGAAACTATAGTAATTTAATACATCAGTATTCCAATGCCTGCGCTGTGAATACTTCAGTTACTAATACCAAAGCTTTCTACATACCTAGCAAAAGGGCCCGTGCGTTGCAACTGGTAGAAAATAGAAAAATGCAAACACCCATGCCTACTAAAACCACTATATACAAGGTCCCTATAGACAACTGTTTTTCCTGATATAAATGTAGAGTGGAACATAAATTGGTGAAGAAGTAATCCAAAAGACAAATGTAGAGTGGAACATATGTTGGTGAAGAAGTAATCCAAAAGGTACATCATTTTATTCATTATCCAGATGTGTGTATGATGCAACGAAAGCTAATTAATTGGCCAAAAGTGTGATGAAAAGAAAGATAAGAACTACGTCTACATGGTTGATAACTCGCATCATGTGAGGCAACATATATGACCACATATGTGAATGAAAATATTAAAAGGCGACAAAACTACTTTTTGCAGAATAATACACCACCACAATCATGGGAGCCCAGTTAACGATTTTCATTGAAATTGAATCCATTTTTAATAGAGCAAATAAAATGCAACTTTCTAGATTCTATTGACCCCTATGCTTGTCATGGTAGTTCTGCTCATAAGGATCACCTGATGTCACCATGGCTACTAAAAACTATGTCACCAGTAGACACTACAATACGTACGATAGTACCACTATCTTGCAAACTATCCTTGTAAAAACATAAAGTTTGCTAAAGAAAGATGTCCTATTGGGAAAATGCATTGTTCTCACCGCACACCCAGGTGCATGCCGACATGTGTGAGATGGCAGCCGAGGTGCCGGTTTCCTCGCCCGATGAGGCGGATCCCGCGTCACACAGGGGACATAGGCATGGGCGATGAAGGACGCTTGAGGTGGCTGCACGGGCTACCACGCCCGTGGTGCAGACAATGCAGAAACATGAGGGCTAGTGGCGGTTGATGTTGTGGCAGGCACGGAGCAGCGGCGGCGCCCCGGCACATATTGGGCATAGAAATGTCACATATAATTTTCACACGACTGATTCAACACTTGCGCGAGGGCGACGTGCTGGTTTTTTTCTGTAAAATAAAAAGAAACGAAGGTGAGAGAAGTACGGAAAAAGCAGAGGGGGAGAAGGACAACATACGAAGCATGCTGGAGCAGATTGTAGACCGGCAACCTTGTGTCCTGGCCGTTGTCGACGGCCTCCGCCATGAACCATCATCTCCGACCTCATCGGTGTCGGGTCCCAAGAAAACCCGATGCTTGAAATAAATTTGCCTGCATGCCTTCAAACTTCAGTTCAGAATCTACATGCAAGTGTTCAAAGTTCAGTTTAGAAGGTACCTGCAAGTATTCAAAATTCAGAATGTTCAGACTATAGCAAAACAGAGAAGGGGAGAAGGAACGACCAGGATTCAAGCTTAATGCTAGCACTCAGTTTGATTGCCGACCATCTTGCTTACTCAATATGCTGATCAATTGTAGTTCTTAATCATAATACATGCTAATCTACCATAGGCATTAACACAAACACTGTCTTGCCAGAAAGAACAAGGCACTGGAATAAAAATAGACACCAAAGAAACTCGCTGCAAATCATGCCAAATAGAGACGGCAATACATGACTGAACGCACACGAAAAGTGGACTGAAGGAAAACGATGCTAATTTTGCTGCTAAATTACCCCTGCAAAAAAAACTGCTGGTAAATTGAATAGTTAACTTCTGGTACAACAAATATTTTCCTTTTTCTGTAACACAGTAACTTTTTTCTCTCACACATTAACTGTGACATTTTTACATGTTAACTGCTACAACAATTTTTCACAGTTATTCTCTTGTGGCCCGAAGCAACAAAGACAAATAAACTCCTAACTACTACATTTCTCTCCTCCTACAACCATGGCGGGAGTGCTCGTCTAACTACTACATTTTCTCATCAAAAGAAAAACAAACTGCAGAACGTCCCTTAGTTTTTTCTAAAGCTAACTGGACCATAAAAGATGAATTGTTTTGTAAAATGCAAATTAAACTTTCTGGTTTTTCCTAAAGCTAACGGGACCATCAATTTCCAAAGAGAACTGCATCTCACAGCTAACTGCATCAGTTATTTTTTTTCTCAATTTATAATAGGAACCCACTACAGTAACAATGAAGTTACCTGTTGCAGTTAACAAAAGATAACTGCTACAGTAGATGAGCTATGCATCCAAGAACTGAGAACCAAATTTCTATCAAAATTAAACGAACACACTCTGGAACATGCAAAGAACCAGCTGGCAGCTTCATCATTTTCACATGTCAGAGTTGCATACAAATCAGATCATAATCACGCACAAGTAGCAAGGCAGGTGATCGGAGCAAAAACCGGCTGTGTAGCTTATGCTACAGTCACCATGTTCTCTAACCGCCTCATGGCCGACGACTAACTGTTGCTGAAGAATTTCAAATGGTGGAACTAAATTAACTTTTGAAAAGCAGGAAGTTAACTGAGAGTCCAAATATTTGGACTGAAGAGAAGTGAGTCCAAATCAGTGAAAGTAGTGGAAGTTAACTCCGAGGACGAGCTCGTTCAGTCAGCATGTTGATCCCTCGTGTCCAGTGGTGGTCGTCGCCACTGCTAGCCAGAAAGTGTCATTCCTCATGCGGCGGTGCCCCTGTTCAAGCAAAATCATAGTAAATTTGAATGGTTTTACAAATTATGAACATTCAGAAGTAGCCAACAAACCTATTAGAGATCTATTCACTGTCCCAAAATTGTATCTCTCCATTAGGTGAGGAAGTCATCAAAGAAGCTGTTGATTGTCTTGAACATGTACTCCTACACAGCACCCATGGGCGTTGCCCGACCCCCACTCAGAAAAATCTTCCATACAAAAATCAATCAGTGGAGAGCATGCCCATGCCACCGAACGCTGATGCGACCTGGAGGTTGTTGTTGGCCACGGGCGCGTGATGGCTGGGCTCGGCTCATGCGCCTCCTCTGGAGATAGGAGGAGCTCTCCCAGGGAGGTGGGCGCTGATTCTCGGGATGCTGGAGGCGCGCGCCGTCGAGGGTGATGGGCGGCCATGGTTGGCGGGGGCTGGGTGCAGGGGATGGATGCCGACGAGCAGCTCGTCCATGCCGCCCCCCACCATGTGTTCAGCAAGGTGATGCGGTCAAGGGACTCTCACCGGCTGGATCCCATGGCCTTGATCTGTTCCTTCAGTTGGGGAACAACTCGTCATCAGTACCGCTGGAAAAGGCATGGGAACTTGGCGTGCTCGTCCTCGGCGACGAAGGGAACTGGAAGGAGGCCGGCAACAGGTGAAGCACCGGCGGCGGCGCGCAAGATGCAGCGGATCCTGCCGATCTCGTACGATTTGGCAACGGCGGAGCGAGGACGGGCACCGCGGAGAGGACGGATGCGGGCTCGGCGGCGGCGGAGGGAACCCTCCTCTTCTCGTGCGGGGCAGCAATGCCAAGACCATGGTGTCCTCTAGTGCAGCTGCTCTCGAGTCCAACCGCGCAGTCCTTCTCAAGGCCTTCGACTGGCGTCCGCGGCCTGTTCATCATCTCCACTGTCCGCCGCTCAGGAGGGGTGGATCGAGCGAATTGAGACGGACTGAAAAAAATTGGGTGGAGGAGAAGGGGGCAAGAGAAGAGGAGGGAAGGGGAGGAGAAGAGGCGTGACCGGCGCGTCGGCGCGCCGCCGGCGGGGAGGCCGGAGAGGTGGCTGCTCGAACCTAGCTCGCAGCACCGGATCGAGCGTCGCCGGGATCGCCTCATGGCGGCTGGGATCGGGAGGCGAGGAGAACCCGTGCTTCTGTGTGCTTGTGGACCGCGGGTTGAATATTTGATACGACAGGTGGAGTTTTCGAAAACAGTCTAAACAAAATTTAGTACCACCTTGAATATGTTTTAAATTTAAAGTGAAAGCGCAAACTTACGGGAAGAAGCGTATTGTGACGATGAACCCACGGAGTCAATCCGTGCTTTATTATTAGGGATATATATATATATATATATATATATATATATATATATATATAATATATAGGGAAAAGATATACAAATGGATGGATTTATTAATTAATATATGGATGGGTTTAAAAACTGTTTCTCAATTAATAAAAGCAGTCAAGTGAAGATTTTTAAAATATTTTTTTATCACAAGGTCAGTCTGGCAATCTTGATAAAACTTTCTAGATGCCTCCAACTCCCAGTTTGATCCGAACTCTAATTTTAGCTAATCCAACAAGTTTACACAGTCACAACACATTTCTTATGTACTAACTGTAAGCCTTCGTCGCAACAGGAGAAAACTAAGTGAAACTACTTCACACTATAGCAAACAATAGAATCACTCGAAGAAAACAGCGAGGTGTCGAGTTGTTCTCAGCCTACAAGAGACTGATCAATGGCTGATAATGATTTTGAGCAATCCTGGCCACTATAATAGCCTTAAGGGTGAGTATGTCACTCTTGAGTGGAGAGGGGGCGAGGGCGGAGAAATGGGGCGCATTTTAAAGGCAGTTCAGTGAAAGTGGGAGTTGAAGGAGCATGTCACCAACCATAAGGGGCAATGCATGTTCTTATCAGTTGGCCGATATAAATGTCTAAATCAGGGTACCATGAGTTTAAATTGTGAGATTATACATTATTACTAGTACTATGGTAGATTGGGAAGATCATTCATACTATATACTATTGGGGTGTATGTCAAGACCATGCTAGAGACATGCATTATACGTAAGATAACTCCAGTTATCCTCACAAGCTGCACACGCGGTGGCATGCAGTGGGTCATGTGGGAGAATCGAAAAAATATTACCATTTCCACAGGTGGTTGTTAAATCCATCTCAACTGAACCCACACGCCAAATGATCAGTTGGTTTTCCACGGGCTGATTCATCGCGTGGGTCA
>NC_041392.1:32969999-32970734 GCF_002162155.2 Triticum dicoccoides
GTGCATAGCACTTGAAATTTTTGTAGAGCTTCCACTCTTCAGCGGTTCAAACCATACGGTGTCACATATAAGATCTTCAATGTCATACTCAAAATATCCGGGAACTCTAGAATCACCAACACACCATCAGGATAATTTGGTACTATTACTTGGTGCTTGGTAATTTTGTTATGTGTTGATGAATAGATGATGTATGTATGTGTTGATGGCTAGATGTTTCATTTGGAGAAAGCCATTGTAGCTAAAGCTAATTGGGATAATACGACTCATTCCTTTTTATGGATGTGCCTGTAGAGAAGCTGCGATTAAATCAACACATTGCCCCATGGGCGCCAATGATGTACCATCAGAAGATGATGGTACCATGGCCACAACATGTGATGCTATTTATGTCAGTCTCATAGCTAGAAATTAGTCCTTCTATTTGTAGTAGACTCCCTCTATAATCGTAACATTTAGAACTAGCTTGCGTGCTCATATTCCACCAAATATTGCTCGAAACAACAAAGTGTTAAAAATTCAAACACTTTTTTAAGGGCAGTACAGAGATTTTAGCACACAAATCAATCCACAACCTCAAACTGCATCACAGAAAAGAATTGGCGGACATATTTTGTGAGCATTTTCCAGAATCTTGACTTTGCAGAATCCTGCACGAAAAGAACTGGGTCGTAGCATCGATTCTAAGTTGTTGTTGTTGTTGTTCTTGTAGTTGCATCCATATGCCTGGAGCAG
>NC_041392.1:32970995-33012374 GCF_002162155.2 Triticum dicoccoides
ACACTTAAACTAGGGCCCTTAATATAAACACTTAAATACGAATATTATTACTACTGAACAGGGAGAGCGTGGACATCAGATGCTCACCATGGAACAGGGCGGGGCAGAGGCATCATCGAAAGAGGAGATACCCACCTTGATTTGCCCATATAGGACACCGACCACAAGTTTTCAGAGAACATGTCATGTCACTATGGACAAGAAGGACTCGACTTTGCCAGGGACGCTTCGTTGAGAACCGTTCCACGGGTCGAGACGATTTTTGACGTTGTGTTAATCGACGATGACTAGACTAAAATCTTTTTCACAACCAGCTCAAGCAAATGCGAAAAAGACCGCCTCCGAGAATAGTGCCCATGAGGTCTGATCCACATAGATGTGACCAAAATCCCAGTTGATCCCATCTAACTAAACAAGGCCCAAGGAGCAAACTACATGGAGTTAAGGCACCGTGATCCATTGGAATGATGGCAAGAACCTATGAAGCTGGATCTTTGCTTCAGACTTTAGTTTTAGAAATTCTCAATCAATGTATCTTTGGGGAAGCCAATAGACACCCTATGAACAACAATGAGCCCAAATTCAAGTTCAAAGCAAAAAATTGTTTACTTTTGGAACAAATTATATCTCTCCTTTCATAACCAGAAGAAAAAATTCACAAAAGATGACGACTCTGTATACCCTAACAATCATGGAGAAAAAAAATAGTTTTCAAATAGACCTATAGTATACAGCGGCGCCGCTGCAGCCTCTACTCATCACAGATCAACCAAAACATTAGAATGAAGCTCTTCTATTTTTTTTTACTGTATGTTTGGGACTTTCTCCACAACACTTTCCGGATGCCTCCAATTCCCAAATTGGTTCCTAACTCTATTTCTAGCTAATCCAATATGTTTAGGCTGCCACACATTTCTCGCATGCTCAACCGGAGCCACCATAGCAACAAGAGAAAACCAAACCAGCTGGCTTCAAACTGCAGCAAACAATAGAAGCACTCGACAAAACAAGAGAGGGATTGAATCAATCTGAATCTGTATGAAGCCAGTCAATGGATCAAAACAATTTGGTGCAATCTGCGCCACTAGAATAGCCTTGAGCATGAGTATGTGTGTCTGTAGTGGTGAAGGTCTGAGGGGGCAGGGTTTGGATGGACACATTTTAAAGGCGGCTCGGTGACGGTGGGATTTAATGGGGCATGTCACCGCCGGTAAGGTGCATGCATGTTCTTACATTATGGTTGATATAAATATACTAATCAGGATATCATGAGTTTAAAATGTGAGGTTGTACATTGATGCTAGTGTACTATGGTAGATTGGAAGGATGATTCATTGTGCGTACAACCGCAGTTGGCATCAAACCAAACCCACATTTCTACCAACTCTTATAGACAACAGTCTCTGGTCTTGCTCCATCGTATTTCAAGAGACAAGTGAGGGAGTATTGCTTGCTCAACATCTATCTTGCACAAAAACATTTCACTGTAATCAAACTACTATCTGTTACGCTGTGCACCATGCTAGAGACATGCATAGTAAGTAAGACAACTCCGGTTATCCTCGCGTTGTGCGCGCGATGGCATGAGCAAGTCGTGCAACACGCTGGTCATGTAGCAGCTCGTCGTCCTCCCACTTCCATGATTCTGAGGCAGCCATGGCCGGCTGAAGGCATGTTTCTTGGGACGCTCCTTGTGCCCTGACGTTCTTCACCGCCCAAGTCATACACGTTGCCTCCACACATGCGAGACACCATGCCACATAGAGCCACACACGCAACATGCACCGGCTTCTGGAGTGGAGCACAACGACCATACCCCCCAAAAAACACGTGAGATTCTAATGGGGTGGGGAAAATATGGTACCTCCACGAAACAGCACAAAGAGAACCCCTAACCATCCCAGTGCCTAAACACACCATCGACAATACAGGATGACATTACTAGAGAAAAGCCTAGCAGTAGCGCAGGTCTAAGGGCTATCACTAGCGCGGGGCACCACGCTACTGATACAGCGCTACAACTAACGTGTAGCAGTAGTGCGTTTCTGCCCATGCTACTGCTATAGCTACTTAGCACTAGCGCTATCTATACCAGCGCTACTGCTAAGTGGCTTAGCAATAGCGTTTTCCTATTCAGCGCTAAAGAGCGCTACTACTATATGTTCACATATTTTTTTCTACGTATTTGCGATGTTTTTGTACAGATTTAATACAGTATTCTAATCATATCATAAACTGGCAATATGCTCATCATATCATACACATAATAGTCTCATCATATCATTCAACACAAATCATGTCGTCACATCATAATCATGATATAGCTATACAAGTTGCATGGCATGTCTCATCTATCTATTAAGGACAGTATAACCGCACCTAATCCCTGCCCTCACAGCGATTTGGATTTTCGGCCGTCCATTTTGCTGATTTGGTCATTTCTGGCCGTTAGATATGCTGTCCTAAGGGGCTGCTGCTCCGGAGGAAAAAACCGAGCCCTCTGGTGAACTGGGCTGGACAACCCATTTATCTAACCTAGCACAAACAGCCCAATAGGGTACTCGTTGCGGTCCTGTCTCCGGAAAGGAAAGGAAACCTCTTCGATCCAGAGAGAACGGATCGGGGTTGCGGGCGACGCCGCCGCCGCGCCGTCTTCGCGTCTTCTTCTGAATGGATCCAGCCAAAGCGCGCAGGATCCTCCCCTTCCCTTTACCCCGGCGACGCAGCCAGGGAGACGACAAAGAGGTTGGTGAGGACGGAGAGATCCCCTCCCCGCATGGCGATGGTGGGCATGAGGCGACGCCTCCAGTTCCGGCAACGAGGCCTCTCCGCCATCGCGATCTGTAGAACGAAGCCCATCCCGAACACCAGTCGTAGGATGAAGGGATTGTTCAGGGAATGGATCGTGGTGCGCACTTGCGCTACAGAGGGATTGTTCATCTTCCTGGAGGAACTTCTATCTGGTTAGTGTTTGAGCCGGTTTGTTTAATTTTCTTTTCTTTTCCTAATCCAATCTTCTTTGTGTCCTTTGTAGTAGGGACGTCACCTTGTGCTATTGAAGGATACTGAGAAGAATTTTTTTCTTCAGAGAGAAGGATACCGAGGAGATATTTGATTCCAATTGGTCTAATTGTTGTCAGTGTTCCCCCTCATGATAACTCCCGCATTCTTGATGAATTAAGCATGGAAGGATGGAAAATCTGGATGACGGCCATAGTATTGCAGAGTTCCAGTCAGATCCTTGTTTTATTATTCGTCTTTTGTAGATTGAATTCAACTACATTGAGACAGCACATCAGCCGTGGCACAATAACAAATGGCAGCAGAGGGTTCCCACCTTGATGATTTTTCTGTGTAACCAATCTAAATATTTAAGTGTTGTTATATTGGCAAAATAAAGGCAAGTCATCCATAGCTTTGAATTATTCAATTTCCGATATCTTCACGCTTCCTTGTTTCCTGCTATTTGTATGTAACCTTACAAAATTAGGATTTGGGAGAGATTTCATTTGCCCGTGATGGTAGTTGCTATTTTTTTCAGGTTTGAGAGGAGCCATTTGTGTGCAATAGATCTGAGAGTTGTGCCATGGTTGTCATTTTTGGAGGGCAAGTTTGTCTAACTTGATATGGGCATGGAGCCATCCCTGGGGAGCCAGTCAACCTGGTCCAGCGCATTGTTGGTAGGCTCGGGGTTATCTAGGCATGGTAGACCGCCTCAAGGCCTTCAAGGGCTCCATCGACCTCCATTCAGGTATTATTCATCACCATGACCTATGTCATGTATGAGATACCTGTTAAGCTGTGTGAACACATTGATAGTCTTGTAATGAATTTCTTGCTTCTGCTTTGGCGTTAAATATGTTTAGACGAATCTGAAGAACTTGATACTTTATGTAAGTCTATATGTATAGGCGCAGCTCTCGGTAGGGCAAGGTTGGGCGCTCGCATTACCTTGATTTCCAGCTACTCTGTTTTACCTATGCAAGTTAGATTGATCGCTAAACAAATCCTGCGAAACAAAACCCTGTTTTATTGGGCCGCAAGCACTGCCATTTTATTGGGCTGTATCTAAGTAGCCACCGATCATGACCACAGTCCACGGACATTTGATTTCCTTTGTTCGTTCATCTGCGTTCCAGTTCACACGAGTCGACATGAACTGACGGCGATGAACCCCTAGCAGGGATGGCGCGGGTATGGCGGTCAGCAGCGGCATGGGAGGTCGTCGGCCAGCAGGAGTGCGGTACGCTGGGGTGACCCTTCCCGTTCATATACCATATGGTATAGATCAGCAAGCGATCAGTGGCTTGAACGATTTCTTATGCCCACAGGTTTGTAAAGTGTCCCTTTTTTGTTTGTGCATAGAATTGATCCGCCCGAAATGTTTTACGACTTAATATTGTAAAATTAGCGGCGATTCTTTTCTATTATGCTAAATCCAATTTCACGTATCTCTCCAACAAGAAAAAAAACTATCACATATCTCTCCGTCAATGTACTCGCAATTTCTCACGTATCTCCATCTAGAAAAAAATAGTTCTCTCCCAATCTCTCATCTATCCCTCCAACAAGAAAAAGAATACCTCTACAAAATCTGTCCTAATCCCTCACGCACCTCTCTCTCTCTCTTCAACAAGAAAAGGCTCTCACGTACGTATCTATTCCCCACAACCCAACTCTCTCAATCTCTCATGTAGCTCCACCTAAAAAAAGAATCTCTTGCGTATCTCCTCAAACTCCAACAGAAAAACTCTCCCCACCTCCATTCACTAGTAGAAAAAGGGCCATTTGTCCCGGTTCGTAAGGCCGAGCTGTCCTGGTTGGCGAACCGGGACTAAAGGGTCGTTACTAATGCTCTAGGCCTTTAGTCCCGGTTCTTACACGAACTGAGACAGATGGGCCTCCACGTGGCCGTTGCGGCGAGCTCAGGCATGAGGGCCTTTGGTCCCGGTTGGTGGCACCAACCAGGACCAAAAGGCATCCACGCGTCAGCAGGTAGCAGGAGCTGAGGTTTTTGTTTTTCTGAAAGGGGGTGGTTCAGGGGTTTTGTGGGTTAATTTAGGTTGTTAGCTAGCTAATAGAGAGAAGTGTCCTCTTTTATCTCCGTGTTTGGTTTACCAACGCTACTGCTATGCCTAAGCATGGCTTAGATTGAAGTGAAGGCAATATGTGGTGCATGTCGAAAGTAATACTAATCCTAACTTGATCAAGTTTGGATTGTACTACTTTCGACATGTACCACATGTATGTTGCCTTCACTTCAATCCAATCCATGTTCATTTCACCCACTGATATATAATAACTCTTCATGCTCGCATCATGCATCATCATAATAACAAGTCTTACTAATCATCATCATACAACTTCTACTCGTTATTAATAACAAGTCATACGATCATCATCCTCATAGTCATCGAACCAACCCTACTTAATTGTTCTTAGCACATGATCATCAGTATTAGGTAGGACCTAAATACCCTCTTTAAGGTAAAATAGCATAAAACAATATAGACCCTGACTCTCCATTATGAAGAATGGAGATCATCCTGTCTCCAATTCTTGCGCTTCGCTTCCTATTGCTTCCAAGAACCTCCTTACGACTGTCCATACATTTTTTCCATTCTTTGATTAGCATGTCTTCACTTCTTTTAGAAATCTGGTATGGACAGTTCAGATTCATAGGATGACCTGGATGTATGTTCAAAACATCAAGGCTACCATTCTGATACATCAAATGAGGCACACAATCCATTGGGATTCTCTGTTGAAAAACATACTAATAACTTCATAGTTAGCAATGATGTACTAGTTTTAGAAGTATGCAAAAGATGCACGGATGTCGTAATAGTAAAAAATCTTACCAGGGTATCTCCATGGTAGTTACCGTGGTTCAACACGTGCACTAGTGGCACGTATTGACCATAATGTTGAGGAGTTTGATTGTAGATATTGTAATTCTCAATATAAGTACAAAATGCGATCAGATGATTTTTCTCCTGATAATTTAATTCGGAGCCATCGGTGTAGTGGGTTTTGTCTACCATCTTCCGCACATTCTTTGAACAATGAAAAAAGCTGTCAACAGAAATAAGCTGTCAACTATTTTAAAATAAACAATATAAATTAGTTAATAACTATGTTTGAGAAACTCACATAGCAGTAGAATTGGAGGCGTATCAACAAGGACCCAAGTGTCCATATTGTCTTGCCTGATTTCAGGATCACCAAGATCCATGGTGACAAGCATATCCTCATGAAAACCATACATCTTGTAAAGTGCTTCCCATTTTTTGCAACTAAAATGGGTTACGCTCTCAGAATTATACAGTTTTACTTCGAAATCCATACCATGATGGCTCCTTAGGTGAATTTTCTTTGTTTCCATTTTTTCATGGTCTTCAAAACCCATCCTCTCCAAGACATAGCGTCTTGCATGGCATGGGATAAGCTAGTCGAATTGTCAAAGATGAAAATTACACACTGGAATAGTTGAAGTCGTGCTTAATTACGAAAAAACACTTGTCGTCGTTGTGTACCGTTTCAACATCGAATGTCTCCTCGAGCTTAATGCTGAAGCACCGATCTTCGTCTAGGTGAGGCCTGTCGCACAGACCTTGGTCGTCGTGGCACCTAATATGGCACCGTCGTATCTACTTTTCCAAACACTTTTGCCCTTGTTTTGGACTCTAACTTGCATGATTTGAATGGAACTAACCTGGACTGACGCTGTTTTTAGCAGAATTGCCATGTTGTTATTTATGTGCAGAAACAAAAGTTCTCGGAATGACCTGAAACTTTACGGAGACTATTTTTGGAAATAATAAAAAAATCCAGGCAAAAGATCAAGACTAGGGGGCCACACCCTAGCCACGAGGGTGGGGGCGCGCCTGCCCCCCTGGGCGCGCCCCCTACCTCGTGGGCCCCCTGGAGCTCCTCCGACCTCAACTCCAACTCTATATATTAACTTTCGGGGAGAAAAAAATAAGGGAGGAAGATTCATCGCGTTTTACGATACGGAGCCGCCGCCAAGCCCAAAAACTCTCGGGAGGGCTGATCTGGAGTCCGTTCGGGGCTCCGAAGAGGGGAATCCGTCGCCATCGTCATCATCAACCATCCTCCATCACCAATTTCATGATGCTCACCGTCGTGCGTGAGTAACTCCATCGTAGGCTTGTGATAACCCACAAGTATAGGGGATCACAACAGCTTTCGAGGGTAGAGTATTCAACACAAATTTATTGATTCGACACAAGGGGAGCCAAAGAATATTCTCAAGTATTAGCAGCTGAGTTGTCAATTCAACCACACCCGGAAACTTAGTATCTGCAACAAAGTGTTTAGCAGCAAAGTAATATGATAGTGGTGGTAACGGTAACAAAAGAGTAATGAAAGCAAAGTAATACTTTTGGTACTATGTAGTGATTGTAACAATAGCAACGGGAAAGTAAATAAGCGTAAACCAGTATATGGAAAGCTCGTAGGCATCAGATCAGTGATGGATAATTATGCCGGATGTGGTTCATCATGTAACAGTCATAACATAGGGTGACACAGAACTAGCTCCAATTCATCAATGTAATGTAGGCATGTATTCCGAATATAGTCATACGTGCTTATGGAAAAGAACTTGCATGACATCTTTTGTCCTACCCTCCCGTGGAAGCGGGGTCCTAATGGAAATTAAGGGATATTAAGGTCTCCTTTTAATAGAGAACCGGAACAAAGCATTAGCACATAGTGAATACATGAACTCCTCAAACTACGGTCATCACCGGTAAGTATCCCGATTATTGTCACTTCGGGGTTAATGGATCATAACACATAATAGGTTACTATAGACTTGCAAGATAGGATCAAGAACTCTCATATATTGATGAAAACATAATAGGTTCAGATCTGAAATCATGGCACTCAGGCCCTAGTGACAAGCATTAAGCATAACAAAGTCATAGCAACATCAATCTCAGAACATAGTGGATATTAGGGATCAAACCATAACAAAACTAACTCGATTACATGGTAAATCTCATCCAACCCATCACCGTCCAGCAAGCCTACGATGAAATTACTCACGCACGACGGTGAGCATCATGAAATTGGTGATGGAGGATGGTTGATGATGACGACGGCGACGAATCCCCCTCTCCGGAGCCCCGAACGGACTCCAGATCAGCCCGCCCGAGAGGTTTTAGGGCTTGGCGGCGGCTCCGTATCATAAAACGCGATGAAATCTTATCTTCTATTTTTTCTCCCCGAAAGCAAATATATAGAGTTGGAGTTGGAGTCGGGAGGTCTCCAGAGGGCTCACGAGGTAGGGGGCGCGCCCCCCACCCTTCACTACTAGGAAAAGGCCTACTAATGACGCACCTAATTTGGCCATTAATGGCGCATTAGTGGTGCGCCATTAGTGCCACGCCATTAGTATATTTTACTAATGGCGCACCACTGGTGCGCCATTAGTATCTGGTATACTAATGGCGCACCTCAGATGAACCATTAGTATATACAACAGTGCGCCATTAGTATGCCTCCCAGGGGGGCATGTATACCCAGGTGCTTTGGCATACTAATGGCGCACAACAACAAGATGCGCCATTAGTAACTTCGGCATACTAATGGCGCACTGCTTAATGATGCGCCATTAGTATCCTTTGGCATACTAATGGCGCACTGTGATGTGATGCGCCATTAGTATGAATATTAGGTTTTTTTATTTTTAATTTTCTGTTTTTTTGCCCAGGTTACAAAATGTATAATTGGACAAAATATAGACAGCACACATCAACAACAGATTCATCGAATACAATAGAAGATTAGTCTCTGAATACAATTCATCATATTAGTCTCCGAATACAATTCATCATATTAGTCTCCGAATTGAAAAGACCGAACAAAGATAGAACATTACAAGTCTCAAGACCGCGAGTATCGAGTTTGTCGGAAGTAATACTAATCCTAACAAGTCCTGCTAATCATCATCATACAACTTCTACTCGTTATTCATAACAAGTCATACGATCATCATCTTGATAGTCTTCGAACCAAACCCTACTTAATTGTTCATCAGCACATGATCATCAGTATTAGGCAGGACCTAAATACCCTATTTAAGCTAAAATAGCATAAAACAATATAGACCCTGACTCTCCATTATGGAGAATGGAGAACATCCTGTCTCCAATTCTTGCGCTTCGCTTCCTTTTGCTTCCAAGAAGCTCCTTACGACTGTCCATACATTTTTTCCATCCTTTGATTTTCATGTCTCCACTTCTTTTAGAAATCTCGTATGGACAGTTGAGATTCGTAGGATGACCTGGCTGTATGTTCAAAACATTAACACTACCTTTCAGATACATCATATGAGGCACACAATTCTCTGGGATTATCTGTTGAAAAACAGAGTAATAACTTCGTAGTTAGCAATGATGTACTAGTTTTAGAAGTATGCAAAAGATGCACGGATGTCGTAATAGTAAAAATCTTACCAGGGTATCTCCATGGTAGTTACCGTAGTTGAACACATGCACTAGTGGCACGTATTTACCATAATGTTGAGGAATTTGTTTGTGGATAATGTAATTTTCAATGCCAGTACAAAATCCGACCAGATGATTTTTCTCCTTGTAAGTTGTTAATTCGGAGCCATCGGTGTAGTGGGTTTTGTCTACCATCTCCCGCACATTCTTTGAACAATAAAAATAAGCTGTCAATGGAAATAAGCTGTCAACTATTTTGAAATAAACAATATAAATTAGCTAATAACTATGTTTGAGAAACTCACATAGCGGTAGAACTGGAGGCGTATCAACAAGGACCCAAATGTCCATATTGTCTTGGTTGATGTCAGGATTACCAAGATCCATGGTGATAAGCATACCCTCATCAAAACCATACATCTTGCAAAATGCTTCCCAATTTTTGCAACCAAAATGGGTTACGCTCTCAGAATTATATAGATTTACTTCAAAGTCCACATCGTGATGAGTCCTTAGGTGAATTTTCTTTGTTTCAGAAATTTCATGGTCTTCAAAATCCATCCTCTCCAAGACATAGCGTCTTGCATGGCATGGGATAAGCTATACTCGAATTCTAAAATATGAAAATTACACGTTGAAATAGTTGAAGTAATGCTTAATTATGAAAATAACACTTGTCGTCGTTGTGTGCCGTTTCGACTTCGAAGGTCTCCTCGAGCTTAATGCTGAAGCGCTGATCATCATCCAGGTGAGGCATGTCGCACAGACCTCGATTGTCGTGGCACCAGTTGCACTCCGCCGGGAGACTTTCGTCGTCCGATGATGATGACGACATATCCTGGGACAGCTCCCAGAATTGCTTGCCGCCCGAACCACCGGCCTCATCGTTGTGGGCCATGTTTCGCTCTAAATAGGAAAAAAGTTTGGTCAAAAAGTTGGTTATTGTCAAGGAACAAGATCATGGTCTCATCATTTAGGGTTTGTCGACACCGAGGCACCCTAAAAGCCTAAGCTTTCATCATTTAGGGTTTGTCGACGCCGAGGCACCCTAAAAGCCTAAGCGTACATCATTTAGATTCTCATCGACACCGAGGCATCCGGGGCAGCCAAGTTAAGTTTTCATCATTTAGGGTTTATCGATGCCGAGGCACCCTAGGTTGGGCCTAATCACTTGGCACTAATCACTTGGCTCTATTGCCACCTATGGTTTAATGCAGCAAGAATGGCGGGGCAGTTGATCCTACTTAACTAAGTACTAAGATACCCCGGCCCATGCATTAGTCGCAAGTACCCCATATGTCCTATTTTTAGCAAAGTCATGCTAAAATTCACGGAAAATTTCAGCATGACCTTTGCTGAAAATAGGACATATGGAGCCCGAATTTGCCGGAACGGAAGTTAATCGACATTCCAGCAAACTCAATGGCCTCTCGGGTGGACAAGGCAAAAAAGGCCTCCATCACAACATGGAAAATACATTGGCATGTGAAGAGGTGAAACAATATATGCATCTCCAAGCAGTATCATTCAACATTTTGGACAAACCACTACAAGCAATACTGGACCATTTCTCCCCCAATACATCATAGCAACATTATTTGGGTACCTATATGGTATTAACATGCCATTCTCTGTCAACAGAAGTAGCACAAAATCATTCAAGTACCAGTGTTTAACTAAAACTTGGTGTGAATAAGATCCTCTGTCAGTACTTCATACCAATAATCAAAACCCCAAAACCTGACCCCAACTAGTTACCATAAGGTCAAATACTGTCCACAAAACCATAACAGAAATAGCACAAAATTATTCAAGTATCATTGTTTAACTAAAACTTGGTGTAAATAAGGTAATAAAAGCAAATTATCCTAGCCAATATGGGTTTTCAGGAAATATTGAGACGCCGCACTTCTAATCGACTCCTGAGGTACATTCTCAACTAGCATAGTTTGTTTACCTTCTATTCCTATGTGGTTCATTACTTGATTTCCTTTCAGCCTCAAAGTTTATGTTTGTCCTGGTCATATTATGCTTTTGGCAACCACTAGAAATGTAAAAGATTTTTTGTGAACTTGGGAAGAAAAGAACCAACTTTCATCAAAGAAATAAAAATAAGATCATGAGCAGAATAGTTGTTAGGGCACTGTCATTTATAGGACCATTTAACATTGGCTAGGCATTTCTTGGCTGCAACAATCACTGAGTTTGAAATAGGTAGAATAGAATGTATTTTTCTCACTTGGGAAAGTAATTAGTTACAGCAACTTCAATATTTTGTGTCTCTGAATATTTGCATAAATTCCTACCATCATCCATGAGCAGCACCACATAGCAGTTCACAGAGCAGAACATGAGGCAGTTAGCTACTGGCAGAGCTTTTTGGCCAACACTCATAACACTGATCAACATTTCTCTAACTCAGTGAAGAGGAGTAGCAGCAAAGCCTATGCAAAAATTAACATCTAGTGTAATCAAAATCGCCTCATTGGCAGCCGTCAGGAGACGGAGCAAACAGGCAGATGAACTAAGAGTGACCTCCCTCCCTGGCTGCCTCAGTTGCCCACCTTAGGGAATCCACCACCGCTGCGGTGGGCGATAGGCCATCACATTCGGTCAACTGAACTACTTCATCACATTTTCAAAAGATTTCATGAGTAGTTTTCAAAAGCATGGCTAAATCACACTTTACCTGCTTCAAACACATACAACAAAAAGGCGTACAATTTCTTCTAGCAATTCATCAAAAAATTGGTGTGCACAAATAAAACTACACACTTAGAATCTCCAAATATATCAAGGCTGTTAACCTCTGCCACCTGAGAGGGATTTCACCGCCTCGAGCGCGAGCTTACGTGGGTGAGGTAGGTAGTGGGGTAGAGGTGCAGAAGAAAACATTGAGGAAATGAAGTGGAGACGGTGGCTAACATCTACGGCTTGGCGCCGCCGGAACCAAGCCTGACGCGCGAGGGGGAGAGGGGGAGAGGAGGAGGGTGAGCTCACGGGGGCCATAGGGATAGGGCAGTGGGGCGCGGGGAGGATGTCGGGGACGACGACGACGCAGGGGAGGAGGCGACGAGGTCCGGGTGGTGGTGCTCCGGCGACGGTGGTGTAGACGGGGCGGCGTCCGGGCCGCCGGTGACGAGGGCGGCGGGGCGATGGCGTCCAACGAGGTGGGGCGATGGGGAGAGCGGCGCCGACGTCGGGGCCTCAGGCGGCGGTGGTTGGAGACGGGGATAGGGAAGCGACGTCGGGAGAGGAGAGGGGAAGGGGATCGAGGGCGAGGGCGAGGGAGAGAGAGGGGATAGGATTGGGCCGGGGAGGAAATATGGATGGGGGCGGCACAATACTAATGGCGCACCACCCCTCGGTGCGCCATAAGTACATCCATACTAATGGCGCACCTCACCCTGGTGCGCCATTAGTATTGAGCCAACAGGTTATCTTCCACCTGACCTGATCCACACCAAGTTCCCTCTACTAGCTTGACTGGTCAGCAGCCAGTTCTCACACCAGGAGGTCCTGGGTTCGATTCCCAGGCTCCACAATTTTTTTATGCATTTAAAATGCTGTTTGATACTTATTTGTGTTTAAATATGTTCAAACTTGTTTAAATCATAACAGTAATATTTTTTTATAAGACAGTAATAATTTTTTTAAAAATATCATCAAACAGTAATGCCGGTGGAGCGGGGGAGGGTGCGCGGGGTGCGGGGGAGCGGCGGTTGAGTAGGGGAATCGAGGGTGCGGGGGGTCGGCGGCGGCGGCCGGTGGACCGGGGGGTGCTCGGCGGCGAGGGGGACCGGATCTGGCGAGGTGGGATAGCGATCGAGATGGAGGGGGATCGAGATCGAGTGTCCATGAAATTTAAAAATATTCATGATAGTTCAAAAACTGCCCATGAAATACAATCGAGAAATGAAGGCTACGATTTAAATACAATCGATCTTAGCTAGCTATCTGTTCACAATCTTCTTGCCCTTCTTTTTCGCAAATGGAGTTCTTCTGTGGAACGGACGTCCTTTAGGTAGGGTGGTCCTGCTTCTTCTTGTGGTGTATGCTGCTATTCCATCGGTGCTCGCGCCCAGCACGATGTTCCTTGGATCGTTCCCAAATTCTAGGTCTTTAAAGTTCAACACTTGCCACTGGCTCGCATCCTTAGGGTGACTCAGCATCTTGTCTTTTTTATCTATCTCTGGATCATTTGCGTCATCTTCTCGCTTCTTCTCCTTCCTATCCGCGTGCCCATCGATGGTCCAGCATCGTCTGCTCCGCCGGCATCATCATCTTCATGATCATGCCCGTCGTCTGCTCCGACATCTTCCTCATCATCATGTCCTGCATCTTCTACATGATGACTGTGTACAGCATCACCGTCGTGATCATCTCCTGGGGATTCTTCGTCTTCTCGCCCGCCCGAGCCGCGGTGGTTGTCTTGCTGCCCTTCCTCATTTCTTGCCCGCCCCCCATGGACGACTTCGTAGTCATCTTCATCACCTTGCCACCGATAGCCATCCATGAAACCACGCAAGAGCAGGTGGTCCCGCACCTGCCCGGAATCCGGGTCCGCAATAAGGCTCTTCAGCTTGCATCTTCGACACGGACATCTTATCTCCATCTCGTTCTTTTGAAGCATCTCGGCCTTCGCGGACCTCAAAAACCTATTCACGATGCCTTCGGTCATCGTGCAGACCATGGTCGCCTGCGGAGGAGGTGGAGAGAATGAAGTGGGGAGAAAGTGAGTGTGGGTAGGAGAGGCTGTCCAAAATATCTTGTTGCTGCCCACTTACTAATGGTGCACCAACTCCAAATGCGCCATTAGTAATCCAGGTTACTAATGGCGCACCTTTTGGTGGTGCGCCATTAGTAGTTTTGCAAAAAAAAAAACATACTAATGGCACACTGTCCCACAGTGCGCCATTACCAGTGCGCCATTAGTAGTTTTGCAAAAAAAGGAATAAAAAATATAATAAAAAAACAACATTAGTGGCGCACTTTCCGACAGGTGCGCCATTACTAGTTACAACTAGTAATGGCGCACTGTGTCTGGATGCGCCATTAGTATGTTTGGACAGGCGCACTAGTTCAAATTTTTTTTGATACTAATGGCGCACCCTGGGCCAGGTGCGCCATTAGTAGTTTCAACTCTAATGGCGTATACTGATGGCGCACCGCTTGTCTGGTGCGCCATTAGTGTCAATCCCATCTATAGCCCTTTTTCTAGTAGTGCTCGTGGACAGGGTGTGGGCCCCCTGGTCTTCATCTTTGGCGAGGATTTTTTATTATTTATTGTAAGATATTCTATGGAGTTTCAGGTCATTCCGGGAACTTTTGTTTTCTGCACATAAAACAACATCATGGCAGTTCTGCTGAAAACAACGTCAGTCCCGGTTAGTTCCATTCAAATCATACAAGTTAGAGTCCAAAACAAGGGCAAAAGTGTTTGGAAAAGTAGATACGACGGAGACGTATCAACTCCCCCAAGCTTAAACCCTTGCTTGTCCTCAAGCAATTCAGTTGACAAACTGAAAGAAATAAAGAAAAACTTTTACAAACTCTGTTTGGTCTTATTGTTATAAATATGTCAAGCTAGCATTCAAGTTTTCAGCAAAGATTATAACTAACCACATTTTCAATAATTCTCAGGTTTCATGATTACCCATATCAATAGCATAATCAACTAGCAAGCCATAATAATAAATCTTGGATGACAACACTTTCTCAAAACAATCATAATATGATATAACAAGATGGTATCTTGCTAGCCCTTTCTGAGACCGCAAAACATAAATGCAGAGCACCTTTAAAGATCAAGGACTGACTAGACATTGTAATTCATGGTAAAAGAGATCCAATCATAGTCACACCCAATACAAATTAACAGTGATGAATGCAAATGACAGCTGCGCTCTCCAGCTAGTGCTTTTAATAAGAGGGTGATGACTCAACATAAAAGTAAATAGATAGGCCCTTCGCAGAGGGAAGTAGGGATTTGTAGAGGTGCCAGAGCTCGGTTTTGAAATAGAGGTGAATAATATTTTGAGCGGTATACTTTCATTGTCAACATAACAACCAAGAGATGGCGATATCTTCCATGCTACACACATTATAGGCGGTTCCCAAACAGAATGGTAAAGTTTATACTCCCCCTCCACCAACAAACATCAATCCATGGCTTGCTCAAAACAACGAGTGCCTCCAACTAACAACAGTCCCAGGGGGAGTTTTGTTTTGCAATTATTTTGATTTAGTTTGCATAAAGCATGGGACTAGGCATCCCGGTGACCAGCCATTTTCTCGTGAGTGAGGAGCGGAGTCCACTCCTCTTGAGAATAACCCGCCTAGTGTGGAAGAAACAGACAACCCTAGTTGATACATGAGCTATTCGAGCATACAAAACATGATTATTATTTGAAGGTTTAGAGTTTGGCACATACAAATTTACTTGGAACGGCAGGTAGATACCGCATATAGGAAGGTATAGTGGACTCATCTGGAATAACTTTGGGGTTTAAGGGATTGGATGCACAAGCAGTATTCCCGCTTAGTACAGGTGAAGGCTAGCAAAATACTGGGAAGCAACCAACTAGAGAGCAACAGCCATGTACATGCATTAAAATTAATAAACATTGGATGCAAGCATGAGTAGGATATAATCCACCATGAACATAAATATCGTGAAGGCTATGTTGATTTGTTTCAACTACATGCGTGAACATGTGCCAAGTCAAGTCACTTAAATCATTCAAAGGAGGATTACCACCCCATCATACCACATCAGAACCATCTCAATAGCATGTTGGCACGCAAGGTGAACCATTATAACTCATCGCTAATCAAGCATGGCACAAACAACTATGATCTCTAATTGTCATTGCAAACATGTTTATTCATAACAAGCTGAATTAAGAACGATGAACTCATCATATTTACAAAAACAAAAGAGGTTGAGTTCATACCAGCTTTTCTCATCTCAGTCAGTCCATCATATATCATCATAATTGCCTTTCACTTGCACGACCGAACGATGTGAATAATAATAAGAATGCACGTGCATTGGACTAAGATGGAATCTGCGAGCGTTCAATAAACAGGAGAAGACAAAGCAATATGGGCTCTTAGTTAAATCAACAATAAAGCATATAAGAGCCACTTCAACAATTTAATCATGGTCTTCTCCTACTGACCCCCAAAGAAAAGGAAAGAAATAAAACTATTTACACGGGAAAGCTCCCAACAAGCAAAAGAAGAACAGGAAATATTTTTGGGTTTTCTTTTTAATTATTACTATAGCAAGAAAAGTAAACTACTACTATTTTTTTGGTTTTTCTTAAGGTTTATCAAACACACAAGAAGAAAGCATAAAAGGAACTAAACTAGCATGGATGATACAATGAAAAAGTATGAACCCCGACATCTAGCAATGAGTGTGTGTGTGAACATAAATGTAATGTCGGTGAGAAATACGTACTCCCCCAAGCTTAGGCTTCTGTCCTAAGTTGGTCTATGGCCACGGCTGGCCTGGCTGATATCCATAATAATAGTTGTTGGGGTCGTACTATGATGCAGCGGCTATCGCCTCCTGAGCTGCAGTGTGGCGACGAGCGGCCTCCGCCCTCCTCTCGTACTCATCTGCCTCCTCTCTAGTAATAGTATATCCTCCTCTTGCCTGATAATCAAAGAAAGCAGGAGCAGGGAGAGTAATATGGACAGCACGGCGTTTGTCAAAGATTAGTCGGTATTGGAGAGGTGATTCGTTCCTCTCGACAAAATGGTGGTGAACCATAGCATTAAAATCTAGATAGGCAGGAGGTAATTCAATATCATCTTCGCGTACATCTATACCAAGAAAATTAGCTACACGAGTTGCATAAATTCCACCAAATAAATCTCCATTAAGTCTATTAAGATGCAACCTACGTGCAACAATGGCTCCCAAATTATATGATTTGTCTCCTAACACAGCACTCCTAAGAATACTGAGGTCAGGGACACACACCTGACATGCCTCATCTTTACCATTTATGCATCTACCTATGAAGAGAGCAAAATAATGTATAGCAGGAAAGTGGATGCTCCCTATGGTAGCTTGTGTAATATCTCTAGATTCTCCCACAGTTATATTAGCAAGAAAATCTCTAAATTCAGATTTGCGAGGATCCCTTATACTACCCCATTGTGGAAGTTTGCATGCAGTTGTAAAATCCTCTAAGTCCATGGTATAAGATTTATCATAAAGATCAAACAGGACAATTGGAGAATTACGTGAAGTGGAAAATTCAAACCTCCTCACATAGGAACTAGTGAGGTTATGATACTGACTGCACTTCTCTTCCTCGAAGCTCACAAGATCAGCATTACGCAAATATGCGTTGAATTCTTCTTTTATTCCCGCTCGATCCATAAAATTTCCAGAAGGCCACTCACCAGGACGCACTGGAGCATCTCTTGGTGGCTCTTCGTCAACATCACGCATTGCAAGCCTGGGTCCTTGCTTCTTTGAAGAACCACCTTGGAACATCTTCCTAAGCATTTTTTATTCCTCTGAAAAATTCTGAATTTTTTTAGTAACTTCAAAATAAAAGTAAACCAAACTCAATAATATTGATAGCAACCACTCCTACAAGTGCCTAGAGCCTATATCATGCATCAAAACTACTTTTGACCATATAAATTTGACATGCAAGCTCAAGAACAGGGTCACCTAAGCAGCAAAAAATTGCAATGAATAAAGCACTAGAACAAAAACTAATTGGACCAATGGAGGAGTCACATACCAAGGAACAATCTCCCCAAGCAGTTTTGTGAGAGGTGCTTTGAGCAAGGAGATCGAAAATGGCAGCAAAGAGGGCTGAAACTCGTGCTTGAGTAGGTTTTTCGTGTTTGTGGGAGCAAGAAGAAGAGGATGGGTGCAGGAATAAGTGGAGGAGGGCCACCGTGGGCCCACGAGGCAGGGGGCGCGCCCTCCACCCTCGTGACCAGGTGGCAGCTCCCCCACGGTAATTTTGCACCATAAATCCCCAAATATTCCCGAAAAAATCATATTAAATTGGCATGTCATTCTGAGGACTTTTATTTTTGGGACATTTTTATATTGCATGGATAAATCAGGAAACAGACAGAAAAATACTATTTTTACTTTATTTCAACTAAATAACAAAAAGTATAGAGAGGGTACAGAAGGTTGTGCTTCTAGTTTCATCCATCTCATGCTTACCAAAAGGAATCCACTAACAAGGTTGATCAAGTCTTGTTAACAAACTCATTCCGATTAACATGAAACCAGAGAAATTTCAAATAACACTAGGTTACCTCAACGGGGGTATGCACATCCCCAATAATAAGTATATCATATTTCTTCTTGATAGTAGGAAGAGGAAATTCAAAACCTCCAAATATAATCGATGGAATTTTTCCGATAGAATTGATACTATGAACTTGAGGTTGTTTCCTCGGAAAGTGTACCGTATGCTCATTACCATTAACATGAAAAGTGTCATTGCTTTTGTTGCAATCAATAACAGCCCCTGCAGTATTAAGAAAATGTTTTCCAAGAATAATAGACATACTATCATCCTCGGGAATATCAAGAATAACAAAGTCCGTTAAAATAGTAACATTTGCAACCACAACAGGCACATCCTCACAAATACCGACAGGTATAGCAGTTGATTTATCAGCCATTTGCAAAGATATTTCAGTAGGTGTCAACTTATTCAAGTCAAGTCTATGATATAAAGAGAGAGGCATAACACTAACACCGGCTCCAAGATCACATAAAGCAGTTTTAACATAGTTTCTTTTAATGGAGCATGGTATAGTAGGTACTCCTGGATCTCCAAGTTTCTTTGGTATTCCACCCTTAAAAGTATAATTAGCAAGCATGGTGGAAATTTCAGCTTCTGGTATCTTTCTTTCATTTGTAACAATATGTTTCATGTACTTAGCATAAGGATTCATTTTGAGCATATCAGTCAATCACATACGCAAAAAGATAGGTCTAATCATTTCAGCAAAGCGCTCAAAATCCTCATCATCCTTTTTCTTGGATGGTCTGGGAGGAAAAGGCATGGGTTTCTGAACCCAAGGCTCTCTTTCTTTACCATGTTTCCTAGCAACAAAGTCTTTCTTATCATAACGTTGATTCTTTGATTGTGGGTTATCAAGATCAACAGCAGGTTCAATTTCTACATCATTATCATTACTAGGTTGAGCATCATTATGAAAATCATCATTAACATTTTCATTAGGTTCATGTTCATTGCCAGATTGTGTTTCAGCATCAGACATAGAGATATCATTTGGATTATCAGATGGTTCAACACTAGGTTCACTAGAAGTTTGTATAGTTCTATCATTTTTCTTTTTCTTCTTTTTAGAAGAACTAGGTGCATCAATATTATTTCTCTGAGAATCTTGCTCAATTCTCTTAGGGTGGCCATCAGGATACAAAGGTTCCTGAGTCATTCTACCAGTTCTAGTAGCCACTTTAACAGCATAATCATTTTTCTTACTATTCATCTCATTGAGCAATTCCTTTTGAGCTTTAAGTACTTGTTCTACTTGAGTGGTAACCATAGAAGCATGTTTGCTAACAAGTTTAAGTTCACCTCTAATATTATCCATATAATCACCCAAGTATTTAATCATATCAACATCTTGTTTTAATTGTCTACCAAAATAAGCATTGAAGTCTTATTGCTTAAACATAAAACAATCAAACTCATCCAAGCATTGACTAGCAATTTTAGTAGGAGGGATTTCAGCTCTATCATATCTATAGAGAGAATTTACCTTTACTACCTGTGTCGGGTTATCGAGGTCTGGAGGTTCTTCAATAAGTAAAGGATCAAGATCATATGTTTCTTCAGCAGGCGGTAAATTAAGACCATGTATTTCTTCAATAGGAGGTAAATTCGTAACATCTTCAGCTTTAATACCTTTTTCTTTCATAGATTTCTTTGCCTCTTGCATATCTTCAGGACTGAGAAATATAAGACCTCTCTTCTTCGGAGTTGGTTTAGGAATAGGATCATTAATTGGAGCAGGAGCTGGCTCAGGAGGTGCCCAATTATTTTCATTTGTCAACATATTATTCAATAAGATTTCAGCTTCATCCGGTGTTCTTTCCCTGAAAAGAGAACCAGCACAACTATCCAGGTAATCTCTAGAAGCATCGGTTAGTCCATTATAAAAGATATCAAGTATTTCATTTTTCTTAAGAGGATGATCATGCAAAGCATTAAGTAACTTGAGAAGCCTCCCCCAAGCTTGTGGGAGACTCTCTTCTTTAATTTGCACAAAGGTGTATATTTCCTTTAAAGCCGCTTGTTTCTTATGAGCAGGGAAATATTTAGCAGAGAAGTAGTAAATCATATCCCAGGGGCTACGCACACAACCAGGATCAAGAGAATTAAACCATATCTTAGCATCACCCTTTAATGAGAACATAAATATTTTAAGGATATAAAAGTAGCGAGATATCTCATCATTAGTGAACAGGGTGGCTATATCATTTAATTTAGTAAGATGTGCCACAATAGTTTCAGATTCATAGCCATGAAAAGGATCAGATTCAACTAAAGTAATTATATCAGGATCAACAGAGAATTCATAATCCTTATCAGTAACACAGATAGGTGAAGTAGCAAAAGCAGGGTCAGGTTTCATCCTAGCATTTAGAGATTGCTTATTCCATTTAGCTAATAACCTTTTGAGTTCATATCTATCTTTGCAAGCTAAAATAGCTAAAGAAACTTCTTGATCAAATAAATAATACTTAGGAATAACAAGTGATTCTTCATCATCACTTTCATCATCATAATCAGATTCAATATTTTCAATCTCTCTAGCCTTAGCAAGTCGTTCCTCGAGAAAATCACCAAGTGGCACAGTAGTATCAAGCATAGAAGTAGTTTCATCATAAGTATCATGTATAGCAGAAGTAGCATCATCAATAACATGCGACATATCAGAACGAATAGCAGAAGCAGGTTTAGGTGTCGCAAGCTTACTCATAACAGAAGGTGAATCAAGTGCAGAGCTAGATGGCAGTTCCTTACCTCCCCTCGTAGTTGAGGGATAAATTGTTGTCTTAGCGTCTTTCAAATTCTTCATAGTGTAGATCAGATATAAATCCCAAGTGACTCAAAGAATAGAGTTATGCTCCCCGGCAATGACACCAGAAATTAGTCTTGATAACCCACAAGTATAGGGGATCGCAATAGCTTTCGAGGGTAGAGTATTCAACCCAATTATTGATTCGACACAAGGGGAGCCAAAGAATATTCTCAAGTATTAGCAGTTGAGTTGTCAATTCAACCACACCTGGAAACTTAGTATCTGCAGCAAAGTGTTTAGCAGCAAAGTAATATGATAGTGGTGGTAACGGTAACAAAAGAGTAATGAAAGCAAAGTAATATTTTTTGGTATTATGTAGTGATTGTAACAATAGCAACGGGAAAGTAAATAAGCGTAAACCAGTATATGGAAAGCTCGTAGGCATCAGATCAGTGATGGATAATTATGCCGGATGTGGTTCATCATGTAACAGTCATAACATAGGGTGACACAGAACTAGCTCCAATTCATCAATGTAATGTAGGCATGTATTCCGAATATAGTCATACATGCTTGTGGAAAAGAACTTGCATGACATCTTCTGTCCTACCCTCCCGTGGAAGCGTGGTCCTAATGGAAACTAAGGGATATTAAGGCCTCTTTTTTAATAGAGAACCGGAACAAAGCATTAGCACATAGTGAATACACGAACTCCTCAAACTACGGTCATCACTAGTAAGTATCCCGATTATTGTCACTTCGGGGTTAACGGATCATAACACATAATAGGTGACTATAGACTTGCAAGATAGGATCAAGAACTCTCATATATTGATGAAAACATAATAGGTTCAGATCTGAAATCATGGCACTCGGGCCCTAGTGACAAGCATTAAGCATAGCAGAGTCATAGCAACATCAATCTCAGAACATAGTGGATACTAGGGATCAAACCCTAACAAAACTAACTCGATTACATGGTAAATCTCATCCAACCCATCACCGTCCAGCAAGCCTACGATGGAATTACTCACGCACGGCGGTGAGCATCATGAAATTGGTGATGGAGGATGGTTGATGATGATGACGGCGATGAATCCTCCTCTCCGGAGCACCGAACGGACTCCAGATCAACCCCCCCCCCCGAGTGGTTTTAGGGCTTCGCGGTGGCTCCGTATCGTAAAATGCGATGAAATCTTCTCTTCTATTTTTTTCTCCCCGAAAGCAAATATATAGAGTTGGAGTTGGAGTCGGGAGGTCTCCAGGGGGCCCATGAGGTAGGGGCCGCGCCCTAGGGGGGGAGTGCCCCCCACCCTTGTGGACAGGGCGTGGGCCCCCTGGTCTTCATCTTTGGCGAGGAATTTTTATTATTTATTGTAAGATATTCCGTGGAGTTTCAGGTCATTCCAAGAACTTTTGTTTTCTGCACATAAAACAACATCATGGCGGTTCTGCTGAAAACAACGTCAGTCCTGGTTAGTTCCATTCAAATCAGACAAGTTAGAGTCCAAAACAAGGGCAAAAGTGTTTGGAAAAGTAGATACAATGGAGACGTGTCAGCTTGCTGGACGGTGATGGGTTGGATGAGATTTATCATGTAATCGAGTTAGTTTTGTTAGGGTTTGATCCCTAGTATCCACTATGTTCTGAGATTGATGTTGCTATGACTTTGCTATGCTTAATGCTTGTCAGTAGGGCCCGAGTACCATGATTTCAGATCTGAACCTATTATGTTTTCATCAATATATGAGAGTTCTTGATCCTATCTTGCAAGTCTATAGTCACCTACTATGTGTTATGATCCGGCAACCCCGAAGTGACAATAATCGAGACCACTCCCAGTGATGACCGTAGTTTGAGGAGTTCATGTGGTCACTATGTGTTAATGCTTTGGTCTGGTACTCTATTAAAAGGAGGCCTTAATATCCCTGTTTCCGCTAGGACCCCGCTGCCACGGGAGGGTAGGACAAAAGATGTCATGCAAGTTCTTTTCCATAAGCACGTATGACTATATTCAGAATACATGCCTACATTACATTGATGAATTGGAGCTAGTTCTGTGTCACCCTAGGTTATGACTGTTACATGATGAACTGCATCTGGCATAATTCTCCATCACCGATCCATTGCCTACGAGCTTTCCATATATTGTTCTTCGCTTATTTACTTTTCCGTTGCTATTATTACCATCACTATAAAACACCAAAAATATTACTTTTGCTACCCTTACCTTTTACCACTGTTGCCACTACTATCATATTACTTTGCTACTAAACACTTTGCTGCAAATATTAAGTTTCCAGGTATGGTTGAATTGACAACTCAACTGCTATTACTTGAGAATATTCTTTGGCTCCCCTTGTGTCGAATCAATAAATTTGGGTTGAATACTCTGTTGGGGAACGTAGCAGAAATTCAAAATTTTCCTACGTGTCACCAAGATCTATCTATGGAGAAACCAACAACGAAGGGAAGGAGAGTGCATCTACATACCCTTGTAGATCGCTAAGCGGAAGCGTTCAAGTGAACGGGGTTGATGGAGTCGTACTCGTCGTGATCCAAATCACCGATGACCAAGTGCCGAACGGACGGCACCTCCGCGTTCAACACACGTACTGCCCGACGATGTCTCCCACGCCTTGATCCAGCAAGGAGAGAGGGAGAGGTTGAGGAAGACTCCATCCAGCAGCAGCACAACGGCGTGGTGGTGATGGAGGAGCATGGCAATCCTGCAGGGCTTCGCCAAGCACCACGGGAGAGGAGAAGTACTTGGGAGAGGGGAGAGGGCTGCACCAGAACATTGGTATGGCTGCCCTCCCAACCCCCACATATATATAGGGGCAAGGGAGAGGGGGGGAGGCGCAGCCTTGGCCCTTCCTCCAAGGAAGGGTGTGGCTAGGAGGAGTCCCTCCTCCCCAAGGCACCTCGGAGGTGCCTTCCCCTTTTAGGACTCTTCCTTTCCTTATCCCTTGGCGCATGGGCCTCTTGGGGCTGGTGCCCTTGGCCCATATAGGCCAAGGTGCACACCCCTACAGCCCATGTGGCCCCCCGGGGCAGGTGGCCCCACCCGGTGGACCCCCGGGACCCTTCCGGTGGTCCCGGTACAATACTGGTGACCCCGAAACTTGTCCGGTGACCAAAACAGGACTTCCCATATATATAAATCTTTACCTCCGGACCATTCCGGAACACCTCGTGACATCCGGGATCTCATCCGGGACTCCGAACAACATTCGGTAACCACATACAAGCTTCCTTTATAACCCTAGCGTCATCGAACCTTAAGTGTGTAGACCCTATGGGTTCGGGAGACATGCAGACATGACCGAGACATTCTCCGGTCAATAACCAACAGCGGGATCTGGATACCCATGTTGGCTCCCACATGTTCCACGATGATCTCATCGGATGAACCACGATGTCAAGGACTTAATCAATCCCGTATACAATTCCCTTTGTCTATCAATACGATACTTGCCCGAGATTCGATCGTCGGTATCCCGATACCTTGTTCAATCTCGTTACCGGCAAGTCTCTTTACTCGTTCCGTAACACATCATCTCGTGATCAACTCCTTGATCACATTGTGCACATTATGATGATGTCCTACCGAGTGGGCCCAGAGATACCTCTCCATCACACGGAGTGACAAATCCCAGTCTCGATTCGTGCCAACCCAACAGACACTTTCGAAGATACCCGTAGTGCACCTTTATAGTCACCCAGTTACGTTGTGACGTTTGGCACACCCAAAGCACTCCTACGGTATCCGGGAGTTACACAATCTCATGGTCTAAGGAAATGATACTTGACATTGGAAAAGCTTTAGCATACGAACTACATGATCTAGTGCTATGCTTAGGATTGGGTCTTGTCCATCACATCATTCTCCTAATGATGTGATCCCGTTATCAACGATATCCAA
The DNA here is from genome assembly GCF_002162155.2 of Triticum dicoccoides. Classification (NCBI taxonomy): domain Eukaryota; kingdom Viridiplantae; phylum Streptophyta; class Magnoliopsida; order Poales; family Poaceae; genus Triticum; species Triticum dicoccoides. The sequence goes on from NC_041392.1 coordinate 32,996,454, forward strand.
TGTCCATGGTCAGGAAACCGTAACCATCTATTGATCAACAAGCCAGTCAACTAGAGGCTTACTAGGGACATGGTGTTGTCTATGTATCCACACATGTATCTGAGTTTCCTATCAATACAATTCTAGCATGGATAATAAATGATTATCATGAACAAGGAAATATAATAATAATCAATTTATTATTGCCTCTAGGGCATATTTCCAACAGTCTCCCACTTGCACTAGAGTCAATAATCCAGTTCACATCGATATGTGATTAACACTCAAGGTCACATCCCCATGTGACTAACACCCAAAGAGTTCTGGGTTTGATCATGTTATGCTTGTGAGAGAGGTTATAGTCAATGGGTCTGAACCTTTCAGATCCGTGTGTGCTTTACAAATCTCTATGTCATCTCCTAGATGCAGCTACCACGTTCTATTTGGAGCTATTCCAAATAACTGTTCTACTTGGAGCTATTTCTAAATTGCTGCTCCATTATACGTATCCAGTATCTCTACTTAGAGCTATCCGGATAGGTGTTAAGCTTGCATCGACGTAACCCTTTACGACGAACTCTTTTACCACCTCCATAATCGAGAAAATTCCTTAGTCCACTAGTTACTAAGGACAACTTTGACCGCTGTCCTGTGATCCATTCTTGGATCACTCTTGTACCCCTTGACTGACTCATGGCAAGGCACACTTCAGGTGTGGTACACAGCATAGCATACTGTAGAGCCTATGTCTTAAGCATAGGGGAAGACCTTCGTCCTTTCTCTCTATTCTGCCGTGGTCGAGCTTTAAGTCTTAACTTCATACCTTACAACTCAGGCAAGAACTCCTTCTTTGACTGATCCATCTTGAACACCTTCAAGATCATGTCAAGGTATGTGCTCACTTGAAAGTACCATTAAGCGTTTTGATCTATCCTTATAGATCTTGATGCTCAATGTTCAAGTAGCTTAATCCAGGCTTTCCATTGAAAAAAACACTTTCCAATAATCATATATGCTTTCCAGAAATTCTACGTCATTTCTGATCAACAATATGTCAACAACATATACCCATCAGAAATTCTATAGTGCTCCCACTCACTTCTTTGGAAATACAAGTTTCTCATAAACTTTGTATACACCCAAAATCTTTGATCATCTCATCAAAGCATACATTCCAACTCCGAGATGCTTACTCCAGTCCTCAGAAGGATTGCTGGAGCTTTGCATACTTATTAGCATCTTTCAGGATTGACAAAACCTTCCGGTTGTATCACATACAACCTTTCCTCAAGAAAATCGTCGAGGAAACAATGTTTTTGACACCCTATCTGCAAGATTTCATAAATAATGCAGTAATCGCTAACATAATTCCAACAGACTCTTAGCATCGCTACGGGTGAGAAAGTCTCATCTTAGTCAACTCCTTGAACTTGCCGGAAAACATCTTAACGACAAGTCGAGCTTTCTTAATGGTGATACTTACCATCATTGTCTGTCTTCCTTTTAAAATCCATCTGTACTCAACAGCCTCACGACCATCGAGCCGTTCTGCCAAAGTCCACACTTTGTTTTCATACATGGATCCTTTCTCGGATTTTATGGCCTCGAGCCATTTATCGGAATCTGGGCCCACCATCGCTTCTCCATAGCTCATAGGCTCATTGTTGTCTAGCAACATGACTTCCAAGACAGGATTACGTACCACTCTAAAGTAGTACGCATCCTTGTCATCCCACGAGGTTTGGTAGTGACTTGATCGAAGTTTCATGATCAATATCATAAGCTTCCACTTCAATTGGTGTAGGTGCCACAGGAACAACTCTTTGTGCCCTGCTATACACTAGTTGAAGTGACGGTTCAATAACCTCATCAAGTCTCCACCATCCTCCCACTCAATTCTTTCGAGAGAAACTTTTCCTCGAGAAAGGACCCGATTCTAGAAACAATCCCTTATTGCTTTCAAATCTGAGACAGGAGGTATACCCAACTGTTTTGGATGTCCTATGAAGATGCATTTATCCGGTTTGGGTTCGAGCTTATCAACCTGAAACTTTTTCACATAAGCGTCGCAGCCCCAAATTTTTTTAAGAAATGACAGCTTAGGTTTCTCTAAACCATAGTTCATACGGTGTCATCTCATCGGAATTACGTGGTGCCCTATTTAAAGTGAATGCGGTTGTCTCTAATGCCTAACCCATAAACTATTGTGGTAATTCGATAAGCGACATCATGGTATGCATCATATCCAATAGGGTGCAGTTATGATGTTCGGACACACCATCACACTATGGTGTTCCAGGCTGTATTAGTTGTGAAACAATTTTCACAATGTCTTAATTCTGTGCCAAACTCGTAATTCAGATATTCATCTCTATGATCATATCATAGATACTTTATCCTCTTGTCACGACGATCTTCAACTTCACCCTGAAATTACTTGAACCTTTCAATAATTCAGACTCGTGATTCATCAAGTAAATATACTCAACATCTACTCAAATCATCTGTGAAGTAAGAACATAACGATATCCACTACACGCCTCAGCACTCATTGGACTGCACACATCAAAATGTATTACTTCGAACAAGTTGCTTTCTAGTTCCATTTTACTGAAAACGAGGCTTTCAGTCATCTTGCCCATGTGGTATGATTTGCATGTCTCAAGTGATTCGAAATCAAGTGAGTCCAAATGGTCCATTTGCATGGAGTTTCTTCATGCATATACACCAATAGACATGGTTCGCATGTCTCAAACTTTTCAAAACGAGTGAGCCCAAAGATCCATCAACATGGAGCTTCTTCATGCGTTTTATACCGATATGACTTACGTGACAGTGCCACAAGTAGGTGGTACTATCATTACTATCTTTTGGCATGAACATGTGTATCACTACGATCGAGATTCAATAAACTATTTATTTTAGGTGCTAGACCATTGAAGGTATTATTCAAATACACAGAGTAACTATTATTCTCCTTAAATGAATAACCGTATTGCGATAGACATAATCCAATCACATCTATGCTCAACGCAAACACCAAATAACAATTATTTAGGTTTAACACCAATCTCGATGGTAGAGGGAGCGTGCGATGCTTGATCATATCAACATTGGAAACACTTCCAACACATATCATCAGCTCACCTTTAGCTAGTCTCCGTTTATTCCGTAGCTTTTATTTCGAGTTACTAACACTTAGCAACTGAATCGGTATCTAATACCCTGGTGCTACTAGGAGTACTAGTAAAGTACACATCAACACAATGTATATCCAATATACTTCTATCGACCTTGCCAGCCTTCTAATCTACCAAGTATCTAGGGTAATTCTGCTCCAGCGGCTGTTCCCCTTATTACAGAAGCACTTAGTCTCGGGTTTGGGTTCAACCTTGGGTTTCTTCACCAGAGCAGCAGCTGAATTGCCGTTTCATGAAGTATCCCTTCTTGCCCTTGCCCTTGTTGAAACTAGTGGTTTTACTAACCATCAACGATTGATGCTCCCTTTTGATTTCTACTTTCGCGGAGTCAAACATTGCGAATATCTCAAGGATCATCATATATGTCCCTGATATATCATAGTTCATCACGAAGCTCTAGCAGCTTGGTGGTAATGACTTCGGAGAAACATCACTATCTCATCTGGAAGATCAACTCCCACTCGATTCAAATGATTGTTGTACTCAGACAATCTGAGCACAAGCTCAACGATTGAGCTTTTCTCCCTTAGTTTGTGGGCTAAGAAAATCGTCGGAGGTCTTATACCTCTTGACGTGGGCACGAGCCTGAAATCCCAATTTCAGCCCTCAAAACATCTCATATGTTTCGCGATGTTTCAAAACGTCTTCGGTGCCTCAACTCTAAACCGTTTAACTGAACTATCACGTAGTTATCAAAACATGTATGTCAGATGTTCGCAACATCCACAGACGACGTTCGAGGTTCAACACACTGAGCGGTGCATTAAGGACATAAGCCTTCTATGAAGCAATGAGGACAATCCTCAGTTTACGGACCTAGTCCGCATAATTGCTATTATCAGCTTTCAACTAAATTTTCTCTAGGAACATATCTAAACAGTAGAACAGAAGCGCGAGCTACAACATAATTTGCAAAGACCTTTTGACTATGTTCAGGATAATTAAGTTCATCTTATAAACTCCCGCTCAGATAGACATCCCTCTAGTTATCTAAGTGATTACATGATCCGAGTCAACTAGGCCGTGTCCGATCATCACGTGAGACGGACTAGTCAACATCGGTGAACATCTTCATGTTGATCGTATCTACCATACGACTCATGCTCGACCTTTCGGTCTTCTATGTTCCGAGGCCATGTCTGTACATGCTAGGCTCGTCAAGTCAACCTAAGTGTTTGCATGTGTAAATCTGTCTTACACCCGTTGTATGTGAACGTTGGAATCTATCACACCCGATCATCCCGTGGTGCTTAGAAACGAACGAACTGTCGCAACGGTGCACAATTAGGGGGAACACTTTCTTGAAATTTTAATGAGGGATCATCTTATTTACTACCGTCGTTCTAAGCAAATAAGATGTATAAACATGATAAACATCACATGCAATCAAATGGTGACATGATATGGCCAATATCATATTGCTCCTTTTGATCTCCATCTTCGGGGCTCCATGATCATCATCGTCACCGGCATGACACCATGATCTCCATCATCATGATCTCCATCATCGTGTCTTCATGAAGTTGCCTCGCCAACTATTACTTCTACTACTACAGCTAACAGTTAGCAATAAAGTAAAGTAATTACATGACGTTTATGTTGACACGCAGGTCATAAATAAATTAAGACAACTCCTATGGCTCCTGCCGGTTGTCATACTCATCGACATGCAAGTCGTGATTCCTATTACAAGAACATGATCAATCTCATACATCACATATATCATTCATCACATCCTTTTGGCCATATCACATCACATAGCATACCCTGCAAAAACAAGTTAGACGTCCTCTAATTGTTGTTTGCATGTTTTACGTGGCTGCTATGGGTTTCTAGCAAGAACGTTTCTTACCTACGCAAAGACCACAACGTGATATGACAATTGCTATTTACCCTTCATAAGGACCCTTTTCATCGAATCCGATCCGACTAAAGTGGGAGAGACAGACACCCGCCAGCCACCTTATGCAACTAGTGCATGTTTGTCGGTGGAACCGGTCTCACGTAAGCGTACGTGTAAGGTTGGTCCGGGCCGCTTCATCCCACAATGCCGCCGAATCAAGATAAGACTAGTAACGGCAAGCATATTGAACAAAATCAACGCCCACAACTACTTTGTGTTCTACTCGTGCATAGAATCTACGCAATAGACCTAGCTCTGATGCCACTGTTGGGGAACGTAGCAGAAATTCAAAATTTTCCTACGTGTCACCAAGATCAATCTATGGAGAATATAGCAACGAAGGGAAGGAGAGTGCATCTACATACCCTTGTATATCGCTAAGCGGAAGCGTTCAAGTGAACGGGGTTGATGGAGTCGTACTCGTCGTGATACAAATCACCGATGACCAAGTGCCGAACGGACGGCACCTCCGTGTTCAACACACGTACAGCCCGACAATGTCTCCCACGCCTTGATCCAGCAAGGAGAGAGGGAGAGGTTGAGGAAGACTCCATCCAGCAGCAGCACAACGGCGTGGTGGTGATGGAGGAGCATGGCAATCCTGCAGGGCTTCGCCAAGCACCACGGGAGAGAAGAAGTACTTGGGAGAGGGGAGAGGGCTGCACCAGAACATTGGTATGGCTGCCCTCCCAACCCCCACATATATATAGGGGCAAGGGAGAGGGGGGAGGCGCAGCCTTGGCCCTTCCTCCAAGGAAGGGTGCGGCTAGGAGGAGTCCCTCCTCCCCAAGGCACCTCGGAGGTGCCTTCCCCTTTTAGGACTCTTCCTTTCCTTATCCCTTGGCGCATGGGCCTCTTGGGGCTGGTGCCCTTGGCCCATATAGGCCAAGGTGCACACCCCTACAGCCCATGTGGCCCCCCCGGGGCAGGTGGCCCCACCCGGTGGACCCCCGGGACCCTTTCGGTGGTCCCGGTACAATACCGGTGACCCCGAAACTTGTCCGGTGACCAAAACAGGACTTCCCATATATATAAATCTTTACCTCCGGACCATTCCGGAACTCCTCGTGACGTCCGGGATCTCATACGGGACTCCGAACAACATTCGGTAACCACATACAAGCTTCCTTTATAACCCTAGCATCATCGAACCTTAAGTGTGTAGACCCTACGGGTTCGGGAGACATGCAGACATGACCGAGACATTCTCCGGTCAATAACCAATAGCGGGATCTGGATACCCATGTTGGCTCCCACATGTTCCATGATGATCTCATCGGATAAACCACGATGTCAAGGACTTAATCAATCCCGTATACAATTCCCTTTGTCTATCGATACGATACTTGCCCGAGATTCGATCGTCGGTATCCTGATACCTTGTTCAATCTCGTTACCGGCAAGTCTCTTTACTCGTTCCGTAACACATCATCCCGCGATCAACTCCTTGATCACATTGTGCACATTATGATGATGTTCTACCGAGTGGGCCCAGAGATACCTCTCCGTCACACGGAGTGACAAATCCCAGTCTCGATTCGTGCCAACCCAACAGACACTTTCGGAGATACCCGTAGTGCACCTTTATAGTCACCCAGTTACGTTGTGATGTTTGGCACACCCAAAGCACTCCTACGGTATCCGGGAGTTGCACAATCTCATGGTCTAAGGAAATGATACTTGACATTGGAAAAGCTTTAGCATACGAACTACACGATCTAGTGCTATGCTTAGGATTGGGACTTGTCCATCACATCATTCTCCTAATGATGTGATCCCGTTATCAACGACATCAATGTCCATGATCAGGAAACCGTAACCATCTATTGATCAACGAGCCTGTCAACTAGAGGCTTACTAGGGACATGGTGTTGTCTATGTATCCACACATGTATCTGAGTTTCCTATCAATACAATTCTAGCATGGATAATAAACGATTATCATGAACAAGGAAATATAATAATAATCAATTTATTATTGCCTCTAGGGCATATTTCCAACATACTCTACCCTCGAAAACAGTTGCGATCCCCTATACTTGTGGGTTATCAAGACTATTTTCTGGCGCCGTTGCCGGGGAGCGTAGCTCTATTCTTTGAGTCACTTGGGATTCATATCTGCCTATCATTATGAAGAACTTGAAAGATCCAAGAACCAAGATTTATCCCTCAACTGCGAGGGGAGGTAAGGAACTGCCATCTAGCTCTGCACTTGATTCACCTTCTGTTTTGAGTAAGCTTGCGGCACCTAAACCTGCTTCTGCTATTCATTCTGATATGTCGCATGTTATTGATGATGCCACTTCTGCTATGCATGGTACTTATGCTGAAACTACTTCTATGCTTGATACTACTGTGCCACTTGGTGAATTTCTTGATGAACAACTTGCTAGGGTTAGAGAGAATGAAATTATTGAAACTGATAATATTGATGAAAGTGATGATGAAGACTCTCCCCCTAATAAATATGAATTGCCTGTTGTTCCTGAGGGTTATGTTATGGATGAAGAAGCTACTAGAGCTATTTTAGCTTGCAATGATAGATATGATCTAAAGAGGTTATTAGCTAAATGGAAGCAGCTATCTCTTAATGCTAGAATGAAACCTGACCCTGCTTTTGCCACTTCACCTATCTGTGTTACTGATAAGGATTATGAATTCTGTGTTGATCTGGATATAATTACTTTGGTTGAATCTGATCCTTTTTATGGCTATGAATCTGAAACTGTTGTGGCACATCTTACTAAATTAAATGATATAGCTACCCTGTTCACTAACGATGAGAGAACTCGCTACTTTTATATCCTTAAAATATTTCCATTCTCATTAAAGGGTGATGCTAAGATATGGTTTAATTCTCTTGATCCTGGTTGTGTGCGTAGTCCCTAGGATATGATTTACTACTTCTCTACTAAATATTTCCCTGCTCATAAGAAACAAGCTGCTTTAAGGGATATATATATAATTTTGTGCAAATTGAAGAAGAGAGTCTCCCACAAGCTTGGGGGAGGCTTCTCCAATTACTTAATGCTTTACCCGATCATCCTCTTAAGAAAAATGAAATACTTGATATCTTTTATAATGGTCTAACCGATGCTTCCAGAGATTACCTGGATAGTTGTGCTGGTTCTGTTTTCAGGAAAAGAACACCAGATGAAGCTGAAATTCTATTAAATAATATGTTGACTAATGAAAATAATTGGACACTTCCTGAGCCTATTCCTAAACCAACTCTGAAGAAGAGGGGTATTCTATTTCTCAGTCCCAAAGACATGCAAGAGGCAAAGAAATCTATGAAAGAAAAAGGTATTAAAGATGAAGATGTTAAGAATTTACCTCCTATTGAAGAAATACATGGTCTTAGTTTACCGCCTGTCAAAGAAATGCATAATTTTAATCCAACTCCTATTGAAGAAACACATGGTCTTGATAACCCGACACAGGTAGTAACATTGTTGAGGAAATCGTTAACTGGTAGCTGCTCGGTCGGCTGGTCAGTAGAGGATTAATAGGCTAATCGGCAAGTTAATCGGCCATTTAATCAATTAATCGGACGATTTATCGGGTAATCGGCTACTCGGGGACCCTATGAGTAGGGATTAATCGGCAAGTTAACTGGTTAATCGGATGAATTCTTGAACAGGGGGTAGTAAAGGTAAATTCTCTCTATAGATATGATAAAGCTGAAATTCCATTTACTAAGTTTGCTAGCCCATGCTTAGACGAGTTTGATAAATTGATGGTTAAGCAAGAAGACTTCAATGCTTATTTTGGTAGAGAATTAAAATGCAATGCTGATATGCTTGAACACTTGGGTGATTATATGGCTAATGTCAAAGGTGAACTTAAACTTTTTAGTAAACATGCTTCTATGGTTACCACTCAAGTAGAACAAGTACTTAAAGGTCAAAATGATTTGCTCAATGAATTGAATAGTAAGAATAATGACTATGATGTTAGAGTGGCTACTAGAACTGGTAAAATGACTCGGGAACCTTTGTATCCTGAAGGCCACCCTAAGAGAATTGAGCAAGATTCTCAGAGAAATAATATAGATGCACCTAGTCCTTCTAAAAGGAAGAAAAAGAAGAATGATAGGACTTTGCATGCTTCTAGTGAACCTATTACTGAAACACATGAGAATCCAAATGATATTTCTATTTCTGATGCTGAAACACAATCTGGCAATGAACCTGAAACTAGTGATAATGTTAATGATAATGTTCATGTTGATGCTCAACCTAGCAATGATAATGATATAGAAATTGAACCTGTTGTTGATCTTGATAACCCACAATAAAAGAATCAACGTTATGATAAGAGAGACTTTGTTGCTAGGAAACATGGTAAAGAATGAGAACCATGGGTTCAGAAACCCATGCCTTTTCCTCCCAAACCATCCAAGAAAAAGGATGATGAGGATTTTGAGCGCTTTGCTGAAATGATTAGACCTATCTTTTTGCGTATGCGATTAACTGATATGCTTAAAATGAATCCTTATGCTAAGTACATGAAAGAAATTTTTACTAATAAAACACTACAGGAAACAGGTAATTCGCCGTCTGTGGATCACAGACGGCAACGACCTAATTCTAGACGGCAAAGACTTTGCCGTCAGGAAGCAGACAACAAATATAAATCAGCAAAGACTACTTTGCCGTCTACTGTTTGTCGGGATGACGGCAAAGAGTTTGCCGTCTGTCAATATGGTTTGCCGTCAGCAGACTAGCTAGACGGCAAAATATGCCAACAGACGGAGCGGCCGCGTTGACGGACGGCGTCAAGTACTTTGCTGCCAGTTACGCTATGTCTTTGCTGTCTTCCTTGTATGCCCAGACGGCAAAGCAAAGATTTTTTTAATAAAAAATATCTAATCTGTACACAATATCCATACACAATGCACATGTGGACTGAAGAAACGTACGCGGTGAAGGAAACATACAAGCAAGGAACTGCTTAAGTGCTTATACATATGCAATGGTTACACTTTACATGAAGGACCTCCACATAGAAAAACAATAAATGAGTCCTTCTTTCTTGCAAGAAGAACCTTACAAAAAATTGTAAGAAAGCAATCGAGTCTTCGTCTTCTCCTGGGCAAGGCAGGGCCGACGGTGTGGCTGGGGTGCGGCGGTGCTGACATGGCGAGGCAGGGAGGTCCGGCGGGGTCATGGGCATCAGATCCGGCGATGGCTGCTCGACCTCGATCGGATCTGCAGGGTCGTGCGCGACGTCAGGAGCTCGGGTGGCGGCAGCGTGAAGGACCTCCATGGCCAGCTCCTCCGCCCTCCTCTCGTACTCATCTGCCTCCTCTCTAGTAATAGTATATCCTCCTCCTTCCTGATAATCAAAGAAAGCAGGAGCAGGGAGAGTAATCTAGACAGCACGGCGTCTGTCAAAGATTAGTCGGTACTAGAATGGTGATTCGTTCCTCTCGACAAAATGGTGGTGAACCATAGCATTAAAATCTAGATAGGCAGGAGGTAATTCAATATCATCTTCGCGTACATCTATACCAAGAAAATTAGCTACGCGAGTTGCATAAATTCCACCAAATAAATCTTCATTAAGTCTATTAAGATGCAACCTACGTGCAACAATGGCTCCCAAATTATATGATTTGTCTCCTAACACAACACTCCTAAGAATACTGAGGTCAGGGACACACACCTGACATGCCTCATCTTTACCATTTATGCATCTACCTATGAAGAGAGCAAAATAATGTATAGAAGGAAAGTGGATGCTCCCTATGGTAGCTTGTGTAATATCTCTAGATTCTCCCACAGCTATATTAGCAAGAAAATCTCTAAATTCAGATTTGCGAGGATCCCTTATACTACCCCATTGTGGAAGTTTGCATGCAGTTGTAAAATCCTCTAAGTCCATGGTATAAGATTTATCATAAAGATCAAACAGGACAATTGGAGAATTACGTGAAGTGGAAAATTCAAACCTCCTCACATAGGAACTAGTGAGGTTATGATACTGACTGCACTTCTCTTCCTCGAAGCTCACAAGATCAGCATTACGCAAATATGCATTGAATTCTTCTTTTATTCCCGCTCGATCCATAAAATTTCCAGAAGGCCACTCACAAGGACGCACTGGAGCATCTCTTGGTGGCTCTTCGTCAACATCACGCATTGCAAGCCTGGGTCCTTGCTTCTTTGAAGAACCACCTTGGAACATCTTCCTAAGCATTTTTTCTTCCTCTGAAAAATTCTGAATTTTTTTAGTAACTTCAAAATAAAAGTAAACCAAACTCAATAATATTGATAGCAACCACTCCTACAAGTGCCTAGAGCCTATATCATGCATCAAAACTACTTTTGACCATATAAATTTGACATGCAAGCTCAAGAACAGGGTCACCTAAGCAGCAAAAAATTGCAATGAATAAAGCACTAGAATAAAAACTAATTGGACCAATGGAGGAGTCACATACCAAGGAACAATCTCCCCAAGCAGTTTTGTGAGAGGTGCTTTGAGCAAGGAGATCGAAAATGGCAGCAAAGAGGGCTGGAACTCGTGCTTGAGTTGGTTTTTCGTGTTTGTGGGAGCAAGAAGAAGAGGATGGGTGCAGGAATAAGTGGAGGAGGGCCACCGTGGGCCCACGAGGCAGGGGCGCGCCCTCCACCCTCGTGACCAGGTGGCAGCTCCCCCACGGTAATTTTGCACCATAAATCCTCAAATATTCCTGAAAAAATCATATTAAATTGGCATGTCATTCTGAGGACTTTTATTTTCAGGACATTTTTATATTGCATGGATAAATCAGGAAACAGACAGAAAAATACTATTTTTACTTTATTTCAACTAAATAACAAAAAGTATAGAGAGGGTACAGAAGGTTGTGCTTCTAGTTTCATCCATCTCATGCTTATCAAAAGGAATCCACTAACAAGGTTGATCAAGTCTTGTTAACAAACTCATTCCGATTAACATGAATCCAGAGAAATTTCAAATAACACTAGGTTACCTCAACGGGGGTATGCACATCCCCAATAATAAGTATATCATATTTCTTCTTGACAGTAGGAAGAGGAAATTCAAAACCTCCAAATATAATCGATGGAATTTTTCCGATAGAATTGATAGTATGAACTTGAGGTTGTTTACTCGGAAAGTGTACCGTATGCTCATTACCATTAACATGAAAAGTGACATTGCTTTTGTTGCAATCAATAACAGCCCCTGCAGTATTAAGAAAATGTCTTCCAAGAATAATAGACATACTATCATCCTCGGGAATATCAAGAATAACAAAGTCCGTTAAAATAGTCACATTTGCAACCACAACAGGCACATCCTCACAAATACCGACAGGTATAGCAGTTGATTTATCAGCCATTTGCAAAGATATTTCAGTAGGTGTCAACTTATTCAAGTCAAGTCTATGATATAAAGAGAGAGGCATAACACTAACACCGGCTCCAAGATCACATAAAGCAGTTTTAACATAGTTTCTTTTAATGGAGCATGGTATAGTAGGTACTCCTGGATCTCCAAGTTTCTTTGGTATTCCACCCTTAAAAGTATAATTAGCAAGCATGGTGGAAATTTCAGCTTCTGGTATCTTTCTTTCATTTGTAACAATATGTTTCATGTACTTAGCATAAGGATTCATTTTGAGCATATCAGTCAATCACATACGCAAAAAGATAGGTCTAATCATTTCAGCAAAGCGCTCAAAATCCTCATCATCCTTTTTCTTGGATGGTTTGGGAGGAAAAGGCATGGGTTTCTGAACCCAAGGCTCTCTTTCTTTACCATGTTTCGTAGCAACAAAGTCTTTCTTATCATACCGTTGATTCTTTGATTGTGGGTTATCAAGATCAACAGCAGGTTCAATTTCTACATCATTATCATTACTAGGTTGAGCATCATTATGAACATCATCATGAACATTTTCATTAGGTTCATGTTCATTGCCAGATTGTGTTTCAACATCAGACATAGAGATATCATTTGGATTATCAGATGGTTCAACACTAGGTTCACTAGAAGTTTGCATAGTTCTATCATTTTTCTTTTTCTTCTTTTTAGAAGAACTAGGTGCATCAATATTATTTCTCTGAGAATCCTGCTCAATTCTCTTAGGGTGGCCATCAGGATACAAAGGTTCCTGAGTTATTCTACCAGTTCTAGTAGCCACTTTAACAGCATAATCATTTTTCTTACTATTCATCTCATTGAGCAATTCCTTTTGAGCTTTAAGTACTTGTTCTACTTGAGTGGTAACCATAGAAGCATGTTTGCTAACAAGTTTAAGTTCACCTCTAATATTATCCATATAATCACCCAAGTATTTAATCATATCAGCATCTTGTTTTAATTGTCTACCAAAATAAGCATTGAAGTCATATTGCTTAAACATAAAATTATCAAACTCATCCAAGCATTGACTAGCAATTTTAGTAGGAGGGATTTCAGCTCTATCATATCTATAGAGAGAATTTACCTTTACTACCTGTGTCGGGTTATCGAGGTCTGGAGGTTCTTCAATAAGTAAAGGATCAAGATCATATGTTTCTTCGGCAGGCGGTAAATTAAGACCATGTATTTCTTCAATAGGAGGTAAATTCTTAACATCTTAAGCTTTAATACCTTTTTCTTTCATAGATTTCTTTGCCTCTTGCATATCTTCAGGACTGAGAAATAGAAGACCTCTCTTCTTCGGAGTTGGTTTAGGAATAGGATCATTAATTGGAGCAGGAGCTGGCTCAGGAGGTGCCCAATTATTTTCATTTGTCAACATATTATTCAATAAGATTTCAGCTTCATCCGATGTTCTTTCCCTGAAAAGAGAACCAGCACAACTATCCAGGTAATCTCTAGAAGCATCGGTTAGTTCATTATAAAAGATATCAAGTATTTCATTTTTCTTAAGAGGATGATCATGCAAAGCATTAAGTAACTTGAGAAGCCTCCCCCAAGCTTGTGGGAGACTCTCTTCTTTAATTTGCACAAAGGTGTATATTTCCTTTAAAGCCGCTTGTTTCTTATGAGCAGGGAAATATTTAGCAGAGAAGTAGTAAATCATATCCCGGGGGCTACGCACACAACCAGGATCAAGAGAATTAAACCATATCTTAGCATCACCCTTTAATGAGAACAGAAATATTTTAAGGATATAAAAGTAGCGAGATATCTCATCATTAGTGAACAGGGTGGCTATATCATTTAATTTAGTAAGATGTGCCACAATAGTTTCAGATTCATAGCCATGAAAAGGATCAGATTCAACTAAAGTAATTATATCAGGATCAATAGAGAATTCATAATCCTTATCAGTAACACAGATAGGTGAAGTAGCAAAAGCAGGGTCAGGTTTCATCCTAACATTTAGAGATTGCTTATTCCATTTAGCTAATAACCTTTTGAGTTCATATCTATCTTTGCAAGCTAAAATAGCTAAATAAACTTCTGGATCAAATAAATAACGCTTACGAATAACAAGTGATTCTTCATCATCACTTTCATCATCATAATCAGATTCAATATTTTCAATCTCTCTAGCCCTAGCAAGTCGTTCCTCGAGAAAATCACCAAGTGGCACAGTAGTATCAAGCATAGAAGTAGTTTCATCATAAGTATCATGTATAGCAGAAGTAGCATCATCAATAACATGCGACATATCAGAACGAATAGCAGAAGCAGGTTTAGGTGTCGCAAGCTTACTCATAACAGAAGGTGAATCAAGTGCAGAGCTAGATGGCAGTTCCTTACCTCCCCTCGTAGTTGAGGGATAAATTGTTGTCTTAGCGTATTTCAAATTCTTCATAGTGTAGATCAGATATAAATCCCAAGTGACTCACAGAATAGAGTTATGCTCCCCGGCAACGACGCCAGAAATTAGTCTTGATAACCCACAAGTATAGGGGATCGCAATAGCTTTCGAGGGTAGAGTATTCAACCCAAATTTATTGATTCGACACAAGGGGAGCCAAAGAATATTCTCAAGTATTAGCAGTTGAGTTATCAATTCAACCACACCTGGAAACTTAGTATCTGCAGCAAAGTGTTTAGCAGCAAAGTAATATGATAGTGGTGGTAACGGTAACAAAAGAGTAATGAAAGTAAAGTAATATTTTTTTGTATTATGTAGTGATTGTAACAATAGCAACGGGAAAGTAAATAAGCGTAAACCAGTATATGGAAAGCTCGTAGGCATCAGATCAGTGATGGATAATTATGCCGGATGTGGTTCATCATGTAACAGTCATAACATAGGATGACACAGAACTAGCTCCAATTCATCAATGTAATCTAGGCATGTATTCCGAATATAGTCATACATGCTTATGGAAAAGAACTTGCATGACATCTTTTGTCCTACCCTCCCGTGGAAGCGGGGTCCTAATGGAAACTAAGGGATATTAAGGCCTCCTTTTAATAGAGAACCGGAACAAAGCATTAGCACATAGTGAATACACGAACTCCTCAAACTACGGTCATCACTGGTAAGTATCCCGATTATTGTCACTTCGGGGTTAACGGATCATAACACATAATAGGTGACTATAGACTTGCAAGATAGGATCAAGAACTCTCATATATTGATGAAAACATAATAGGTTCAGATCTGAAATCATGGCACTCGGGCCCTAATGACAAGCATTAAGCATAGCAAAGTCATAGCAACATCAATCTCAGAACATAGTGGATACTAGGGATCAAACCCTAACAAAACTAACTCGATTACATGGTAAATCTCATCCAACCCATCACCGTCCAGCAAGCCTACGATGGAATTACTCACGCACGGCGGTGAGCATCATGAAATTGGTGATGGAGGATGGTTGATGATGATGACGGCGATGAATCCCCCTCTCC
>NC_041392.1:33012753-33026484 GCF_002162155.2 Triticum dicoccoides
CGAAAGCAAATATATAGAGTTGGAGTTGGAGTCGGGAGGTCTCCAGGGGGCCCATGAGGTAGGGGGCCGCGCCCTAGGGGGGGAGTGCCCCCCACCCTCGTGGACAGGGCGTGGGCCCCCTGGTCTTCATCTTTGGCGAGGAATTTTTATTATTTATTGTAAGATATTCCGTGGAGTTTCAGGTCATTCCAAGAACTTTTGTTTTCTGCACATAAAACAACATCATGGCAGTTTTGCTGAAAACAACGTCAGTCCTGGTTAGTTCCATTCAAATCAGACAAGTTAGAGTCCAAAACAAGGGCAAAAGTGTTTGGAAAAGTAGATACAATGGAGACGTGTCAGCTTGATGGACGGTGATGGGTTGGATGAGATTTATCATGTAATCGAGTTAGTTTTGTTAGGGTTTGATCCCTAGTATCCACTATGTTCTGAGATTGATGTTGCCATGACTTTGCTATGCTTAATGCTTGTCAGTAGGGCCCGAGTGCCATGATTTCAGATCTGAACCTATTATGTTTTCATCAATATATGAGAGTTCTTGATCCTATCTTGCAAGTCTATAGTCACCTACTATGTGTTATGATCCGGCAACCCCGAAGTGACAATAAACGAGACCACTCCCAGTGATGACCGTAGTTTGAGGAGTTCATGTAGTCACTATGTGTTAATGCTTTGGTCCGGTACTCTATTAAAAGGAGGCCTTAATATCCCCATTTCCGCTAGGACCCCGCTGCCACGGGAGGGTAGGACAAAAGATGTCATGCAAGTTCTTTTTCATAAGCACGTATGACTATATTCGGAATACATGTCTACATTACATTGATGAATTGGAGCTAGTTCTGTGTCACCCTAGGTTATGACTGTTACATGATGAACTACATCCGGCATAATTCTCCATCACCGATCCATTGCCTACGAGCTTTCCATATATTGTTCTTCGCTTATTTACTTTTCCGTTGCTATTATTACCATCACTATAAAACACCAAAAATATTACTTTTGCTACCCTTACCTTTTACCACTGTTGCCACTACTATCATATTACTTTGCTACTAAACACTTTGCTGCAGATATTAAGTTTCCAGGTATTGTTGAATTGACAACTCAACTGCTATTACTTGAGAATATTCTTTGGCTCCCCTTGTGTCGAATCAATAAATTTGGGTTGAATACTCTACCCTCGAAAACAGTTGCGATCCCCTATACTTGTGGGTTATCAAGACTATTTTCTGGCGCCGTTACCGGGGAGCATAGCTCTATTCTTTGAGTCACTTGGGATTTATATCTGCTTATCATTATGAAGAACTTGAAAGATCCAAGGACCAAGATTTATCCCTCAACTGCGAGGGGAGGTAAGGAACTGCCATCTAGCTCTGCACTTGATTCACCTTCTGTTTTGAGTAAGCTTGCGACACCTAAACCTGCTTCTGCTATTCATTCTGATATGTCGCATGTTATTGATGATGCCACTTCTGCTATGCATGATACTTATGCTGAAACTACTTCTATGCTTGATACTACTGTGCCACTTGGTGAATTTCTTGATGAACAACTTGCTAGGGTTAGAGAGAATGAAATTATTGAAACTGATAATATTGATGAAAGTGATGATGAAGACTCTCCCCCTAATAAATATGAATTGCCTGTTGTTCCTGAGGGTTATGTTATGGATGAAGAAGCTACTAGAGCTATTTTAGCTTGCAATGATAGATATGATCTAAAGAGGTTATTAGCTAAATGGAAGCAGCTATCTCTTAATGCTAGAATGAAACCTGACCCTGCTTTTGCCACTTCACCTATCTGTGTTACTGATAAGGATTATGAATTCTGTGTTGATCTGGATATAATTACTTTGGTTGAATCTGATCCTTTTTATGGCTATGAATCTGAAACTGTTGTGGCACATCTTACTAAATTAAATGATATAGCTACCCTGTTCACTAACGATGAGAGAACTCGCTACTTTTATATCCTTAAAATATTTCCATTCTCATTAAAGGGTGATGCTAAGATATGGTTTAATTCTCTTGATCCTGGTTGTGTGCGTAGTCCCTAGGATATGATTTACTACTTCTCTACTAAATATTTCCCTGCTCATAAGAAACAAGCTGCTTTAAGGGATATATATAATTTTGTGCAAATTGAAGAAGAGAGTCTCCCACAAGCTTGGGGGAGGCTTCTCCAATTACTTAATGCTTTACCCGATCATCCTCTTAAGAAAAATGAAATACTTGATATCTTTTATAATGGACTAACCGATGCTTCCAGAGATTACCTGGATAGTTGTGCTGGTTCTGTTTTCAGGAAAAGAACACCAAATGAAGCTGAAATTCTATTAAATAATATGTTGACTAATGAAAATAATTGGACACTTCCTGAGCCAATTCCTAAACCAACTCTGAAGAAGAGGGGTATTCTATTTCTCAGTCCCAAAGACATGCAAGAGGCAAAGAAATCTATGAAAGAAAAAGGTATTAAAGCTGAAGATGTTAAGAATTTACCTCCTATTGAAGAAATACATGGTCTTAGTTTACCGCCTGTCAAAGAAATGCATAATTTTAATCCAACTCCTATTGAAGAAACACATGGTCTTGATAACCCGACACAGGTAGTAACATTGTTGAGGAAATCGTTAACTGGTAGCTGCTCGGTCGGCTGGTCAGTAGAGGATTAATAGGCTAATCGGCAAGTTAATCGTCCATTTAATCAATTAATCGGACGATTTATCGGGTAATCGGCTACTCGGGGACCCTATGAGTAGGGATTAATCGGCAAGTTAACTGGTTAATCGGATGAATTCTTGAACAGGGGGTAGTAAAGGTAAATTCTCTCTATAGATATGATAAAGCTGAAATTCCATTTACTAAGTTTGCTAGCCCATGCTTAGACGAGTTTGATAAATTGATGGTTAAGCAAGAAGACTTCAATGCTTATTTTGGTAGAGAATTAAAACGCAGTGCTGATATGCTTGTACACTTGGGTGATTATATGGCTAATGTCAAAGGTGAACTTAAACTTATTAGTAAACATGCTTCTATGGTTACCACTCAAGTAGAACAAGTACTTAAAGCTCAAAATGATTTGCTCAATGAATTGAATAGTAAGAATAATGACTATGCTGTTAGAGTGGCTACTAGAACTGGTAAAATGACTCGGGAACCTTTGTATCCTGAAGGCCACCCTAAGAGAATTGAGCAAGATTCTCAGAGAAATAATATAGATGCACCTAGTCCTTCTAAAAGGAAGAAAAAGAAGAATGATAGGACTTTGCATGCTTCTAGTGAACCTATTACTGAAACACATGAGAATCCAAATGATATTTCTATTTCTGATGCTGAAACACAATCTGGTAATGAACCTGAAACTAGTGATAATGTTAATGATAATGTTCATGTTGATGCTCAACCTAGCAATGATAATGATATAGAAATTGAACCTGTTGTTGATCTTGATAACCCACAATCAAAGAATCAATGTTATGATAAGAGAGACTTTGTTGCTAGGAAACATGGTAAAGAAAGAGAACCATGGGTTCAGAAACCCATGCCTTTTCCTCCCAAACCATCCAAGAAAAAGGATGATGAGGATTTTGAGCGCTTTGCTGAAATGATTAGACCTATCTTTTTGCGTATGCGATTAACTGATATGCTTAAAATGAATCCTTATGCTAAGTACATGAAAGAAATTTTTACTAACAAAACACTACAGGAAACAGGTAATTCGCCGTCTGTGGATCACAGACGGCAACGACCTAATTCTAGACGGCAAAGACTTTGTCGTCAGGAAGCAGACAGCAAATATAAATCGGCAAAGAATACTTTGCCGTCTACTGTTTGTCGGGATGACGGCAAAGAGTTTGCCGTCTGTCAATATGGTTTGCCGTCAGACTAGCTAGACGGCAAAATATGCCAACAGACGGAGCGGCCGCGTTGACGGACGGCGTCAAGTACTTTGCTGTCAGTTACGCTATGTCTTTGCTGTCTTCCTTGTATGCCCAGACGCAAAGCAAAGATTTTTTTAATAAAAAATATCTAATCTGTACACAATATCCATACACAATGCACATGTGGACTGAAGAAACGTACGCGGTAAAGGAAACATACAAACAAGGAACTGCTTAAGTGCTTATACATATGCAATGGTTACACTTTACATGAAGGACCTCCACATAGAAAAACAATAAATGAGTCCTTCTTTCTTGCAAGAAGAACCTTACAAAAAATTGTACGAAAGCAATCGAGTCTTCGTCTTCTCCTGGGCAAGGCAGGGCCGGCGGTGTGGCTGGGGTGCGACGGTGCTGACATGGCGAGGCAGGGAGGTCCGGCGGGGTCATGGGCATCAGATCCGGCGATGGCTGCTCGACCTCGATCGGATCTGCAGGGTCGTGCGCGGCGTCAGGAGCTCGGGTGGCGGCAGCGTGAAGGACCTCCATGGCCAGCTCCTGCGGAAGAGAGAACTTCGTGTGAGAGGGAAATAAATGAGGAAAGGGAGAAGAGCTCGGGCCGCGGTGTATGGTGGCCGGCCGGTGGGAGTCCGTGGTCGACGGGCGGCGGACGCGGACGGACGCTTCTGGTGGAGGTGGCGACGGGAGGCCGGCGCGGCGGAGGCAAGGGGAGACGGGCGACCGCGCCTGGGCGACGGGGCACCCGGCCGGCACAGTGGAGGCGATGGGCGACAGGCCGGCGCGCCAGAGGCGACTGAAGGCGGGGCCGACCGCGCTGGACGGGCACCGGGCCGGCACAGCGGAGCCGACGGGCGATGGAGGGGCTCGACTGGACCGGAAGCGACTGGAGGCGGGGCCGGCCACGCCGGTGGCGAGTTGAGGCGGGGCCGCTGCCTCCCTGCTCGCCTGTGCCGGCCATGGATGTGTGCTAGATGTGTTGTGTGGTGTGTAGTGTGCGTGTGTGGGTGGGGTGGGGCGTGCTTTAGTGGGTGTGTGGTGTGTAGTGTGCGTGGGTGGGTGGGCCTGGCTAGGTAGTTCGTGTGTCAGGATGGGTAGGTGGGGCTGGTGGGTTTTGGATGGGCTGGCACGTCATCGATCCGCGGGATCGATCCACGTGATGTGTTTCTTCTTTGCCGTCTATGATTTTTTATTACAGATGGCAAAGAGTATACTTTGCCGTCTGCAATAAAAAACACAGACAGCAAAGATCTTTGCCGTGTGTAATTTTTTATTACAGACGGCAAAGTGTATATTTTGCTGTCTGTAATAAAAAATGTAGACGGCAAAGATGTTTGATGTCTATGTTTTTTATTACAGACGGCAAAGTGAGCTCTTCGCCGTTTGTGTTTTTTTTTCCACAGACGGCAAAGTATATTTTACCGTCAGTTTTTCTTTGCCGTCTATTGATGACGGCAAACCCTTTCTTTGCCGTCTTGCCCGACGAAAAGCTGACGGCAAAGCTGCCTACTAACGGCAAATTAGTTGTTTCCCGTAGTGAAAGAAAGATAACAGAAGCTGAAATTTCCACCATGCTTGCTAATTATACTTTTAAGGGTGGAATACCAAAGAAACTTGGAGATTCAGGAGTACCCACTATACCATGCTCCATTAAAAGAAACTATGTTAAAACTGCTTTATGTGATCTTGGAGCCGGTGTTAGTGTTATGCCTCTCTCTTTATATCGTAGACTTGATTTGAATAAGTTGACACCTACTGAAATATATTTGCAAATGGCTGATAAATCAACTGCTATACCTGTCGGTATTTGTGAGGATGTGCCTGTTGTGGTTGCAAACGTTACTATTTTAACGGACTTTGTTATTCTTGATATTCCCAAGGACAATAGTATGTCCATTATTCTTGGAAGACCCTTTTTGAATACTGCAGGCGTTGTTATTGTTTGCAACAAAGGCAATGTCACTTTTCATGTTAATGGTAATGAGCATACGGTACACTTTCCGAGGAAACAACCTCAAGTCCACAGTATCAATTCTATTGGAAAAATTCCATCGATTATTTTTGGAGGTTTTGAATTTCCTATTCCTACTGTCAAGAAGAAATATGATATTCTTATTGTTGGGGATGTGCATATCCCCGTTGAGGTAACCTAGTGTTATTCAAAAAATTTCCGGTTCCATGTTATCCGGAATGAGTTTGTTAACAAGACTTGATCAACATTGTTAATGGATTCCTTTTGATGATCATGAGATGGATGAACTTAGAAAACACAACTCTCTGTACCCTTCGTTTACTTTCTCTTATTTACATTAAATAAAATAAAAATAGTATTTTTTGTTTGTTATCTGAATTATCCGTGGAATATAAAAATACCCCGAGAATAAAAGTTTTTCAAATGCCCTGAAATTTAAATATGATATTTTCTGAAATATTTGAGAATATTTGGCACTGAGAACACAGCAGGGGGGCATCCACCTGGCCACGAGGTTGGAGGGCACGCCCTACCCCCTGGGCGCGCCCTCCTGCCTCGTGGGCCCACGGTGGCCCTCCTCCACTTATTCCTGCACCTACACATTCCTTCTTCCTCCCACAAACACCATTATCCAGCTCAAGCACGAGTTCTAGCTCATTTTGCTGCGTTTTTTGCTCTCCTTGCTCAAAGCACCTCTCACAAAACTACTTTGGGGGATTGTTCCTTGGTGACCATGTTCTTGAGCTTGCATGTCAAATTTATATAGTTCCAAGTAGTTCTAATGCATGATATAGGCTCTAGGCACTTGTAGGAGTAGTTGCTATCAATTTTGTTGAGCTTGGCTTACTTTTATTTTGAAGTTACTAAAAATTTCAGAATTTTTCAGAAAATAATGAAGAGATTTTTGAGGGGCTCATTGAGCCGAAGCTCGAAGGAAAAGCAAAAGAAAGAAGCAAAGAAGCCCAAATATAATCTGCCTCGCATCATGGAGGTTCGGCCGTGTGAATGGCCTTGTGATGATTTCTTCAGAGCAGCCGGGATTTATGATGATTTCTATGAATTGGCTAAGAATGCAGGCCTCACCACCTTCCTCCACGACTAGCGCGAACAGTATCTCTTACTCACCAATACTTTTGTGCAAAACTTCTACTATTATCCTAGGGAATCACCTCCTTCAGTAGAGTTTCATTTATATGATGTGGTTAAGAAGATGTCACTATATGAATTTTGCAGGGTTTGCAAAATACCTTTCGAGGGTAGCTTAGAGGAACCACATCATAAAGACATGGATGGGTTTATTGACACTATCACTGTAGGGGAAACTAGGAAGGTTTCCGATGCAAGAATCACTAGCATATATTTTCCTGTTTTACGCTACTTTGCAATATTTGCTAGTCGTTGCTTAATTGGTCGAGGAAACTGTGGAAACCTTAGTGTTCATGATATTTTTATTTTGTTCCATGGTTTATTCCATGATGACTCTGTTAGTATGGGTGGTATTATAGCTAAACGGTCAAGTATGAACCGTACAAAGGGCCCCATCTTTGGTGGTATCTATGCTTCACGCCTTGCTGCATATTATAACATACCCATTAGGCACTATGAAAAATAAGAAAAATTGATGCCTACTGTTTATTTAGATTATAAGAGTATGGCAGCGCATGATTTTATTATAAAGAATAGGGAAGGGCAGCTTAAATACAATTGTCCTTTGATAAACGTCATCCTGAGACTATCACCTTGCCTGCTCCTTCCTTATTTGATTTATCTACAGGCCAGTACCTTGTCTCGCCGGAGGACATTCACGCTTATCGGAACCCTACATCAGCCATAGAGCCAGATTCGGAACCACAAGTTGATCCTCCACGACAGTCTAATTACTAGTGGGATCCGTAGATGATTGCCAACCAGTGGCAATTAGAGTCTTCTTCTTCGCAGTACGACCCAAACTATTACTATGGATATCCGCCAAGACAACCGTGGCCATAGACCAACTTAAGCCAAAAGCCTAAGCTTGGGGGAGTATGTATTTCTCACCGACATTACATTCATGTTCACACACTCATTGCTAGATGTCGGTGCTCATACTTTTTCATTGGAATATCCAAGCTAGTTTATTTCCTTTTTATGCTTTCTTCTTGTGTGTTTAATAAACCTTAAGAAAAACCAAAAAAATTAGTTGTAGCTTTTAATTAGTTTACTTTCCATGCTTATAGTAGTAATTAAAAAGATAACCCAAAAAGATTTACTGTTCTTCTTTTGCTTGTTGGGAGCTTTCCCGTGTAAATAGTTTTATTTCTTTTCTTTTTCTTTGGGGGTCGATAGGAGAAGACCATAATTAAATTGTTGAAGTGACTCTTATATGCATTATTGTTGATCTGACAAAAGAGCCCATATTGCCATGTCTTCTCCGGTTTATTAAATGCTTGCAGATTCCAACTTAGTCCAATGCACGTGCACTATTATTATTATCCACATCATTCTGTCGTGCAAGTGAAAGGCAATTATGACGATATATGATGGACTGATTGAGATGAGAAAAGCTAGTATGAACTCGACCTCTCTTGTTTTTGTAAATATGATTAGTTCATTGTTCCTGATTCAGCCTATTATGAATAAACATGTTTGCGATAACAATTAGAGATCATAGTTTCTTATGCCATGCTTAGTTAGCTAGGAGCTTATAATGGTTTACCTTGCGTGCCAACATGCTACTAAAATGGCTGTGATGTGGTATGATAGGGTGGTATCCTCTTTTGAACGATTCGAGTGGCTTGACTTGGCACATGTTCACGTATGTAGTTGAAACAAAATCAACATAGCCTCTACGATATTTATGTTCATGGTGCATTATATCCTACTCATGCTTGCATTCGGTGTCGATTAATTTTAATGCATGCTCATGACTATTGTCGCTCTCTAGCTGGTCGCTTCCCAGTCTTTTTCTAGCCTTCACCTGTACTAAGCGGGAATACTGCTTGTGCATCCAATCCCATAAACCCCAAAGTTATTCCATATGAGTCCACCATACCTACCTATATACGGTATCTACCTGCCGTTCCAAGTAAATTTGTATGTGCCAAACTCTAAACCTTCAAATAAATATCCTATTTTGTATGCTCGAATAGCTCATGTATCAACTAGGGTTGTCCATATCTTCCATGTTAGGCGGGTTATTCTCAAGAGGAGTGGACTCCGCTCCTCACTCATGAGAAAATGGCTGGTCACCGGGATGCCCAGTCCCATGCTTTATGCAAACTAAATCAAAATAATTGCAAACAAAACTCCCCTGGGACTCTTCTTAGTTGGAGGCACTCGTTGTTTCGAGCAAGCCATGTATTGATGCTTGTTGGTGGAGGGGGAGTATAAACTTTACCATTCTGTTTGGGAACCACCTATAATATGTGTAGCATGGAAGATATCGGCATCTCTTGGTTGTTATGTTGACAATGAAAGTATAGCGCTCAAAATATTACTCACCTCTATTTCAAAACCGAGCTCTGGCACCTCTACAAATCCATGCTTCCCTCTGCGAAGGGCCTATCTATTTACTTTTATGTTGAGGCATCATCCTCTTATTAAAAAGCACTAGTTGGAGAGGACCACTGTCATTTGCATTCATCACTGTTAGTTTACATTGAGTATGACTTGATGGATCTCTTTTACCATGAATTACAATGTCTAGTCAGTCCTTGATCTTAAAAGGTGCTCTGCATTTATTTTTTGCGGTCTCAGAAAGGGCTAGCGAGATACCATATTGTTATATCATATTATAATTGTTTTGAGGAAGTGTTGTCATCTGAGATTTATTATTATTGCTCGCTAGTTGATTATGCCATTTATATGAGTAAACATGAGACATAAGCGTTATTGTGAATATGGTTAGTTTATAATCTTTGCTGAAAACATGAATGTTGGCTTTACATATTTACAACAACAAGAGCAAATACAGTTTGTAAAAGTTTTTCTTTATCACTTTCAGTTTGTCAACTGAATTGCTTGAGGACAAGCAAAGGTATAAGCTTGGGGGAGTTGATACGTCTCCGTCCTATCTACTTTTCCAAACACTTTTGCCTTTGTTTTGGACTCTAACTTGCATGATTTGAATGGAACTAACCCAGGCTGACGCTGTTTTCAGCAGAATTGCCATGGTGTTATTTATGTGCAAAAACAAAAGTTTTCGGAATGACCTGAAACTTTACAGAGACTATTTTTGGAAATAATAAAAAATACTGGCAAAAGATCAAGACCAGGGGGCCCATTCCCTAGCCACGAGGGTGGGGGCGCGCCCCCTACCTCGTGGGCACCCTGGAGCTCCTCCGACCTCAACTCCAACTCTATATATTCACTTTCAGGGAAAAAAATAAGGGAGAAAGATTCATCGCGTTTTATGATACGGAGCCGCCGCCAAGCCCTAAAACCTCTCGGGAGGGCTGATCTGGAGTCCGTTCGGGGCTCCGGAGAGGGGAATCCGTCGCCATCGTCATCATCAACCATCCTCCATCACCAATTTCATGATGCTCACCTCCGTGCGTGAGTAATTCCATCGTAGGCTTGCTGGACGGTGATGGGTTGGATGAGATTTATCATGTAATCGAGTTAGTTTTGTTAGGGTTTGATCCCTAGTATCCACTATGTTCTGAGATTGATGTTGCTATGACTTTGCTATGCTTAATGATTGTCACTAGGGCCCGAATGCCGTGATTTCAGATCTAAACCTATTATGTTTTCATCAATATATGAGAGTTCTTGATCCTATCTTGCAAGTCTATAGTCACCTACTATGTGTCATGATCCGGCAACCCCGAAGTGACAATAATCGGGACCACTCCCGGTGATGACCGTAGTTTGAGGAGTTCATGTATTTCACTATGTGTTAATGCTTTGGTCCGGTACTCTATTAAAAGGAGGCCTTAATATCCCTTAGTTTCCGCTAGGACCCCGCTGCCACGGGAGGGTAGGACAAAAGATGTCATACAAGTTCTTCTCCATAAGCACGCATGACTATATTCGGAATACATGCCTACATTACATTGATGAGTTGGAGCTAGTTCTGTGTCACCCTGGGTTATGACTATTACATGATGAACCGCATCCGGCATAATTCTCCATCACTGATCCATTGCCTACGAGCTTTTGATATATTGTTCTTTGCTTATTTACTTTTCCATTGCTATTATTACCATCACTATAAAACACCAAAAATATTACTTTTCCTACCGTTACCTTTTATCACCGTTGCCACTACTATCATATTACTTTGCTACTAAACACTTTGCTGCAGATATTAAGTTTCTAGGTGTGGTTGAATTGACAACTCAGCTGCTAATACTTGAGAATATTCTTCGGCTCCCCTTGTGTCGAATCAAGAAATCTGGGTTGAATACTCTACCCTCGAAAACTGTTGCGATCCCCTATACTTGTGGGTTATCAGCACCAGTCGCACTCCCCCGGGAGACTTTCGTCGTCCGAGTACGCCATTTCCTATGTTCATAATTCAAATATTAAACTTGTACAATTAAATATATGTACTAAAAAACCTAAATTAGATCATTATTATTCATCACGGGCTCACTATCGATTTGTCGAGTCTTTTCTTGAAAACTCTCAGCTCACGTGGTGTACATATTCGACCATCGGTGATGGTAACTCCTCCTTTCATTCCCGAGTGCATTACACCAAATTGTCTAGCACACAGGAATGAAGGAGAAGCTACCCCCACGACAACAGTCGGGATTCTTCGTCCTCTCATATATATATATGGTGGAGACTCTCCCTCACTGATTCCTCTCTGACATTTGCGGCCGTCGGTGATGGTACCTCCTCCTTTCATTCCCGAGTGCATTACACCAAATTGTCTAGCACACGGGAACGAAGGAGAAGCTACCCCCACGACAACAGTCAGGATTCTTCGTCCTCTCATATATGGTGGAGACTCGACCGACTTAAAATCAACCCGAAATATCGTTTAATTATCTTTCTAAAAAAGGACATATCGAGTGCCTGAAATTTGCCAGAACAGAAATATAGATGTTTTTATCTACATCATATGAGCATTCAAACTTGATGGCCATTACATTTCAATGGATGAAAATATGAGCAAAAACATTTCAAAATATCTTATAGGACAATATTGACATGGAGATTTGGCTGGTCTCACCTCGAGGTCGGAGGGGGGGTCGGTGACGCGGACGACGACAGGGATGATGGAGGGGGCTCCTAGATTTCTGTAGAAACAAAAACCCTATAAGCTATCAACTAATCAAATGCATACACCTTGCATAGTGCTCTCCAATTTTAGCATTCAAAGTAGGAGTAGTTTTTCAATTTGAGCACTCAATAAGCAAAACCGAATCCTAAAATAAAGTACTATTCAAATTAGGATGCATTCAATTATAAGCAAAACTACATCATCTCTTGCGTCCGTACATCGTCGAATATTATCACTAATACACCTCGAATACTATCATACATATAGCATCGCTAATACAGCTAGAACCATAGCGCCCGACGGGTATCGGCGCGGGTGGTGAACACCCAAAGAGAAGGAACCATCACAAGATCATAGCTCCAATGAGATCCCTGAAGAACATGCCAGGTATTGTCGAACCTGCCCTCCAACGCAACCATGTAGCGTCGGACGTGCTCGTCCTCCTCACTGACACGGTGATGTACCATCTCCGCGGTGTCCGGAAGCCTCGGCACCGTCACTGGCCCACGCGTCCGCCACCAAACAAGAATCGGGTCAACGACGGGCTGGCTCCTCACCAACCTACGCCCCCCGGAAGGTAGCACCCCCCAATACCAGCCCGACGGAGCCCAGTCCCAGACATGGCCCCTCTGATCAAGCCGGCCTCCTCCGCCGAGTCGACGACGAGGATGCGGGATAGGCATCGTCGACGTCGATGCGGGAATAATTGCTTGAACTAAAATAATAAACTAGTTCTATTAATTTTCTTGCTAAAAATAAACTACTTCTATAGTAAAATAAAGTAGTTTTATTAAATCAACTAGTTCAACTACTAAGCACTTACTATAAATAAAAAAAAGTAGTACTTACTAAAAATAAAGTACTTCTATAGTAAAATAAAGTAGTTTTATTAAATCAACTAGTTCAACTACTAAGCACTTACTATAAATAAAATAAAGTAGTACTTATTAAAAATAAACTACTTCTATAGTAAAATAAAGTAGTTTTATTAAACCAACTAGTTCAACTACTAAGCACTAACTATAAATAAAATAAAGTAGTACTTACTAAAAATAAACTACTTCTATAGTAAAATAAAGTAGTTATATTAAATCAACTAGTTCAACTACTAAGCACTTACTATAAATAAAATAAAGTAGTACTTACTAAAAATAAACTAGTTTAACTAGTTCGATTATTTATCGACCCCCCCCCCCCTTCATGTCGAAGTTAACGGGGAGGGGGTATATCGACAACGACATACCCGATAAAAAATAAGAAGAGGAAGAAGGAGAAAAAAAGAGGAGAAGAAGAAAGGAATAAAGAAGAAGATCAAAGAAAAAAAAAGAATTAAAAAAGGAGAAGAAGAAAGGAATAGAGTCATCCTCTATTTCATTCTCCTTTTCCTCTTTTTTTCTCTTCTTTTTTCCTCTTCTTATTTATTTCTCCACTTCTTCCTCTCCTCTTCTTCTCCTTCTT
Source organism: Triticum dicoccoides (assembly GCF_002162155.2). NCBI lineage: Eukaryota > Viridiplantae > Streptophyta > Magnoliopsida > Poales > Poaceae > Triticum > Triticum dicoccoides. Next base: position 33,026,296 of record NC_041392.1, read on the forward strand.
CTCCTTCTTCCTCTTCTTATTTTCCTTTTTCCTCTCCTTCTTTTTCTTCTTCTTCCTTCTTCCTTTTTTCTTCCTTTTTATTATTTTACTTTTTCCTCTCCGATCCACTAACCTAGAATCTACTATCCTAAAATGCATAACGGTAGAACTAATAACCTAGAATGCACTAAATCAACTAACCTTAAATGT
>NC_041392.1:33026826-33057861 GCF_002162155.2 Triticum dicoccoides
TATATACATAAATTGACAAAAAAATTCTATGAACAAAACAAATCATACATCAATGCATACATATCCATGGCTCATACATACATCTGCATATATATACATCAATGAATAACAAAAAAGTGTATGAAAAAACTAGAGAGCAGGCAGGGGCGGCAGCGCAGGGGAAGGGAGGGGCTCACTGGGCGGCAACGGCGAGGTCGGGGCAGGGGTGGCGCGGGGCGGCGACGGCGTCGGGGCGGCGCGGGACGGCGTCGGAGGGGCGCGGGACGGCGCGTGATGACGGCGAGGTAGAGGGCAGCCTGGCGGCGTCGTCGGGCGGGATCGAAGAACTGAACGAAAATTTTCACAATTGTTGATTTTAGACAGAGCATTGGTCCCGGATCATGGCACCAATCGGGACCAATGCCCCCTTTAGTCCCGGTTGGTGCCACCAACCAGGACCAAAGGTCTCTTTTCAGCAGCCCAAATGGTGGGAAGCAGAGACCTTTGGTCCCGGTTGAGGGCATCAACCGGGACTAAAGGGGGGCATTGGTTCCGGTTGGAGACACGATCCATGACCAAAGGTGGGTATTGGTCCCGGTTGGTGTCACCAACCGGGACGAAAGGGTAGTGCTGCTGCCGCGGCCAGAACTTTAGTCCCACCTTGCTAGTTGAGAGGGGCTCGGAGTGGTTTATAAGCCCCACTCCCGCTGCCCTCTCAAGCTCCTCTTTTCAGCAACTTCACCCACTCCGTATGCCTCTCGACATCCAATTTTATTTTATTTTTTGGTTTTTTGGCAAAACTAAGGGCATGTACAGTAATTCATAAGACATTTTTATCTTAAAATTTGCATGTAATTTAGAGACGACAATAAAAGCATGTCTATAATGGGTTATCTCTTAGTCTTATATTCAACAACTAGTTATTTCTAAAAATGTGGTGAGACATAACTAAACCTCTTTATCTGGCGATGAATCTGTTTCTACGTTTTGCCACTTGGTTGAAAAAGACCCTGCGGTAAACTGGTTCACAGCACGTGTATTAAATTGGGATGTGGCCGTGTACAAAGGCTTGTGTGGCCGTATGTCCAGCGCGTAAATTTTCTTAACGTGTTTGCTTCTCTACCGTGTGGTTTTAGCCATTCAAGTTCTATGTGGGTCATGCGTTGCACTGAGTTGCAACCTTGCTATCGTCCTCGGCGCCGTTTCGGCCGCTTCGCCTAGGCATCCTGGTTTTTGTATACGCTGCCACTTGCATGGGCTAAGAGCAACTCTAGCAGATCCCGTATTTTGCCGAATTGTAAACTGTGTTTACAGTTTGTACGGGACCGTTTATGCAGACTGAAAAATGAGACGGCAGAACAGAAACCGCAAACAAACCCGTAATATTTAAAAAAAATTGTTTCGCGCGAGAAATTTAAGTAACAGCTCGCCGGAGCTCGCTCGCATAGATGATTCTTCTTCGTGTAAGTTCGTACACATCATATACATACATATTAAAGGTCGCCGCACCTAGACAGGGCCTATGCTACCGTACCACTACAACAAAATTGTGCTCACCAGAGCTCCTACGGTAGCTGCCCACCGGCGGCATTCAGTCGGAGTCGGAGGAGTCGAGATCGACGTAGAGCTTCGCCTGCTCCGCCTTCATCACGCTCAGGTCAGCCTCCTTCAATGCGTGCGCCTGCGATGCCGTGACGCCCATCTCGAAGAAGAGCCGCTCGTATTATGCTAAGCGATCACTCATCTCTTAAATAAGAGAAGACAATCCTCTTCTTATGGTTTTGTCTCACCTCCACCTCAACGTTTACCCTACATGACACTCTTAAGATAGCACCATTGTAGATGCCATAGCCGTCTGCAACCCACACCACGAACGAAAAAGGGGGCATGTCAAGGAGGCTAGAGAGGGAATGACACTCCTGAGAGAGTGGAAAGGAGGCGGTGGACAGGGAGGGGAAATTCTACGTGCATGCAAAATACTGCATATAAATATGCACCCCCCCCCCCCCCAGGAAGTTGCTCAAATATACACAATATTTATTCATCACAATTGCCCTTGCGTTGTATAAAAGGGAAGTTGCTTCAATAGATAAACTTTTAATTTTGAATTTTTTGGTCCATTTGTGATCAACCAACTAATAAACTAACTTAAAAAGGTTAAATATGCAACACATTTGTATATGTGAAGACTTTTCCTCTGATTATTATTTTGAAATAGATGTTGCGCACTTGAAGACTTTGGATAAAAGATCATTATTTTACATGATAATCAGGTCAAATTAATTGAATATCATGGTAACACAACATTGTAATAATTGTTTCTCAACTATAAGAACAAATAAAGTGAGGTTCTTCTATTTTTTTACCATGGTCTCTTCAAGCACGCTCCATAGAACGTTTCCAATGCCACAAATTCTGAGTTTAATCTCAACTCTAATTTTAGCTAATCCAATGAATTTAAGTTGCGACAACACATTTCTCGCATAGTCAATGGGAGCCTTGGTACTGGTAGCAACAAGAGAAAACCAAGCCAGACCACTTCAAACTGTGGCAGACAATAGAATGAGTCGACAAAACCAAAGAGGGGCCAAAACAAAATTGATCAATCCACAACATTAAAATAGTCTTGAGGGTGAGTATGCGTGTCAACAGTGGAGAAGGCCTAGGGGGAGGGGGGAGGGGGGATGGGAGTATGGGACACATTTTAAAGGTGGCCCGGGGACGGTGTGGGAGTTGAAGGGGCATGTCACTGGCCCTAAAGTGCATGCATGTTCTTATCTTTTGGTCCATATAAATGCCCCCATCAGTGTGTAATGAGTTTAAAGTGTTAGGGCATGTATAATGACGCTATCTTAGCACTGCCATGTAGGATAAATGCTGAGGTGGAGGAAAGAGAAACCAAATAAAAGACTTTGTCTTCTATTATCTAAGAGATGATCTCTTAACAACAAATCTCTCACCACATTTTTAGAAACTAGAGATACGGTTAAAAGATCATCCATTGTGCATCATTTTTTTGTCATCTCTAGTTTACATGGCACGATTAAGATAAGATTATCATATCAATCATTGTATGTGCCCTTAGATTGCATGCATACAGTCGTGCTCATTGTAGATTGTGAAGATCGTTCACATACATACAGTCGTGGCCAGTTTGAAGACCAATATAGAGACATGCATAGTAAGCTAAGGCAACTCTACTAATCCTCGTGTTGCGCACGTGCTAGCACGAGCAAGGCAAGGCGTGCAGCACGCGGACCATGCGGCGGGAATGAAAAAAAAATATTAGGGCTCCTTTGATTTGTAGGATTTTTATAAGAATTTATAATATAAGATTTGCAAAGGAAAAATTCCTTTGAATTCCTTTGGTTTGTAGGAATGGATTCCTATTCCTATGTAGGATAGAAATCGATCCTTCACATTTTGGAGGAGAAAAAACATTAACCTAGACTCAATGAAAAAAATCCTATCCTATGCACCAAATGTTATTTCTTTCTCTATTGGAATTGATCACTTCCTATGATTTTCCTAATCCTATAAAATCCCTATCCTATGAACCAAAGAAGGCCTTAGCATTTCAATGGGTGGCTTGTCATTCCATCTAAACCGGAGCTCACACACATTTTTGGACGTAGAGCCAATCCAACACACTCCGTGTATCTCTCGGCATCCAAATTTTTGCTGAATTTGGCGTAAAATTAAGCCGTCTTCAACTGCAAATGCAACTAAAATTTAAAAAGCATTAATGAAAGTATTGTTCTATAACTAGAAATTGTAAAGGTATTGGTATATTAATGTTCAGAAAGTTGTAATCTAGCTCGAGCTCCATGGTACTCTCATGAATAGTAAAATTGAAAAAAATAGTAAAAAAATCTGAAATTTTGTGGCATTGTTTATGACCAAATGTCTTACATACTTGCAAAATTTGGTGCCCGCGTGACATCCTACGAGTTCAAGACAAAAAAAAGTTCTGCTCAAAGTGCACACAAGTTTGAGCACCAATTCTTTTTTGTCTGAGGTCATAGACTGTTATTTGGCCACAAAATTTGCAAGCACCTACAACATTTGGTCATAATCAATGCCACAAAATTTCAAACTTGTATTGATTTGTTTACTATTTTTTACCTTTCATGGGAGTATCATGGAACTCGAGCTCTGAAAGACCACACTCATTAATGGTTGGACGAACAATATTTTGGCTTTAGAAGGAAATGAGAAATTTAGAGCAACTCCAATGCGGCGACCCATTTCGTCTGCACGCGTCCGTTTGGGTCAGCGCCGATAGAAAATCGGCCCAACGCACCGACATAAACGGACGTGTGTCCGCTTTTCGTCCGCCTACTGACCCATTCCCGGCCCATTTTTGAGTCTCATTTGCGTCGGCAAGGACACAAAACGGACGCCATTCCAATAGCAAACCCTCACCTGCCTACTTCATCGTGATGTCGACACCCATTTTTCTGGTTCCTCTGCCAACTGCCGGTGCTGCAACATCCCCCCTACAACACCGCCACCTCCGTCATCGCCGCCACCACCGCCGTCGCCGCCGCCGGTGATCCGAAAGCATCCCACCCCTGATACGTCTCCGTCGTGTATATAATTTTTGATTGTTCCATGCCAATATTCTACAACTTTCATATACTTTTGGCAACTTTTTATACTATTTTTGGGACTAACATATTGATCCAGTGCCCAGTGCCAGTTCCTGTTTGTTGCATGTTTTTTGTTTTGCAGAATATCCATATCAAACGGAGTCCAAACGGGATAAAAACTGACAGAGATTTTTTTGGAATATATATATGATTTTTGGGAAGAAAAATCCACGCGAGACGGTGCCCGAGGGGGCCACGAGGCAGGGGGCGCGCCCCTGACCCTCGTGGCCACCCCATAAGGCGGTTGATGCCCTTCTTTCGCCCCCGAGGCAACCTTCCATTGCAACCCGATTCCAGCGGGCTATGCTCGTGTCTTGGTTGATGAGGTGATGGACCAATATTCGGGGCTAGAGCTTGACATTCCTGGAGGTCACGATAAGCACACACTAGGAGAGGCCAACCATCGTATCATCCTATGGAGAAAGGATTGCATCATCTTTCGAAGGCCACTGACACCGCGTCATCCGACTCCTCGTCGCAGTCCGCCACCGAGTCAGCAGACTCCCGCTCCTCCAAGTCCACCAACGCGTCAGGCCACTCCTCCTCCAAGTCCGGCACAGCTTCAGGCCACTCCTCCTCCAAGTCTGGCAAAGCGTCAGGACACTCCTCCTTCAAGTCCGGCACAGCTTCAGGCCACTCCTCCTCCAAGTCCGGCACAGCTTCAGGCCACTCCTCCTCCTCCAACTCAGCCGCGTCAGCCGTCTTCGCCGCCTCAGCAATCACGGAAGAGAGCCGCCTCAGCTATGGTGCGTAGCTGTACAAGTCAAGGTAGTGCTGCAGGTACAGGCGGAGGCAAGCGATTTCAATATGGTCCAAGCCTCGCGCCTCTTCCGCAGAGGCCTTATGACAAGTCCGAGGAGGAAAACGTAGCCATATCGAAGGCCGAGGTGGAAGCCCATTTTGCACCGAAACCGCCACCTCCGCCAAGGGAGAAAGTGCCTGTGGAAAAGATTGACCACTTCATTCGTATTGCTAGACCACCAGCTCCCAAGCCTGTTGACACAGACTATGAGCGCCACCTCAGGAAGTTAAATCGAGCACGTCTACAGAAAGAGGCGAGCTCGAGCTCGAGCAAATCAGCTGGCAAAAGGAGTGGTAAAACCGTTCCCCAGCTGGGAGAACAGGCGGTGCAATCAATCCCCCCCGCTTGTTGTGCCAACAACACATGAGAGTAGGCGCGCTCAATATTATTGTGGGCAAACCGTTAACGTTCCCGGGGTGGACGATGTGGTAATAACCGAGGAGCATATTGCGCAGGCTGAATCGATCGGGATCACTGTTGGACAACTCCTCGATATCGAGCCCATGTCTCCGACTAGAGAGGAGGAAATAAAACGGAAATATGCCCGGGGCCAACCTTTGGTCGAGCCAGAGGAGGTCAATAAGCTCCCAACGAGAATGTATGAATTGCATCAATGGTACATGGACATTACCAAGATTTCCAATCGAGAGTCCCTCATGGTGAATGTAAACAAGGAGCATTACTACCATGAGAAAGCTGTGACCGTTGAGTATTCAGAACTATTTCAGCTATACAATAAAGACGCACTCGACAAATCTATCGTCAGTTGCTATTGTCTGTAAGTGATTTCTTTCTGTAATTTAAGTCTCAAGCTAGCTGTAGTGATCATTTTGATCAATCATTACCTGTAATTATCCTCACTATATGCTTTTCTGTGGTATTATGCAGGATGAAGATTTATGAAATGAAAAAAGGTGGACGCTATGGCATTGGGTTCGTTGACCCAAATACCATTAATGAATATACACGGAAAATAGATCCATATCATGAAAAAAGTGTAGAGGAAAGCATGCTACAGTTCTTCAAGGAACTCAAATACAATAAAGATATACTACTTCCTTACAACTTCCAGTGAGTCACACTGTCTTGTACTACAAATTCTATTTTTCCCTACTAGCTATAGCTACATGTTTTTGCTTACATATGCCCTCTTAATTAAGACATGCAAACGTGTGTGCATGCAGATTTCACTGGATCTTGTTAATCATTAAAGTTTATGAAGGAACAGTTGAAGTACTAAACTCACTACTTAAGAAAGCAAGTGACTACACCATCGTGAAGGGGATAGTCAACAGGTAATTTCAATCATTATTAACTATATCTTGGCCTATTTAATTAGTTCATCATTTCCTGATAACAACTATTTAATAACCCATTTATTTATTTTCTTTGTCGGCGGGCAGGGCTTGGGCAAAGTTCATCAGGGTCACTCCAGGCCCATTTAAACAAAGTCTGAAATGGTATCGACCCAAGGTAAGTAATTAAGTAGTACTAGCTAGCTGCCATCTCTTTAATTATCATGCGTGATTAATTATTATCTGATCAAATTCCATTCTCGTAAAGGTCCTGAAGCAGGCGCCGGGGAATGATCTATGTGCATACTACGTTTGCGAGAACATTCACATGATGGCGTCCGAGAGGAGCAAATCTCAAAGACAGGAGTGGGTACAATATCGATTGTCAGAACACTATTCACAATTTTTACACCATTATCGATATCTAGTCACACAACTAATACACATGCATATTGATCTCCTTCTTAACAGTTCAAAGAGGTGCGGGACAAGCTCCTAGCACAGGACCTCATAGAAGCAATTCAAGAGGAAATAGCGAGATTTTTGCTCGACCAGGTCATAGATCCCAAAGGAGAATACTATTGCCCGCTACCGCCCCCATGAACCACTTCCAATTGTTATCGTGCTCAGAAGGCACCAATTAGCTAGGCTAATGCCACTGGCTCCGAAGGCACCAATTAGGAGAAATTGTATATATATATATATATATATATACATGTGTGTATATATGTGTGAATTAATTAATGGTGGTTGTGAGACATTCGATGATATATATATATATATTATGATCGGTTCTACTAGAAATTCTATTTATATATATGCATAACGTGTACAATATGTAGTATCGTAAAATACCAGAAAACGAAAAATAATTAAATGGAAAACACAAAATTAATGAAAAAGAAATCATAAACCCAACCCCCCAACATTTTAATACCGGTTGGTGACACCAACCGGTACTAAAGGGCTCCCTGCCCCTGAAGCTGGCTCGTGCCACGTGGTTGCCCTTTAGCACCTGTTCGTGCTGAACCGGTACTAAAGGGGGGGGCCTTTAGTGCCTACATTTTAGCGCCGGTTACCAAACCAGCACTAAAGGGCCTTACGAACCGGTGCTATTGCCAGGTTCTGCACTAGTGTCACCAAGCTACTAGAACTTCGTGATGAACTATAATGTGCAAGGGATAACGGAAAAAATTCCTGAGCTCTTCACGATGCTGAAATCGGCTAAGGTAGAAATCAAGAAAGAGCATCAAGTGTTGATGGTTAACAAGACCACTAGTATTAAGAAAAAGGGCAAAGGAAAAGAAAGGGAACTTCAAGGAGAATGAAAACCAAGTTGCCACTCCCGTGAAGAAGCCCTAAGCTAGACCTAAGCCTGAAACTGGGTGCTTCTACTGCAAAGGGAATGGTCACTGGGAGCGGAACTATCCCAAATACTTGGCGGATAAGAAGGATGGCAATGTGAACAAAAATATATTTAATATACATGTTATTGATGTGTACTTTACTAGTTTTCATAGTAGCCCCATGGTATTTAATACCGGTTCAGTTTCTAAGATTAGTAACTCAAAACAGGAGTTGCAAAATGAACAGAGACTAGTTAAGGGCGAGGTGACAATGAGTGTTGGAAGTGATTCCAAGGTTGATATGATCACCATCGCACACTCCCTCTACCTTCAGGATTAGTGTTGGACCTAAATAAATGTTATTTGGTGTTTGCGTTGAGCATGAATATGATTGGATCATGTTTATTGCGATACGGTTATTCATTTAAGTCACAAAATAATTGTTGTTCTGTTTACATGAATAAAACCTTCTATGGTCATACACCCAATGTAAATGGTGTTGGGGAACGTAGTAATTTCAAAAAAATCCTACGCACACGCAAGATCATGGTGATGCATAGCAACAAGAGGGGAGAGTGTTGTCTACGTACCCTCGTAGACTGGAAGCAGAAGCGTTAGCACAACGCGGTTGATGTAGTCGTACGTCTTCACGGCCCGACCGATCAAGCACCGAAACTACGGCACCTCCGAGTTCTAGCACACGTTCAGCTCGATGACGATCCTCGGACTCCGATCCAGCAAAGTGTCGGGGAAGAGTTTCATCAGCACGATGGTGTGGTGATGATCTTGATGTTCTACCGTCGCAGGGCTTCGCCTAAGCACCACTACAATATTATCGAGGATTATGGTGGAGGGGGGCACCGCACACGGCTAAGAGAACAATCACGAAGATCAACTTGTGTGTCTAGAGGTGCCCCCTGCCCCTGTATATAAAGGAGCAAGGGGGAGAGGCCGGCCGGCCCTTGGGGCACGCCAAGGAGGGGGGAGTCCTCCTCCTAGTAGCAGTACGACTCCCCTTTGCTAGTCCAACTAGGAAGAGAGAAGGGGGAAGGAAAGAGAGGGAGAGGGAGAGCGAAATAGGGGTCGCGCCCCCCTCCCCAAGTCCAATTCGGACTCCCCATGGGAGGGGGCGCACCACCTCCTGGGCTGCTGCCCTCTCTCTCCCCTCAGGCCCACTAAGGCCCAACACTTCCCCGGGGGGTTCCGGTAACCCTTCCAGCACTCCGGTTATCTCCGAAATCACCCGAAACACTTCCGGTGTCCGAATATAGCCGTCCAATATATCGATGTTTATGTCTCGACCATTTTGAGACTCCTCGTCATGTCCGTGATCATATCCGGGACTCCGAACAACCTTCGGTACATCAAAATATATAAACTCATAATGAAACTGTCATCATAACGTTAAGCGTGCGGACCCTACGGGTTCGAGAATAATGTAGACATGACCGAGACGCGTCTCCGGTCAATAACCAATAACAGAACCTGGATGCTCATATTGGCTCCTACATATTCTACGAAGATCTTTTATCGGTCAGACCGCATAACAACATACGTTGTTCCCTTTGTCATCGGTATGTTACTTGCCCGAGATTTGATCGTCAGTATCTCAATACCTAGTTCAATCTCGTTACCGGCAAGTCTCTTTACTCGTTTCGTAATATATCATCCCGCAGCTAAGTTATTAGTTGCAATGCTTGCAAGGCTTATGTGATGTGCATTAACGAGAGGGCCCAGAGATACCTCTCCGACAATCGGAGTGACAAATCCTAATCTCGAAATACGCCAACCCAACAAGTACCTTCGGAGGCACCTGTAGAGCACCTTTATAATCACCTAGTTACGTTGTGACGTTTGGTAGCACACAAAGTGTTCCTCCGGTAAACGGGAGTTGCATAATCTCATAGTCATAGGAACATGTATAAGTCATGAAGAAAGCAATAGCAACAAACTAAACGATCAAGTGCTAAGCTAACGAAATAGGTCAAGTCAATCACATCATTCTCCTAATGATGTGATCCCGTCAATCAAATGACAACTCATGTCTATGGCTAGGAAACTTAACCATCTTCGATCAACGAGCTAGTCAAGTAAAGGCATACTAGTGACACTATGTTTGTCTATGTATTCACACATGTATTATGTTTCCGGTTAATACAATTCTAGCATGAATAATAAGCATTTGTCATGATATAAGGAAATAAATAATAACTTTATTATTGCCTCTAGGGCATATTTCCTTCAGTGTCCCACTTGCACTAGAGTCAATAATCTAGATTACATAGTAATGATTCTAACACCCATGGAGCCTTGGTGCTGATCATGTTTTGCTCGTGGAAGAGGCTTAGTCAGTGGGTCTGCAACATTCAGATCCGTATGTATCTTGCAAATTTCTATGTCTCCCACTTGGACTAAATCCCGGATGGAATTGAAGCGTCTCTTGATGTGCTTGGTTCTCTTTGTGAAATCTGGATTCCTTTGCCAAGGCAATTGCACCAGTATTGTCACAAAAGATTTTCATTGGACCCGATGCACTAGGTATGACACCTAGATCGGATATGAACTCCTTCATCCAGACTCCTTCATTTACTGCTTCCGAAGCAGCTATGTACTCTGCTTCACATGTAGATCCCGCCACGATGCTTTGTTTTGAACTGCACCAACTGACAGCTCCTCCGTTTAGTAAAAATATGTATCCAGTTTGTGATTTAGAATTGTCCGGACAGTGTCAAAGCTTGCATCAACATAACCATTTATGATGAGCTCTTTGTCACCTCCATATACGAGAAACATATCCTTAGTCCTTTTCAGGTATTTCAGGATGTTCTTGACCGCTGTCCAGTGATCCACTCCTGGATTACTTTGGTACCTCCCTGCTAGACTTATAGCAAGGCACACATCAGGTCTGGTACACAGCATTGCATACATGGTAGAGCCTATGGCTGAAGCATAGGGAACATCTTTCATTTTCTCTCTATCTTCTGCGGTGGTCGGACATTAAGTCTTACTCAACTTCACACCTTGTAACACAGGCAAGAACCCTTTCTTTGCTTGATCCATTTTGAACTTCTTCAAAACCTTGTCAAGGTATGTGCTTTGTGAAAGTCCAATTAAGCGTCTTGATATATCTCTATAGATCTTAATGCCCAATATGTAAGCACCTTCACCGAGGTCTTTCATTGAAAAACTCTTATTCAAGTATCCCTTTATGCTATCCAGAAATTCTATATTATTTCCAATCAATAATATGTCATCCACATATAATATCAGAAATGCTATAGAGCTCCCACTCACTTTCTTGTAAATACAGGCTTCTCCAAAAGTCTGTATAAAACCAAATGCTTTGATCACACTATCAAAGAGTTTATTCCAACTCTGAGAGGCTTGCACCAGTCCATAAATGGATCGCTGGAGCTTGCACACTTTGATAGCTCCCTTTGGATCAACAAAACCTTCTGGTTGCATCATATACAACTCTTCTTCCAGAAATCCATTCAGGAATGCAGTTTTGACATCCATTTGCCAAATTTCATAATCATAGAATGCAGCAATTGCTAACATGATTCGGACACACTTAAGCATCGCTACGGGTGAGAAGGTCACATCATAGTCAATCCCTTGAACTTGTCGAAAACCTTTTGCAACAAGTAGAGCTTTATAGACAGTAACATTACCGTCAGCGTTAGTCTTCTTCTTGAAGATCCATTTATTCTCAATTGCTTGCCGATCAATGGGCAAGTCAACCAAAGTCCACACTTTGTTCTCATACATGGATCCCATCTCAGATTTCATGGCTTCTAGCCATTTTGCAGAATCTGGGCTCACCATCGATTCTTCATAGTTCGTAGGTTCATCATGATCTAGTAGCATGACTTCCAGAACAGAATTACCATACCACTCTGGTGCGGATCTTACTCTGGTTGATCTACAAGGTTCGGTAGTAACTTGATCTGAAGTTTCATGATCATTATCCTTAGCTTCCTCACTAATTGGTGTAAGTGTCACAGAAACTGGTTTCTGTGATGTACTACTTTCCAATAAGGGAGCAGGTATAGTTACCTCATCAAGTTCTACTTTTCTCCCACTCACTTCTTTCGAGAGAAACTCCTTCTCTAGAAAAACTCCGAATTTAGCAACAAAAGTCTTGCCTTCGGATCTGTGATAGAAGGTGTACCCAACAGTCTCCTTTGGGTATCCTATGAAGACACATTTCTCTGATTTGGGTTCGAGCTTATCAGGTTGAAGCTTTTTCACATAAGCATCGCAGCCCCAAACTTTTATAAACGACAACTTTGGTTTCTTGCCAAACCACAGTTCATAAGGCGTCGTCTCAATGGATTTCGATGGTGTCCTATTTAACGTGAATGCAGCCGTCTCTAAAGCATAACCCCAAAACGATGACGGTAAATCAGTAAGAGACATCATAGATCGCACCATATCTAATAAAGTATGATTACGACGTTCGGACACACCATTACGCTGTGGTGTTCCGGGTGGCGTGAATTGCGAAACTATTCCGCATTGTTTCAAATGTAGACCAAACTCGTAACTCAAATATTCTCCTCCATGATCAGATCGTAGAAACTTTATTTTCTTGTTACGATGATTTTCAACTTCACTCTGAAATTCTTTAAACTTCTCAAATGTTTTAGACTTATGTTTCATTAAGTAGATATACCCATATCGGCTTAAATCATCTGTGAAGGTGAGAAAATAACGATATCCGCCACAAGCCTCAACATTCATTGGACCACATACATCTGTATGTATGATTTCCAACAAATCCGTTGCTCTCTCCATAGTACCGGAGAATGGCGTTTTAGTCATCTTACCCATGAGGCACGGTTCGCAAGTACCAAGTGATTCATAATCAAGTGGTTCCAAAAGTCCATTAGTATGGAGTTTCTTCATGCGCTTTACACCGATATAACCTAAACGGCAGTGCCACAAATAAGTTGCACTATCATTATCAACTCTGCATCTTTTGATTTCAACATTATGAATATGTGTATCACTACTATCGAGATTCATCAAAAATAGACCACTCTTCAAGGGTGCATGACCATAAAAGATATTACTCATATAAATAGAACAACCATTATTCTCTGATTTAAATGAATAACCGTCTCGCATCAAACAAGATTCAGATATAATGTTCGTGCTCAACGCTGGCACCAAATAACAATTATTTACGTCTAATACTAATCCCGAAGGTAGATGTAGAGGTAGCGTGCCGACCGCGATCACATCGACTTTGGAACCATTTCCCACGCGCATCGTCACCTCGTCCTTAGCCAATCTTCGCTTGATCCGTAGCCCCTGTTTTGAGTTGCAAATGTTAGCAACAGAACCAGTATCAAATACCCAGGTGCTACTGCGAGCATTAGTAAGGTACACATCAATAACATGTATATCACATATACCTTTGTTCACTTCGCCATCCTTCTGATTCGTCAAATACTTGGGGCAGTTCCGCTTCCAGTGACCAGTCTGCTTGCAGTAGAAGCACTCAGTTTCAGGCTTAGGTCCAGACTTGGGTTTCTTCTCCTAAGCAGCAACTTGTTTGCTGTTCTTCTTGAAGTTCCCTTTCTTCTTCCCTTTGCCCTTTTTCTTGAAACTGGTGGTCTTATTGACCATCAACACTTGATGCTCCTTCTTGATTTCTACCTCCGCGGCTTTTAGCATTGCGAAGATCTCAGGAATAGTCTTATTCATACCTTGCATATTATAGTTCATCATGAAGCTTTTGTAGCTTGGTGGCAGTGATTGAAGAACTCTGTCAATGACACTATCAACAGGAAGATTAACCCCCAGTTGAGTCAAGTGATTATGATACCCAGACATTTTGAGTATATGTTCACTGACAGAACTATTCTCCTCCATCTTGCAGCTATAGAACTTATTGGAGACTTCATATCTCTCAATCCGGGCATTTGCTTGAAATATTAACTTCAACTCCTGGAACATCTCATATGCTCCATGACGTTCAAAACGTCGTTGAAGACCCAGTTCTAAGCCGTAAAGCATGGCACACTGAACTATCGAGTAGTCATCAGTTTTGCTCTGCCAGACGTTCATAACATCTGGTGTTGCTCCTGCAGCAGGCTTGGCACTTAGCGGTGCTTCCAGGAGGTAATTCTTCTGTGCAGCAATGAGGATAATCCTCAAGTTACGGACCCAGTCCGTGTAATTGCTACCATCATCTTTCAACTTTGCTTTCTCAAGGAACGCATTAAAATTCAACGGAACAACAGCACGAGCCATCTATCTACAATCAAACATAGACAAGCAAGATACTATCAGGTACTAAGTTCATGATAAATTTAAGTTCAATTAATCATATTACTTAAGAACTCCCACTTAGAAAGATATCCCTCTAATCCTCTAAGTGATCACGTGATCCAAATCAACTAAACCATGTCCGATCATCACGTGAGATGGAGTAGTATCAATGGTGAACATCAATATGTTGATCATATCTACTATATGATTCACGCTTGACCTTTCGGTCTCCGTGTTCCGAGGCCATATCTGTTATATGCTAGGCTCGTCAAGTTAAACCTGAGTATTCCGCATGTGCAACTGTTTTGCACCCGTTGTATTTGAACTTAGAGCCTATCACACCCGATCATCACGTGGTGTCTCAGCACGAAGAACTTTCACAACGGTGCATACTCAGGGAGAACACATATACTTTGATAATTTAGTGAGGGATCATCTTATAATGCTACCGTCAATCAAAGCAAGATAAGATGCATAAAAGATAAACATCACATGCAATCAATATAAGTGATATGATATGGCCATCATCATCTTGTGCTTGTGATCTCCATCTTCGAAGCACCGTCATGATCACTCGTCACTGGCGCAACACCTTGATCACCATCGTAGCATCGTTGTCGTCTCGCCAAAACTTATTCTTCCACGACTATCGCCACTGCTTAGTGATAAAGTAAAGCATTACAGTGCAATTGCATTGCATACAATAAAGCGACAACCATATGGCTCCTGCCAGTTGCCGATAACTCGGTTACAAAACATGATCATATCATACAATAAAATTTAGCATCATGTCTTGACCATATCACATCACAACATGCCCTGCAAAAACAAGTTAGACGTCCTCTACTTACGCATCAAAAACCACAATGATAGTTTGTCAAGTTGGTGCTGTTTTAACCTTCGCAAGGACTGGGCGTAGCCACACTCGGTTCAACTAAAGTTGGAGAAACTGACACCCGCCAGCCACCTGTGTGCAAAGCACGTCGGTAGAAGCAGTCTCGCGTAAGCGTCTGCGTAATGTCGGTCCGGGCCGCTTCATCCAACAATACCGCCGAACCAAAGTATGACATGCTGGTAAGCAGTATGACTTATATCGCCCACAACTCACTTGTGTTCTACTCGTGCATAACATCAACGCATAAAACCTAGGCTCGGATGCCACTTTTGGGTAACGTAGTAATTTCAAAAAATTTCCTACGCACACGCAAGATCATGGTGATGCATAGCAATGAGAGGGGAGAGTGTTGTCTACGTACCCTTGTAGACCAGAAGCGGAAGTGTTAGCACAACGCGGTTGATGTAGTCATACGTCTTCACGGCCCGACCGATCAAGCACCGAAACTATGGCACCTCCGAGTTCTAGCACACGTTCAGCTCGATGACGATCCCCGGACTCCGATCCAGCAAAGTGTCGGGGAAGAGTTTCGTCAGCACGACGGCGTGGTGACCATCTTGATGTTCTACCGTTGCAGGGCTTCGCCTAAGCACCGCTACAATATTATCGAGGATTATGGTGGAGGGGGGCACCGCACACGGCTAAGAGAACGATCACGAAGATCAACTTGTGTGTCTAGAGGTGCCCCCCCTGCCCCTGTATATAAAGGAGCAAGGGGGAGAGGCCAACCGGCCCTCAGGGCGCGCCAAGGAGGGGGGAGTCCTCCTCCTAGTAGGAGTAGGACTCGCCTTTCCTAGTCCAACTAGGAAGAGAGAAGGGGGAAGGAAAGAGATGGAGAGGGAGAGGGAAAGAGGGGCCGCGCCCCCTCCCCTAGTCCAATTCGGACTCCCCATGGGAGGGGGTGCGCCACCTCCTGGGCTGCTGCCCTCTCTCTCCCCTCAGGCCCACTAAGGCCCAATACTTCCCCGGGGGGTTCCGGTAACCCTTCCGGCACTCCGGTTATCTCCGAAATCACCCGAAACACTTCCGATGTCCGAATATAGCCGTACAATATATCGATCTTTATGTCTCGACCATTTCGAGACTCCTTGTCATGTCCGTGATCATATCCGGGACTCCGAAGAACCTTCGGTACATCAAAATATATAAACTCATAATGAAACTGTCATCGTAACGTTAAGCGTGCGGACCCTACGGGTTCGAGAATAATGTAGACATAACCGAGACACGTCTCCGGTCAATAACCAATAGCGGAACCTGGATGCTCATATTGGATCCTACATATTCTACGAAGATCTTTTATCGGTCAGACCGCATAACAACATACGTTGTTCCCTTTCTCATCGGTATGTTACTTGCCCGAGATTTGATCGTCGGTATCTCAATACCTAGTTCAATCTCTTTACCGGCAAGTCTCTTTACTCATTCTGTAATACATCATCCCGCAGCTAACTTATTAGTTGCAATGCTTGCAAGGCTTATGTGATGTGCATTACCGAGAGAGCCCAGAGATACCTCTCCGACAATCGGAGTGACAAATCCTAATCTCGAAATACGCCAACCCAACAAGTACCTTCGGAGACACCTGTAGAGCACCTTTATAATCACCCAGTTACGTTGTGATGTTTGGTAGCACACAAAGTGTTCCTCCGGTAAACGGGAGTTGCATAATCTCATAGTCATAGGGACATGTATAAGTCATGAAGAAAGCAATAGCAACAAACTAAACGATCAAGTGCTAAGATAACAAAATGGGTCAAGTCAATCACATCATTCTCCTAATGATGTGATCCCGTTAATCAAATGACAACTCATGTCTATGGCTAGGAAACTTAACCATCTTCGATCAATGAGCTAGTCAAGTAGAGGCATACTAGTGACACTATGTTTGTCTATGTATTCACACATGTATTATGTTTCCTGTTAATAATTCTAGCATGACTAATAAACATTTATCATGATATAAGGAAATAAATAATAACTTTATTATTGCCTCTAGGGCATATTTCCTTCAAATGGTTTATTGAATCTCGATCGTAGTGATACACATATTCATAATATTGATGCCAAAAGATGCAAAGTTGATAATGATAGTGCAAGATATTTGTGGCACCGCCGTTTAGGTCATATTGGTGTAAAGCGCATGAAGAAACTCTATATGGATGGATTTTTGGAATCACTTGATTATGAATCATTTGATACCTGCAAACCATGCCTCATGGGCAAGATGACTAAAACTCCATTCTCCGGAACAATGGAGCGAGCCAATGACTTATTGGAAATAATACACACCGATGTATGCGGTCCGATGAGTGTTGAGGCACGCGGCTGGTATCGTTATTTTCTGACCTTCACAGATGATTTGAGCAGATATGTGTATATCTACTTAATGAAACAAAAGTCTGAAATATTTGAAAGTTCAAGGAATTTCAGAGTGAAGTGGAGAATCATTGTAACAAGAAAATAAAGTTTCTATGATCTGATCGCGGAGGCGAATATTTGAGTTACGAGTTTGTCCTTCATTTAAAACAATGTGGAATAGTTTCAACCCTCACGCCACCTGGAACACCACAGCGTAATGGTGTGTCTGAACATCGTAACCATACTTTATTAGATATGGTGCGATCTATGATGTCTCTTACCAATTTAACACTATCGTTTTGGGGTTATGCATTAGAGATAGCTGCATTCATATTAAATAGGGCACCGTCTAAATTCGTTGAGACGACACCGTATGAACTTTGGCAAGAAACCTAAGTCATCGTTTCTTAAAGTTTGTGGTTGCGACACTTATGTCAAAAGGCTTCAACTAATAAGCTTGAACCCAAATCGGAGAAGTGCGTCTTCATAGGATACCCTAAGGAAACAATTGGGTACACGTTCTACCACAGATCCGAAGTCAAGATCTTTATTGCCGAGAATGGGACCTTTCTAGAGAAGGAGTTTCTCTCGAAAGAAGTGAGTGGGAGGAAAGTAGAACTTGAAGAGGTAATTTTACCTTCTCTCGAATTGGAAAGTAGCACATCAGATAAATCCGTTCCCGTGATGCCTACACCAACTAGATAGGAAGCTAATGATGATGATCATGAAACTTCAGATCGAGTTACTACTGGACCTCGTAGGTCAAACAGAGTATGTTCCGCACCAGAGTGGTACGGTAATCATGTCCTGGAAGTCATGTTATTAGATCATGGCGAACCTATGAACTATGAAGAAGCTATGATGAGCCCAGATTCCGACAGATGTCTTGAGGCCATGAAATCTGAGATAGGATCCATGTATGAGAACAAAGTGTGGAGTTTGGTGGACTTGCCCAATGATCAGCAAGCAATTGAGAATAAATGGATCTTCAAGAGGAAGACGGACACTGATGGTAGTGTTACTATCTACAAAGCTTGACTTGTCGCAAAATGTTTTCGACAAGTGCAATGTGTTAACTATGATGAGATTTTCTCACTCGTAGCGATGCTTAAGTCTGTCTGAATCATGTTAGCAATTGCCGCATTTTATGAAATCTGGCAAATGGATGTCAAAACTGCATTCCTTAATGGATTTCTTAAAGAAGAGTTGTATATGATACAACCAAAAAGTTTTGTCGATCCTAAAGGTGACAACAAAGTGTGCAAACACCAGCGATCCATCTATGGACTGGTGCAAGCATCTCAGAGTTGGAATATATGCTTTGATAAGGTGATCAAAGCATATGGTTTTATACAGTCTTATGGTGAAGCATGTATTTACAAGAAAGTGAGTGGGAGCTCTGTCGCATTTCTGATATTATATGTGGATGACATATTGTTGAGTGGAGATGATGTAGAATTTCTGGATAGCATAAAAGGATATTTGAATAAGATTTTTTCAATGAAAAACCTCGGTGAAGCTGCTTACATATTGGGCATCAAGATCTATAGAGATAGATCAAGACGCTTGATAAGACTTTCAATGAGTACATACGTTGACAAGATTTTGAAGGAGTTCAAAATGGATCACTCAAAGAAGGAGTTCCTTCCTGTATTGTAAGGTGTGAAGTTGAGTAAAGACTGAAAACCCGACCACGGCAAAAGATAAAGAGAGAATGAAAGTCATTCCCTATGCCTCAGCCATAGGTTCTATAAAGTATGCCATGCTTTGTACCAAACTTGTTGTGTATCTTGCCATGAGTTTGGCTAGGGGGTACAATAGTGATCTAGGAGTAGATCACTGGACAGCGGTCAAAATTATCCTAAGGTACCTAAAGAGGACTAAGGAAATGTTTATTGGTTATGGAGGTGACAAAGAGTTCGTCATAAAGGGTTACGTCGATGCAAGCTTTGACACTGATCCGGATTACTCCAAGTCTCAATCTGGATACATATTGAAAGTGAGAGCAATTAGCTAGAGTAGCTCCATGCAGAGCATTATAGACATAGAAATTTGCAAAATTCGTACAGATCTGAATATAGCAGACCCGTTGACTAAACTTCTCTCATAAGCAAAACACGATCACACCTTAGTACTCTTTGGGTGTTAATCACATGGCGATGTGAACTAGATTATTGACTCTAGTAAACCCTTTGGGTGTTAGTCACATGGCGATGTGAACTATGGGTGTTAATCACATAAATATGTGAACTATTGGTGTTAAATCACATGGCGATGTGAACTAGATTATTGACTCTAGTGCAAGTGGGAGACTGAAGGAAATATGCCCTAGAGGCAATAATAAAGTTGTTATTTTATATTTCCTTATATTATGATAAATGTTTATTATTCATGCTAGAATTGTATTAACCGGAAACTTGATACATGTGTGGATACATAGACAAAACATTGTGTCCCTAGTTTAAGCTTATATCACTCACGCAACCCATCATCTAATTGCTACTCCATAATGCATTCCCTTAGGCCCAAATATAGTGAAGTGTCATGTAGTCGACGTTCACATGACACCACTAAGGGAATCACAACATACATACTATCAAAATATCAAACACATATCAAATTCACATGATTATTTGCAACATGATTTATCCCGTGACCTCAAGAACAAAAGTAACTAATCACAAATGATAATCATGCTCAAGTCAGAGGGGTATTAAATAGCATATTGGTTTTGAACGTATAATCTTCCACCAAATAAACCATATAGTCATCAATTACAAGATGTAATCAACACTACTAGTCACCCACAAGCACCAATCTATAGTTCCGGTAACAAGATTGAACACAAGAGATGAACTAGGGTTTGAGATGAGATGTTGTTGTTGAAGATGTTGATGGAGATTGCCCTCCCCAAGATGGGAGAGTTGTTGGTGATGATGATGACGATGACTTTCCCCTCCGGGAGGGAAGTTCCCCCGGCGGAATCACTCCGCCGGAGGGCAAAAGTGCTCCTGCCCAAGTTCCGCCTCGAGACGGCAGCGCTCTGTTCCGAAAGTCCTCCTCTTATTTTTCTACGTCAAAATGACCTATATACCCGAAGATGGGCACCGGAGGTGGGCCTGGGTGTGCACAACCCACCAGTGCGCGCCTGGGCTCCCTGGCGCGCCCAGGTGGGTTGTGCCCACCTGGTGGGCCCCCTCTGGTAGTTATTTGCTCCAATATTCACCATATATTTGATAAAAAAATCTCTGTGAAGTTTCAGCTTTTTTGAAGTTGTGCAGAATAGGTGGCCTGACATAGCTTTTCCATGTCCAGATTTCCAGCTGCCAGAATTCTCCCTCTTTGTGTGTACCTTGTAAATTATGAGAGAAAAGGCATTAGAATTACTCCAAAAAGCATTATTATGCATAAAAACATCATAAATAACAGTAAGGAAACATGATGCAAAATGGACGTATCAGCTATCAAACGTCACAACGTAACTGGGTGATTATAAAGGTGCTCTACAGGTATCTCCGAAGGTGTTTGTTCAGTTGGCATAGATCAAGATTAGGATTTGTCACTCCGACTATCGGAGAGGTATCTTTGGGCCCTCTCGGTAATGCACATCATAAGAAGCCTAGCAAGCAAAGTGACTAATGAGTTAGTTGTCGGATGATGTATTACGGAACGAGTAAAGAGACTTGCCGGTAACGAGATTGAACTAGGTCTGAAGATATCGACGATCGAATCTCGGGCAAGTAACATACCGATAGACAAAGGGAATAACGTATGTTGTCATAACGGTTTGACCGATAACAGATCTTCATAGAATATGTAGCAGCCAATATGAGCATCCATGTCCGTTTTTGGTTATTGACCGGAGAGGTGTCTCAGTCATGTCTACATAGTTCTCGAACCCGTAGGGTCCGCACGCTTAACGTTCGATGACGATTTTGTATTATATGAGATATGTGATTTGGTGACCAAATGTTGTTCGGAGTCCTGGATGAGTTCACGGGCATGACGAGGAGTCTCGAAATGGTTGAGAGGTAAATATTCATATATATGATGATGATATTCGGACACCGGAAGTTTTCTGGGGGTACCGGGTACATATTGGGTCATCGGAAGGGGTTCCGGGCACCCCCTCGGCAACTACATGGGCCTAATGGGCCAAGAAGGGTACATACCAACCCCTAAGGGGCTGGTGCGCCCCATGTAGGCCGAAATAGGAGGGGAGGGAAAGAGGAGAAGAGAGAAAGGAAGGGGAGGGATTCGGCCTCCCCGTTCCTTCCCTCCTCCCTCCTCCCCCCTCCGATGGATATGGTAAGGGGGAGGCCGAATTGGGAGGCGCCCAAGTAGGATTCCTCCTACTTGGGGCGCCCCCTTGGCTGCCTCTCCTCCCCTCCAACGTATATATATGTTGGGAGGCACCGCTAGAACACACATCAACAATTGTTAGCCGTGTGCGGCGCCCCCTCCATAGTTTACGCCTCCGGTCATGTTCACGTAGTGCTTAGGCGAAGTCCTGCGCGGAACACTTGACCATCACTGCCAGCACGTCATCGTGCTAATGGAACTCTCCCTCGACACTTTGCTGGATCAAGAGTTCGAGGGACGTCATCAAGCTGAACGTGTGCAGAACTCGGAGGTGTTGTACGTTCGGTATTTGATCGGTCGGAACGAGAAGAAGTTCGACTACATCAACCGCGTTGTCAAACGCTTCCGCTTTCGGTCTATGAGGGTACATGGACACACTCTCCCCCTCTCGTTGCTATGCATATCCTAGATAGATTTTGCGTGAGCATAGGAATTTTTTTGAAATTGCATGCTACGTTTTCCAACATTCTCCTATTATGATAAATGCACTGCAGCCATCCGAATGCTTGCATACGGAGTGCCTGGTGATCTCACTGACGAGTACGTTCGTATGAGCGAGTCTACATGCCTAGACTCCCTGTACAAGTTCTGCAAGGCTGTCATTGTTGTGTTTGGCCCTGAGTACTTGAGAGAGCCGACTCCTCAAGATACAGCCCGCTTGTTCGCGATGAATGCCAACAGGGGCTTTCCAGGGATGCTTGGTAGCATAGACTGCATGCACTGGGAGTGGAAGAACTGCCCTTCTGCTTGGCAAGGGCAGTATAAGGGCCATGTCAGGGCTTGAACTGTCATACTTGAGGTCGTGGCATCTCAAGATCTGGCAATATTTCTTTGGCATGGACAGATCACACAATGATATCAGCGTGCTTCAATGCTCGCCGGTGTTTGCTAGGCTTGCCGAAGGCAACAGCCCACCAGTTAACTTTACCATCAACGGCCACAACTACAAAAAAAGATACTATCTGGATGATGGTATCTATCCTCAGTGGACCACCATTGTGAAGACAATCCCCAACCCTGTCGGAGAGAAGATGAAAATATTTGTCCAAGAGCAAGAGAGTGCTAGGAAGGACGTCGAGCGTGCGTTTGGTGTTTTGCAATCTCGATGGGGCATCGTTCGGTATCCTACTAATACTTGGAGCACGAAAAAACTATGGGAGGTGATCACTGCTTGTGTGATTATGCACAATATGATCGTAGAATATGAGCGCCGGGAACGTCTCTACGATCAAGGGTTTCAGTTTCAGGATGAGAATGTTGTGCCTGAGCATGAAGGAGCGACAATGTTTGAACAGTTCACCCAATTTCATCATCACATGCATGATTGGGAAACTCACGTGCAACTGCCAAATGATTTGATTGAGCATATGTGGGCTATCTTGGCAACCAATAGATGTATCTTTTTTATTCGGCTTCCAAAACTATGTGAGACTATTTTATTTTTATTGGTTCTGTAATAAAATTATGCGGGTGAAACTATGCTATCTATTTGGTTGTGGACTATATATTTGCTTGTGATCCAACGTCGAATTGTGTTTGAATTTGTTGAAAAAGGGCGGTCAGCTGGCCATGCCAGCATATACGGATCGGCGCATTGGGCACACTACCAACCCAAATTTCAATCAGAACGAAGGTCGAACGGGTGGCAGACCCAAACAGACAAAAATGCCGTCCATTTGGGTCAGCACGTTGGAGTTGCTGCTGTGTGTGTCACATTCGTAGCGTTCATCGGAATTCTTGTTACAGACTCCAGCGCACTACTCTTTTTTTGTAATACACTATTATAAGGGCATGCCCAAGCAATAGTTCTGAACACATCATTCTAAGTGTTTTTTAACACAGTATAGACGTAAGTGCTCGCTCATACATACACGCATATACTCATCCTATGAATGTACACGCGCATATCCTATTTCTATGAGCATCTTTGAGAGATTGAGCCGGCATATCATGTTGAGATTTACGAAGTCACCGTAAGCGTCTCGTCGTTGATGGGAAAATCTCCTCCCACTGAAAGCGCATTGCCAGAAATCCTAAGGATACCACTGTTTCTCTAACCACAGGTTGGTTCGCTACATCATCCTAAGTGTTGAAATTACAACCACTTATGTGTTGCATATATAGGTTCTATTATATTTAATTCATTCAGGAATCATGTTTGCACCTAAAATTTGTAGTTTGTTTGTAGAGAGAAGCGAATGAGAGATAAATAGAGAGAGAAGTCACACCAGATCAGAGAATTTAATTATCCACAAAAAAAGGTTAGAGAATTTAATTTATGTGTTAAGAGTCGTATCTTCACCAACATATAGCTATCACATCTCTCGTCTTTAATTGATATCTCACCTCAGCATTTTGCCTACAAAACCTTACTAAGAGCCAATCATTGATAGTGCCTGAATAATCAAAAATTCCTTTTGGAGCTTGGACTCCATGTAGGCCTCCAAATTCAAATTCAAATTTCATCAAAAGTCATACTTTTATATTTCAAAAAATTCGGAAACAATATTACAAATACACATGAAGGCATAACACACATGTGTACAAATTTTCATAGCAAAATACTTGGAAATGAGGGCTGTGCAAATAAAAATCTAGAGCTTTTTAACACATGATCCTGTCTGAAGACGATGTACCAACCCTAACCACGGCCACCCCCTGAAGACGACGAACCACCACGATGCTGTCCTTCGCCGTAGACATCGTAACCGTCATCGCCCCACTGCCCGTACCGGTTGTAGCGGTAGCCATCTCCACCGAAAATCCCGACCGCCACCGTCGTAGCCGTCGCGACTAGGGGCGCCATCCCGGCCGCGACCGGCAGCCTGGTTCGCTGCAGCCGGGGGCCGGTGCATCTCTCGGCGCCTGCTGCTGCCTCAAGGTAGCCCGGCCGGGAGCCTGGGCATTAACGGTCCGCGGCGGCGGCCACGTTACATAGCCTAGTGCCGAGCTCCAACCTCGTGGCATGAAGAAGCAGTCGACCTTGGCTGAAGCAACTGCAGTTCTGGGGAGACCTCAGCGGCCATGAAGGAGACGGTGTGGAGAAGGGAATGAATGGGCTTTCCACCTTGGGTGGTGCCTGCATATGATCGCATGTATATATAGGTTTACATGTACAGAGGGGGGCGCAGTGCGCCGATGAGATCGTGCTGGTGATCGTGGGATCATGCACGAGGACGTGCTAGGAGAGCTGGGTCGGGGGTTTGACCAATACAACTAACACCCCGCCGTAGTTGAAGCATCCGGGGGCCGGATGCACAAACTGAAACGAAAATCCTGAAAAGCTGCTGTCGGAAGACCCTTGGTGAGCACGTCCGCGAACTGCTGCTTGGTCGGAACATGGAGGACACGAAGCTTGCCGAGCGCCACTTGCTCACGCACGAAGTGTATATCGAGCTCGATGTGCTTCGTGCGCCGGTGATGTACTGGATTGGCAGCCATGTACACCGACGAGATGTTGTCGCAGAAGACCACGCTGGCTTTCGGCAGCGGGGCGGAGAGCTCGGTGAGAAGTTGGCGGAGCCAGCAACATTCCGCAACTACGTTGGCGACGACACGGTATTCGGCCTCCGCACTCAAACGGGAGACGGTGGCTTGGCGCTTGGACGACCAGGAGACAAGGGAGTCGCCGAGGTAGACGGCGTAGCCGGACGTCGATCGACGCGTGTCGGGGCAGCCGGCCCAGTCCGCGTCTGAATAGGCGACGAGGTCGAGCGATGAAGCGCGATGAAGATGAAGTCCATGCGTGCTGGTGCCGCGGAGGTAGCGGAGCACACGCTTGGCCAGAGCAAGGTGTGGTGCGCGCGGATCATGCATCACCAAGCAGCATTGCTGGACTGCGTAGGCAATGTCCGGGCATGTCATGGACATGTACTGGAGCGCACCCACGATGCTGCGATACTCGGTCGGATCCGAGACGAGCGCACCCGCAAGCGCCGAGAGCTTGGCGTGCGTGTCGACTGGTGTGGCCACTGGCTTGCAGTTCGTCATGTTGGCTCGTTCCAGGAGTTCTTCGGCATACTTGTGCTGGGACAGGAAGAATCCGTTCGCCGTGCGGGTGACGGCGATGCCGAGGAAGTAGTGGAGCGGGCCGAGATCTTTCATAGAGAACTCGCTGGAGAGCTGCCGTTGGAGGTGCTGGAGCAGGGACGTGGATGACGCCGTGAGCACAATGTCATCGACGTACAATAGGAGGTAGGCGGTGCCGGCGCTCCTCTGCAGGACGAACGGTGAGGTGTCCGCACGCGAGCTGACGAAGCCGAGCTGTTGCGCGTATGTCGCGAACCGGGCGAACCACGCCCGCGGGGCCTGCTTGAGGCCGTAGAGCGACTTGTCGAGGAGGCACACGTGCTCGGGGCGATCGGCATCGATGAAGCCTGCTGGTTGTTGACAGTAGACACGCTCGGTAAGATGCCCGTGCAGGAAGGCGTTGTTGACGTCCATTTGATGGACAGGCCAATCGCGCGTAGCAGCAATGGTGAGGACAACACGGATCGTGGCCGCCTTGACGATGGGGGAGAACTTCTCATCAAAGTCGACGCCGGGCCGCTGAGAGAACCCGCGCACAACCCACCGCGCCTTGTACCGCTCGAGGGAGCTGTCCGCCTTGAGTTTGTGGCGAAAAAGCCACGTGTCGGTGACGACGTTGGCGCCGGGAGGGCGTGGGACGAGCCACCAGGTTCCGTTCGCCATCAGCGCCCTGTACTCCACCTGCATAGCAGCCAACCAACACGGATATTGCAAAGCAGCACGCACCGATCGAGGGATAGGTGAGATGGTGGTGTTGGTTGCAGTAGCGGAAAGGCCGTCAGCGTATTTAGGGTTAGGCTTGAAGGTGCCGGCCTGAGCGCGTGTGGTCATGGTGTGGGTGGGAATGGGCGCGGTGCGGCGTCGAGGACGTGGCGACGTGGACGGGGAGGGAGACGGGCTGGTGGTAGGCCGAACAGGTGTAGGTGTGATCGGTTCGGCGTCTAGGGTTGTGGGTTCGAAGGCCGGGGTTTTGGGCACGACGGTAGTGGGTGTCGATGGCGAGCCTGGTGCTACTATGGGAGCAGGAGCGAGTGGAGTGCTGGGTTGTGCGTTCCGTGGAGTACGGGGTCGATGGGGAACGGCGGGGAGATGAACTTCATCTTCCAGGGAGGGCGGTGGGTCGGCGAGCGATGCACGAGCCTGATCATGGAAGGGGAAGTGTTGCTCGTCGAAGACGACGTGACGTGAGATAACAACACGACCGGTGGCTGGGTTGAGGCATCTGTACCCCTTGTGATCGAGGGCGTAGCCTAAGAAGATGGGCTATGGTAGCTGTGAGGTTCGGGAAACAGAGGCACCCAAAAACTCGCATGGCCGTGTAGTCTGGGTGAGCTCCATAAAGGAGGAAGAAAGGGGTCTGGTCGTGGCGAGGCCGGCAGGGTCGCCTATTGAGGAGGAAGGTGGAGGTTTGTAGGGCTTCAGCCCAGTAGGAAAACAGCATGTGTGCGTGGGTGAGTAGGGCACGAGCTATGTCATTCAGGGTGCACAGCGCACGCTCGGCGCGTCCGTTTTGGGGGGACGTGTACGGGCATGACATGCGGAGCGTGATCCCGAGCGAGGCGAAGAGTGTGCGGGAGGCAGTATTGTCGAACTCCTTGTCGTTGTCCGTTTGGATCGTGAGAACGGGCAGGTTAAAGCGGTGCTTGGCAAGTGTGATGAAGTTGCGTATGGTGGGGAGGACGTCGGATTTGTGGCGAAGGGGGAACATCCACGCAAAGTGACTGTAATCATC
Source organism: Triticum dicoccoides (assembly GCF_002162155.2). Lineage (NCBI taxonomy): Eukaryota > Viridiplantae > Streptophyta > Magnoliopsida > Poales > Poaceae > Triticum > Triticum dicoccoides. The sequence continues at coordinate 33,054,562 of NC_041392.1, forward strand.
AAGCAACAGTAGGTAATATTGATAGCCAGAGTTACTAGGTACAGGGGACGTCCAAACATCACTGTGTACAAGATGAAAGGGAAAGAAAGATATGTGCGATGACGAACTAAAGGGAAGCCTAGTGCTTTTGCCGAGCTGACACGCCTGGCACACGCCGACGATGGTGGTAGCTTGGTTGATGGCAGAGGGATGCAAGGTGCGGTCGAGGGCGTCGACAACGGGGTGACCAAGGCGTTGGTGCCACAGGTCACGCGAGATCGCGGCGAGAGCGTGGTGAGGGCGGTCGGTGGCGTGTACGGCATGGGGTAGAGCTCGTCGCCATCATCATTACATCGGAGGATCACCTTCCTCATTCTTTGATCCTTAAGAGAGAAGCCAAGATCATCAAATTCTACATTAACCGGATTATCACGGGCTAGGGCTTTGACGGACAGTAGATTTTTGATGAGATGGGGGGAAACTAGGATGTTGTTGAGGTGGAGAGGGGAGGTGGAGGTGGGAATGGTGGTGTGACCGGTGTGCGTTACTGCAAGCGAGGAGCCGTCGCCGACCACTATGCGGTGGGTGTAACAAGGGGTAGCAGATGAGAGTATACCTGACGACGAAGCCATGTGCGAGGAGGCGCCGGTGTCCAAGTACCAGTCGGTGCTCGGTGGAGACGGCTGCTGCTGCATCGTCATGTTGTTGAGCGCCGCTATGAGAGCGCTCTGGTCCCAAGCCGGAGTCGTAGTCGGAGGCGGGTGCGCCGGTGGCACGTTGTAGAGCGGGTGGGGAGGTACTGCAGGGTACCAAACAGTTGGTGGAGCAGAGTTGGGGATGCCGAGCGCAGTCGCGTGGTGTGTAGCCGAGCCGGCGAATGGTGAAGCCCCGCCGGGCATGGGACCGAGGATGCCGGAGCCCGGAGTGTGGGGCCACCAAGGCATGGGCCATGCATGCACCATGCCTGTCCAGGGGGCAGGGGCAGGAGCAGTGGGGCGAGGGGTCGTTGCCCCGCCGGAGTTGGTGTGCCCCGCCCGAGTCCACGACGCCCGCCGCCGCCGCCATTGCGGTTGGTGCCACCGCCCTGCCCAGCGCCTACGTGCCCCCCATGTTGGGGTTGGGGGGGCCCGAGCGGCATGGAGAGCGGTCTCGGTGGTGGTGCTGTCGGCGGCCAGGCGGCTCTCCTCAAGAAGAAGAAAGGCGCGGCAGCGAAGAAGCGATGGGAAGGGAGTCTGCATGGTTAGGATGGGCACGGCGTACCTGAACCGGGGGTGAAGCCCGCGGATCATATTGAGTACTTGGTCGCGGTCGTCGACGGCGGCGCCGAGCTCGGCGAGACGGTCGGCGTAGTCCTTGAGACGCGCGAAGAAGGAGATGACGGAAGAGCCCCCTTGCTCGATGCGCCTGAACTCGGTGGAGAGAAGCACCACCTGATGCTCGGCGTTCCTCCAGGAAGAGGTTGCAGATGGCGGCCCAGACGGCGGCGGCCGTGGCGCCGTGCTGGTGGATGAGGCCGAACACCTCCACACTGACGCGGTTGTACAGCCAAGAGACGATGTGTGCATCGTCCTGGAGCCAGGTCGGATCGCCTGGACGCGGCGGCCCGGTGATGTGGTCTCCGACGGCGTGCTTCTGGAACATTACCTCGAAGAGGGTGCGCCAATGGGAGAAGTTGGGAGGATTCAGCGAGAGCACGATCGGGACGTGCTGGTTGATGAAAACGCCTGCTAGAGGAGAGAGAGCAGGGGGGCCGTGGAGGTGGAGGCGCCGGCATCTGGGACGAAGAGAGCCCCACGGTTGAAGACGGACGGGTTGAGGAGGGTCGGGTTGGGTGGCTGGCTGGTCACCGGCGCGGCCGGCGTGCGCGGAGAGCTGTGGCCGGGACGGGGAGGTGGGGGAGGTGGTGGAGTCGACATGGCGACGGGAGGCAGTTGGGGAGGAGGAAGTGCAGCAGAAGAGGTCTAGAGACGGGAGAGATATCCAGCATCTGATACCATGCAGAGAAGGGAATGAATGGGCTTTCCATGTCGCCGACGAGGGTATATTTCTGACCAAAGTATCCGGTGAAGACCACCATGGACATATAGATGCAAAACGTACCGCTGCCAAGGTAGGCCAGCCGGGCGGTGCCGTGGAGCGTGTAGTGTCCGGTGCACCGTGCCAGCTGGGTGAGACACACCTCCAGCCAGGAATTTACGATCGCCTGTGGGTTAGCGTCCATGTCGACAGCGCAGAAGTGGAGCCACTGGGAGCGGAAGCCACCACCGCGGGCCGCCGTCCTAGAAATCCGGGACCAAGATCGCTCAGCGCCCCAGCCCGTTACGGGCAACTCCCATGCGCCCTCTCCGCGCCATCAGCGGCGCGCCGCGTCGAAGGAGAAGGTACCTTCACCACTGAATTAGGCCCAGACGTGCGCCCCTGTAAGTATCCCGAGATGCCCCACTTCCTCCTGGGCCACAGCGTGGGCTGGTGAGGAACTTCGAGGCGCGGGGCGCGGTGTTGGCCGCCTCCAGCTCTCTTTCTCACCGGTTTTCATGGATTCAGCTCGCTCTGAAGCTGCTCGACGTAATGGGGACTCAGGCCATAACAGAGGAAAAAGCAGAGCAACAACACATTCTTTTCTGGAACATGCAAGAGCTTTGCGTGTTGATTCATTAAGGATTGAAGAAAATAGTAGTGCAAAGTAGAGTTTTTGCATGAGCAGGCAGAGCCGCTGATCCACGGGAAAGGAAGGTCTTACTTCGCCGAACAGACTGTTACTGTCAAATGGATCCTCGTACACGTCCGGGTTTGGAGTGCCGAGGCAAAGCACAACGAAATGGCCAGTGTGGTTGCTGCACTTGACGTCTCTCCATTTGTAGCAGTCCTCAGAGTGCCACGAGGCGAGGATGCCGGCAGTGCCGCTCGTGATGCCCTTTCTAAAGGAAAGCGAGGCGATCCTCTTGGCAGCGATGCAACCACCACGATGCGAGACTGAGTTCTGAGATTGCAGTGCACCACCTATGAAGAAGGAAGCCAACCTCTTCTAATCTTTTAGCAACTCCTTATAGTCATCTTCATAGAACTTTCCGGATGCCTCCAATTCCCAATTTAATCTCAAGTCTAATTCTAGCTAATCCAATATGTTTAGACTGTACAACACATTTCTCACATGCTCAATGGGGACCTTCGTAGCAACAAGAGAAAACCAAGCCAAACCACTCCAAACTCTGGCAAACAATACATGCACTCAGCAAAACTAGAGAGGGGTCGAATCGATCTGAACTTTGATAGACCAATGGATCAAAATGATGTGGAGCACACACAACTAAAATAGCCTTG
>NC_041392.1:33057978-33091451 GCF_002162155.2 Triticum dicoccoides
ATATATTTTAAAGGCGTCTAGTGATGGTGGGAGTTGAAGGGGCATATCATCGTCGGTAAGGTGCATGCATGTTCGTATATTTTTGTTGATATAAATGTCCCAATGATGTTAAAATGTGATTAATCATGGTTGCCGTCGACCCAAATGAACATTACTCACCTACTCTTGTAGACTAGCGGTCTCTGGCCTTTCTCAGTCGTATTTTGTGAGATAGTTCAGAGAGGATTGTTTATCTACTACACAAAAGCATTTCGGTGAAATCAAGCTATTATTTTGTTACGCCGTATACCATGCTAGAGAAATGCATTGTAACTAAGAGGATTGTGGTTATACTCGTGTTGAGTGTAGTGGCATTAGCATTTCAATGGGTGGTTGCTTACTTCATTCATCTCAACCGGAGCTCACACACTTCTTGGACACAGAGAAACTCCAACCCACTCTGTATGCCTCCCGACATCATTTTTTTGATGATTTTGGGGTAAAATTAAGTCGTCTCCAACCCACAATGACGGAGAGAGAGACGAGGGGTGATTGCACGAACGACAAGACACATGAGAAATATAGGCATGAAGATACACAGTACCAATACATTAACAGTCGCGCAATGTGCGCCCACTCGTGATAGCCACGTCATCGAGGCGCACTGTTCGGGGCGGCCAATCGGGATCGAGCTTCGCGTCTCACAGGAAGCTTCCTTCCCACCCCCACCTCGCTTCGTCGCTAAGAAAGAGGAAGGCAAACACTTCCTCAAGTAACACCTCCTCCCTCCCGTGAAACCTTTCCTCGATGAAAATAGCAAGAGAAAAGAGAAAAGGAAATAAACTTCCGCCCCTCTCTCCCACGCTACCTCTCTTCCGCCGCCGCCGCCGCCACCTCCCATCCAAGATCCTCCGGCTCTGTCGTGCATGCCACCGGAGGAAGGGCCCCTTCCGAGACCCGCTTCTCCACCGAGTCAATTCGTGTGGGAGCCATTGTAGTCCTCTCCCCTCGGTGCGCGGCGCCGGAGAGAGCGACAAGGAGGTCCAGCAGTCCATGCTGCCATCGTCCTACCTCGTCGTGTGGCGTCGAAGAGAAGGACGAGGAGGTTGAGCAGTCCGTGCTGTCTTCGCCATCGCCTAATCTGGTTAAAGTTGGAGGTAAGCAGCTTCTTTGGGTTCATCCATCTATAGGATTCTATGAGGACTTGTGTTTTGATAATCTAGATGCCGCCACCGTCGGCGCCTCTAGCGCATCCACAAACTGGCGCAACCTCCCTCAGCTCCCCGCCCTCGCCCACAAGGACAAACACTAGGTCGCGCTGCCCCCACCCCACGATGCCGTCTGCGTTGATCTGAAGCCCGCAGAGGACGGGGATGAGGTGGGAGTGGAGATGCAAGTCGTCAGTAGACGGGAGGCGATGCCGTTGGTACGGGTCACACAGGTGTTGGGGTCGATGCAGAGCACCGGCGGAGGGTGCCATTTTCCTCGCGTGACTCGTCAGATCCGACCTTACGCCAGCGCCGGCTATTGAGGAGCCGTCACACTACAGCCCGATGGTGAGTCCATCATCCATTCATTCCTCTATGACTCGCAACTATCTGAATTAGCTGTCGTTTTCCATCCATGGATGATTAGTGTAGAATAGAATCCTGGTAGTGCTCTTGATTGGAAGTGCCATCGTGGGTTTGAGGATTGTGTAAAAGCTCACCTGATCGCTGTATTTGGATGGTTGCTTTAGATTCGTCTGCTTTTGGCTGTAGAGATTCTGACCAGGTTTAACCTTCGACATGGAGTGTCTAGCTTAGCACCATGTTACTGCACTTTGTGGTGGACACATGGAGCATGTTGATGGCTTCTAAGCATTTCTTGATCTTATGTGCTTGTTAGATTTTACTGGAAACCTCGTTGTCCTTGCGCTTTACCATTGTGAAGTTCAACACTATGTCCTGTGCATTCAGTACAGAACTATCAAACCTGCAGTTTTTCGACTTTTAGTTTTGCATGGATCATTAGTAATTTATAGTTGTATTTGGGTTGGTACTAGGACTGTTAAGTAAGACTATAGGGTCTCTTGTTAATTGTTGAGAGTTTGTCATTTTCAGCAAAGCAATGGTTCATATCTTGTGCTGTCGTTTTAAAAGAAAATTGTGTTGCTACCTTTTTTTTGGCTTGTGCACATTGACAGAGTGGATTCTTACTATTTCCTACTGTTTTTCAGCATCCATGGCCTGTGCAAATCATCAATCATCATGTTCGATGTCACCTCCCGGTTAAACTACAAGAACGTTCCCACATGGCAGAGACATCTGCAGGTATAGTATATATGCTCACCCAGAATATTTTCAGTTTCCACCTAGCTCCTATTCCATTAGTTGTCCTAAATTGATCTGACACATCTCTTGAATTATCCTTTATTGCAATCAGGGTGCGAGATATGTAGCTCTGTTGTACAAGTCTTGATACTAACAGTTTCACAATAATTATTAACATCCCTATTCGTGGCATTAATTATTTATTTCTAGAGATTTCTTTCTCATAGCTATTATATTCTATCCTTATCCATAAATTAATAATTTTTAATGATATCAGGCATTCTTATCTGGCAGACCAGGCAGGTGGCGACAACCATTTGGATGAACAGAGGCATGATCTTTACAATGAAGCACAAAGTTTGTCAGACAGAGTCGATATATCTAACTATCCAAGGTGTGCCTGATTATATTAAATGTTGTTCGCTTGCTTCCTTGACATATAGATGGTTTTCATTAACACCTCATCTCTATGTAGCTACCATTGATGAAGCACAAGATGGTGAAAATGTGGAAAATCATATTTCACTGGCCAAAATGTTAGAAGTGAACCAGGAAGTTAGTACTGCCAAAAGTAATAGTGTAAGGGGATCTCAATCGTGTAAAATCATATGTACTACTTAGTTAGAGCTTCCTAGGAGTTGTTTGTGCTATTTTTTTTAATGAAATCTTTGACTGGCATTTTTTTGGTAGGAGTAGATCTCAATATGCAGCTTATTGTTGTACCCTTTTTTCTACTCTTTTTGTTATCTCCATGTATTCATTCTATAGTTATCCTCATGTCTTTGCTCCTACGCCAGATGTATTCCATGAATGTGCACTCTACCACTGTTGCTAGAAGCAGCAACATACTACTTTCAGAGATATCACATACTAATTTCAGAGATAGGTCTAGAATGGAATCATTCCATCAAACACATATATAATTCTGTAGGTGTTGGAACCATACACACAACACATCAACGGAAGTATCTAACAGAAAGTTGATAGCATTCTGTCACTTAGCCAAGTTTGGTCTCCTATACTGTAAATACTTTTGCAATTATTAATCAAGATAATGTTTAAACAGGTTGTGTTGCACCTATTACTCAAAGTGACTTAAATTCCAGTATACGTAATCAAGTTCAGTATCTTAGCAAAAGGTTGGTCAAAGGGATACTTCCTTACCTTTGGACAATTCCTACAACACCCTTGGTTACTTTATGCTAATGAAATTCTTCTCGGCTTATTTCTTAAGAACTGTATGCTGATATTGTGGGCACAATTAGATAGAGTTTAAGGTAATATATCAGAACTCAGACAGACCCCTTAGATAAGAAAACGAATCTTATATAATTCAACTGGGTACACAATGAAGGTTGGGATGGGTAAAGATTCGAGGACTGGCGACATCCCTCATTAGTCTCTCGGAGTCTCGACAGGGCTTATCCCTGTCGTCTTCTGTTGACTAAAAGTGACACATTTCTTTAAAATAGTTGTCTGGTCATTGTGTGGATATTTAAACACAGTAGATGTTATCTATATGTGTAATGCATCTTGTGACTAGATATATAATAACTCACTCCCACTCCTCTAAGTTTTAATGGTTTAATGGATTTGCGCTGCCTTACTCTCGGCTCCAATGAATCCGCCCTGCCTTACTGTCATTTATTCAGAGTTTTTACTGGTTTGCTGATGTACAAAGTGCTGATCCCGTTCTTCTCATTTGATCAGAATATGCGTACACCATGATGGTCACTGAGAAATCTGGCATACGGATATGGCGTTGTGTGGTTGGAGGTGCTAATAGGTAGTGCACATGTGCAACAAATATAACTGGGAGGTGATATCGTAACATCGGCAAAAAATTACATTAGGGACAATTCTCTGGGCCCAGGGATCCTCGACACTAATCTGGATTTGGAAGATAAAGCCGCTGTCGATCATTGAGTTCTTGGAAATTGCTCTGCTATGTAGTTACCTGTCGCTGTGTGAGAGATTGTTGATGCGGCATGTTGTACTTGTGTTAAGCGAGTCAAAAGATAGGGCATGGGCGAGCTCCGCATCCTCGTCTGCTTCTGATCATTCTTCCAAGAAGGATAGCTCATGATGTATGTTTATATAAGTTCAGTTAGTGAAGGCAATAGCCGTTGTTCCCTTTACCTTGTTATTACTTATGGTGGGGATTTGTGGAGTCTGCACTTGTTCTTTCAAACTGGAATAACAATTTTTTGTGATGTTTATTTCTCAAGGATCCTAGCCCCTGTGCTCCTTTAGCTGAAGTGGAAACATTTTTGACAAGACAAGAACAGCTCCTATGAATATTAGGTGGTGCTCTGTGCTTCACTTTCAATTCAACTACTTTTGTTGTATTCATGGACTACTTTTTTGCCATTAATACAACTCATATAATTCTGCAAAATGATAGGTACTTTGGCACTGTTAAGCTTAGGAATCAGAATTGGGACCTAGCTTATACTGCCTTGTCATATTGATTAATGGACTGGATACATGAACTCTAGATTACACTTTTGACAGTTTCAATTTCCAACTAATTATATTGTAATTTCTATGCAAATATCCGCAGTTTTAATCATGGTCCGCTAATTCATTCTTGACTTGGATGATAAATATAGTTCGATTTATACTTAGTGTGTTTTATCATTATATTCAATTTGATAATGCTTAGGTTATTTAAAAAATGAAATGCCTTTGTAACAGATGAGTTTTCATCCGAAACCCTGATAGTTTGAAAGAGATTGTCCATTTTGTACACGAAGTGCATCCAGTTTTTGTCGTAACCCTCTCTACTTTTTTGCACATGCTATGTGGGTGAAATTATGATACCATGCCAACTTTCACCCTTGCCGTAACCCTCTCTAGGTCTTTCCAATAGGGTAGGTCCCAAAATATAGATTTCTTCTTCCACATGGGTGCGCGTCCGTCACTGTCATTCGGAACAGGTTGTCCACCAGGACCCTTTTCAAAGACAACCTTCAAATCCTTGACCATATCATGTACACCAGCACCAGTACGGTGGCGAGGCTTCGTCCGGTGATCCGCCTCACCTTTGAAATGCTTGCCTTTCTTTCTTACGGGATGCCTTCTCGGAAAAAATCGACGATGTCCCAGGTACACATTCTTCTTACAATTAGCCAAATATATATTGTTGGTATCATCCAAACAGTGCATGCATGCGCGGTATCCCTTATTTGTCTGTCCTGAAAGGTTACTGAGAGCAGGTCAATCATTCATGGTCACGAACAGCAACGCCTTTAGGTCAAATTCTTTCCTCATGTGCTTATCCCACGCACGTACACCTGTTCCATTCCACAGTTGTAAGAGTTCTTCAACTAATGGCCTTAGGTACACATCAATGTCGTTGCCGGGTTGCTTAGGGCCTTGGATGAGCACTGGCATCATAATGAACTTTCGCTTTATGCACAACCAAGGAGGAAGGTTATACAAACATAGAGTCACAGGCCAGGTGATATGGTTGCTGCTCTGCTCCCCAAAAGGGTTAATGCCATCTGCGCTTAGACCAAACCATACGTTCCTTGCGTCATCTGCAAACTCCTTCCCGTACTTTCTTTCGATTTTTCTCCACTGCGACCCGTCAGCGGGTACTCTCAACTTTCCATCTTTCTTACGGTCTTCTCTGTGCCATCGCATCGCCTTGGCATGCTCTTTGTTTTGGAACAAACATTTCAAACGTGGTATTATAGGAGCATACCACATCACCTTGGCAGGAATCTTCTTCTTGGGGCGCTCGCCCTCGACATCACCAGGGTCATCGCGGTTGATCTTATAGCGCAATGCACCGCATACCGGGCAAGCGTTCAAATCCTCGTACTCACCGAGGTAGAGGATGCAATCATTAGGGCATGCATGTATCTTCTGCACCTCTAACCCTAGAGGGCAGACAGCCTTCTTTGCTTCGTACGTACTCTCGGGCAATTTGTTGTCCTTTGGAAGCATATTCTTTATCATTACCGGCAACTTTCCAAATCCCTTGTCAGATACACCATTCTCTGCCTTCCATTGCAGCAATTCCAGTGTGGTGCCCAGATTTTTCTTGTCACCTATGCAATTCGGGTACAACAATTTTTTGTGATCCTCTAACATGCGCTGCAACTTCTTCTCCAAATCACTTGCGCAGTTTCTCTTTGCATCGGCAATGGCCCGACCTAGATCATCAACGGGCTCATCCGATGCCTCTTCTTCAGCTTCTTCCCGCATTACCGGCTCAGCTTCTTCCCGCATTACCGACTCAGCTTCTTCCCTCATTGTTGTATCATCGTATTGAGGGAACCCATGGCCAGGATAGTTGTCGTCGTCCTCTTCTTCTTCATTGTCTTCCATCATAACCCCTCTTTCTCCGTGCTTGGTCCAAACATTATAGTAGGGCATGAAACCGGACTCAAACAGGTGGACGTGAATGGTTCTTGACGTAGAGTAATTGTGACCATTCTTACAGCCAGCACATGGACAAGGCATAAAACCATCCGCCCCGCTTGTTTGCCTCAGCCTCAAGCAGAAAAGTATGCATGCCATTAATGAACTCGGGAGAGCATCGGTCATCGTACATCCATTGTCGGCTCATCTTCAATACACAGCACCGAAAACACCAAATTAATACAATACATAAAGTTCATACAACACTTAAATGCAACAAACAAATAACTCTCTAGCTAAAGAATTTAAATGCAACAACAAATGCGATCAAGATCGCAACTAAGGTAACAATTAATCCAACAGCATAATGATACCAAGCCTCACTATGAATGGCATATTTTCTAATCTTTCTAATCTTCAAGCGCATTTTCTCCATCTTAATCTTGTGATCATCGACGACATCGGCAACATGCAACTCCAATTCCATCTTCTACCCCTCAATTCTTTTCAATTTTTCTTTCAAATCCTCGTTTTCTCTTTCAACTAAATTTAACCTCTCGATAATAGGGTCGGTTGGAATTTCCGGTTCAACTACCTCCTACATACAAATATCTATGTCAGCTTGATGGGCATAATTTGTCATAAACACGAAATGCAACAAATAGTTTTAAAAGAGAATATACCACATCCGAATCATAACAAGGACGAGGGCCAACGGGGACGGATATCAAAACCATGGCACTATGTATAACAAACAACATACAGGTAAGATAATTATATGAGTAACTATATATCCAAATCACACAAACATCAATTTTTTATATAAAATTTCATGAACAAGAGGCTCACCACAAGGTGGTGCCGGCGACGGGATGGTGCGGGCGATCGACGATGGTTATGACGGAGATTTAGAAGGCACTAAGTAAACCACACCTACATATGCAAACTAAGTGTTATTCTGACCTCAATTTGCATGTAAATCAAATACTACCACATATAATTCCTCCCAAATTACTAAAACCCACAATTAATCACTATATAAACCAATGCAAGAGCTAATCTAGCAATGAGAGATGAAAGGACAAAGTTGCTAACCTTTGTGATCATTTGAATGGATGGGGGCCTGTAAATCTTGACAAATTTGGGGCAAATTTTGTGATGAACTCGAGAGGAAGAAGGGAAGAACAGAGGAGAGGGAGAGGGGAAAGGGGGAAGAACAGAGTGTTGGTGGATGAAGGGTTTATATAGGACGACCTTTAGTACCGGTTCGTGGCACGAACCGGTACTAAAGGTGCTGGAGGGGCCCCACTCTAACAACATCCTGCCACCATTCTCATTAGTACCGATTCGTGGCATGAACCGGTGCTAATGTGTCTCACATTTGACCCTTTTCTACTAGTGTAGTAATTCCTCTAATAATTATGGCAATTCCTACAACAATTCTTATGGAAATTTTAATAAGATGCCCTCTGAATTTGAGACTAGTGTTAAGGAGTTTATGAATTCACAAAAGAATTTCAATGCTTTGCTTAAAGAAAAATTGCTTAAGGTTGATGAATTGGCTAGGAACGTTGATAGAATTTATCTTGATGTTGATTCTTTGAAACTTAGATCTATTCCACCTAAGCATGATATCAATGAGTCTCTCAAAGCCATGAGAATTTCCATTGATGAGTGCAAAGAAAGAACCGCTAGGATGCATGCTGATACGTCTCCAACGTATCTATAATTTTTGATTGCTCCATGCTACTTTATCTACTGTTTTGGACTATATTTGGCTTTATTTTCCACTTCTATATTATTTTTGGGACTAACCTATTAACCGGAGGCCCAGCCCAAAATTGCTGTTTTTTGCCTATTTCAGTATTTCGAGGAAGCAGAATATCAAACGGAGTCCAAACGGAATGAAACCTTCGGGAACGTGATCTTCGCACCGAACGTGATCCAGGAGACTTGGACCCTACTCCAAGAAGTTTCCGGGGAGGTCAGGAGGGTGGAGGGCGTGCCCCCCTGCCTCGTGGGCCCCTCGGAGCTCCACCGACGTGCTCCTTCCTCCTATATATACCTACGTACCCCCATTAGACCAAAGAAGGAGCCAAAAAACCTAATTCCACCGCCGCAACTTCCTGTATCCACGAGATCCCATCTTGGGGCCTGTTCCGGAGCTCCGCCGGAGAGGGCATCCATCACGGAGGGCTTCTACATCAACATCATAGCCCTTCCGATGAAGTGTGAGTAGTTTACTTCAGACCTTCAGGTCCATAGCTAGTAGCTAGATGGCTTCTTCTCTCTTTTTGGATCTCAATACAATGTTCTCCCCCTCTCTCGTGGAGATCTATTCGATGTAATCTTCTTTTTGCGGTGTGTTTGTTGAGACCGATGAATTGTGGGTTTATGATCCAACTTATCTATGAATAATATTTGAATCTTCTCTGAATTCTTTTATGTATGATTGAGTTATCTTTGCAAGTCTCTTCGAATTATCCATTTGGTTTGGCCAACTAGATTGGTAATTCTTGCAATGGGAGAAGTGCTTAGCTTTGGGTTCAATCTTGTGGTGTCCTTACTCAGTGACAGAAAGAGTTGCAAGGCACGTATTGTATTGTTGCCATCGAGGATAACAAGATGGGGTATTTATCATATTGCATGAATTTATTCATCTACATCATGTCATCTTGCTTAAGGCGTTACTTTGTTTTTAACTTAATACTCTAGATGCATGCTGGATAGCGGTCGATGAGTGGAGTAATAGTAGTAGATGCAGGCAGGAGTCGGTCTACTTGTCACGGACGTGATGCCTATATACATGATCATACCTAGATAATCTCATAACTATGCTCAATTCTATTAATTGCTCAATAGTAATTTGTTCACCCACCTTAGAATATCTATGCTCTTGAGAGAAGCCACTAGTGAAACCTATGGCCCCCGGGTCTATTCTCATCATATCAATCTCCATTACTTTATTTTACTTGTTTTTCTTTTACTTTTTACTTTGCATCTCTATACCAAAAATACCAAAAAATTTATCTCTATCAGATCTCACTCTCGTAAGTGACCGTGAAGGGATTGACAACCCCTAAGCGTTGGTTGCGAGTTGCTACCGTTTTGTGTAGGTACGAGGGACTTGCGCGTGACCTCCTACTGGATTGATACCTTGGTTCTCAAAAACTGAGGGAAATACTTATGCTACTGTGCTGCATCACCCCCTCCTCTTCGGGGAAAACCAACGCTAGCTCGAGACGTAGCAAGAAGGATTTCTGGCGCCGTTGCCGGGGAGGCCTACGCCAAGTCAAGTCAAGATTTACTCTCCCGTCAACAAGCCATTTCTGGCGCCGTTGCCGGGGAAGCCTACGCAAAAGTCAACATACCAAGTACCCATCACAATCTCTATCTCTCGCATTACATTATTTGCCATTTGCCTCTCGTTTTCCTGTCCCCCACTTCACCCTTGCCGTTTTATTCTCCTCTCTTTCCCTTTGCCTTTTGTTTGCTCGTGTGTTAGTTTGCTTGTTCGTCACAATGGCCTTACCTAATTTTGGTGATCTTCACCTTAAAAGGCTAGAAGATATCGAAAACAATGTCAGGAAGTTTATGGTCTTGCAATTTGAGCATAATAATTTCTTTAGAAATGAGCTTAAGGAACAAAAGAGTGTTATGAGTTATATGAATAAAGAGCTCGATGATATGTCCAAAGAATTTGATGGTGTAAGAGCCCAAATTGCTCATCTTGAAAAAATGACCGCTGAAATTTCGGATATGCAAGCCACCTTAGTCAATAAGATGGCCGCTAAACCGAATAACTATGAGAACCAAGATGAAGATCTAAAAGTTATTGATGTGTCCCCTATTAAATCGTTGTTTTGCAATGTGAATCTTGATGAATCTGATTATGATCTTCCCTTACCTAGAAGGCGTTCTAAGAATTCTGAGTTTTTAGATCCTGATGATGAAATTGATAAAAAAAGGGATTGAAAGAAATAAAAATCTAGATATTGCTAAACCCACTATTTTGGATCTCAAGGAATTTAACTATGAAAATTGCTCTTTAATTGATTTTATTTCCTTGTTGCAATCCGTGTTAAATTCTCCTCATGCTTATAGTCGAAATAAGGCCTTTACCGAACACATTGTTGACGCCTTAATGCAATCTTATGAAGAAAAGCTTGAGTTGAAAGTTTCTATCCCTAGAAAACTCCATGATGAGTGGGAACCTAAAATTAAGATTAAAATTAAAAATTATGATTTTCATGCTTTGTGTGATTTGGGTGCTAGTGTCTCTACTATCCCCAAAGCTTTGTGTGATTTGCTAGATTTCCGTGACTTTGATGATTGCTCTCTAAACTTGCATCTTGCGGATTCCACTATTAAAAAGCCTATGGGAAGAATTAATGATGTTATTATTGTTGAAAATAGGAATTATGTGCCCGTAGATTTTATCGTTCTTGATATAGATTGCAATCCTTCATGTCCTATTATTCTTGGTAGGCCTTTCCTTAGAACGATTGGTGCAATTATTGATATGAAGGAAGGGAATATTAAATTCCAATTTCCCTTAAAGAAGGGCATGGAACACTCTCCTAGAAAGAAAATAAAATTACCATATTAATCTATCATGAGAGCCACTTATGGATTGCCTACCAAAGATGGCAATACCTAGATCTATCCTTACTTTTATGCCTAGCTAGGGGCGTTAAACGATAGCGCTTGTTGGGAGGCAACCGATTTTATTTTGTGTTTTTTGTTTTTGGTTCTGTTTAGGAATAAATAATCCATCTAGATTCTGTTTATATGTGGTTTTATTTTTTAATTAGTGTTTGTGCCAAGTTAAACCTATTAGATCTTCTTGGAAGATAGTTATTTGATCTTGCTGTAATTTCCAGAATCTTTGCGCTCAGTGCCCGAATTGTCAAAAATCACCAGAACGTGATAAAATAGTGATTCCAATTGCTGCTAATCAAGAAACAAATTTCCCAGGTCGTATAATTTTGGTAGAATTTTTTGGGTTCCAGAAGTTTGCGTTAGTAATAGATTACTACAGACTGTTCTGTTTTTGACAGATTTTATTTTGCGTGTGTTGTTTGCTTATTTTGATGAATCTATGGCTAGTAAAATAGTTTATAAACCATAGAGAAGTTGGAATACAGTAGGTTTAACACCAATACAAATAAATAACAAGTTCACTACAGTACCTTAAAGTAGTCTTTTGTTTTCTTTCTCTAACGGAGCTCACGAGATTTCTATTGAGTTTTGTGTTGTGAAGTTTTCAAGTTTTGGGTGAATTCTTTTGATGGATTATGGAACAAGGAGTGGCAAGAGCCTAAGATTGGGGATGCCCATGGCACCCCCAAGATAATCCAAGGACACCAAAAAGTCAAAGCTTGGGGATGCCCCGGAAGGCATCCCCTCTTTCGTCCACTTCCATCGGTAATTTACTTGGGGCTATATTTTTATTCACCACATGATATGTGTTTTGCTTGGAGCGTCTTGTATTATTTGTGTCTTTGCTTGTTAGTCTACCACAATCATCCTTGCTTTACACACTTTTTGAGAGAGCCATGTATGAATTAAAATTTGTTAGAATACTCTATGTGCTTCACTTATATCTTTTGAGCTTGATAGTTTACTCTATGTGCTTCACTTATATCCTTTTGAGCGTGATAATTTTTGCTCTAGTGCTTCACTTAGATCTTTTAGAGCACGGTGGTAGTTTTTTTTAAAGAAACTTGATCTCTCATGCTTCACTTAGATTATTTTGAGAGTCGTTAATAGCATGGTAATTTGCTTAATGTTAATATACTTGGTATTCAAGATATGTGAAACTTTCTTTTTAGTGGGTTGAATACTAAGATAAGTTTGATGCTTGATAATTGTTTTGAGATATGGAGGTGATAATATCATAGTCGTGCTAGTTGAGTAGTTGTGAATTTGAGAAATACTTGTGTTGAAGTTAGCAAGTCCCGTAGCATGCATGTATGGTTAGAGTTGTGTAACAAATTTGAAGCATGAAGTGTACCTGGCTTGTGCATCCTTATGAGTGGCGGTCGGGGACGAGCGATGGTCTTTTCCTACCAATCTATCCCCCTAGGAGCATGCGCGTAGTACTTGATTTTTGATGACTTCTAAATTTTTGCAATAAGTATATGAGTTCTTTTGACTAATGTTGAGTCCATGGATTATACGCACTTTTACCTTTCTGCCATTTGCTAGCCTCTTCGGTACCGTGCATTGCCCTTTCTCACATTGAGAGTTGGTGCAAACTTCGCCGGTGCATCCATACCCCGTGATATGATACGCTCTTTCACACATAAACCTCCCTATATCTTCCTCAAAACAGCCACCATACCTACCTATCATGGCATTTCCATAGCCATTTCCGAGATATATTGCCATGCAACTTCCATCATCATCATCATCATGACATGCTTTACTTTTGTCATATTGCCATTGCATGATCTTGTAGTTGACATCGTATTTGTGGCAAAGCCACCATGCATTATTTTTCATACATGTCACTCTTGATTCATTGCACCATCCCGGTACACTGCCGGAGGCATTCATATAGAGTCATATCTTGTTCTAGTATCGAGTTGTAATCATTATATTGTAATCAATAGAAGTGTGATGATCATCATTATTAGAGCATTGCCCAATCAAAAAAAAAAGAGAAAGGCCAAAAAGAAAAAAAGAAAGGCCTAAAAAAGAGAGAAAATAAAAAGGGCAATGCTACTATCTCTTTTTCCACACTTGTGCTTCAAAGTAGCACCTTGTTCTTCATGTAGTGAGTCTCATATATTGTGCTTCAAGGTAGCACCATGATTTTCATATAGTGAGTCTCATAAGTTGTCTTGTTCATACTAGTGGGAATTTTTCATTATAGAACTTGGCTTGTATATTCCAACGATGGGCTTCCTCAAAATGCCCTAGGTCTTCATGAGCAAGCAAGTTGGATGCACACCCACTAGTTTTCTTTTGTTGAGCATTCTTAGCTCTAGTGCATCCGTTGCATGGCAATCCCTACTCCTTGCATTAACATCAATTGATGGTCATCTCCATAGCTCATTGATTAGCCTCGTTGATGTGAGACTTTCTCCTTTTTTTGTCTTCTCCACACAATCCCCATCATCATATTCTATACCACCCATAGTGCTATGTCCATGGCTCGCGCTCATGTATTGCATGAAGGTTGAAAAAGTTTGAGATTATTTGAGTATGAAACAATTGCTTGGCTTGTCATCGGGGGTATAGAAGTTGGGAACATCTTTGTGTGACGAAAATGAAGCATAGCCTAACTATATGATTTTGTAGGGGTGAACTTCCTTTGGCCATGTTATTTTGAGATGACATAATTGTTTGATTAGTATGCTTGAAGTATTATAATTTTTATGTCAATATGAACTTTTGTCTTGAACCTTTTGGATCTGAATATTCATACCATGATTAAGAAGATTTACATTGAAATTATGCCAAAGTATCACTCCGCATCAAAAATTCTCTTTTTATCATTTACCTACTCGAGGACGAGCAGGAATTAAGCTTGGGGATGCCTGATACGTCTCCAACATATCTATAATTTTTGATTGCTCCATGCTACTTTATCTACTATTTTGGACTATATTGGGCTTTATTTTCCACTTTTATATTATTTTTGGGACTAACCTATTAACCGGAGGCCCAGCCCAGAATTGCTGTTTTTGCCTATTTCAGTATTTCGAGGAAACAGAATATCAAACGGAGTCCAAACGGAATGAAACCTTCGGGAACATGATCTTCGCACCGAACGTGATCCAGGAGACTTGGACCCTACTCCAAGAAGTTTCCGGGGAGGTCACGAGGGTGGAGGGCGCGCCCCCTTGCCTCATGGGCCCCTCGGAGCTCCACCGACGTGCTCCTTCCTCCTATATATACCTACGTACCCCCATTAGACCAAAGAAGGAGCCAAAAAACCTAATTCCACCGCCGCAACTTCCTGTATCCACGAGATCCCATCTTGGGGCCTGTTCTGGAGCTCCGCCGGAGAGGGCATCCATCACGGAGGGCTTCTACATCAACACCATAGCCCTTCCGATGAAGTGTGAGTAGTTTACTTCAGACCTTCAGGTCCATAGCTAGTAGCTAGATGGCTTCTTCTCTCTTTTTGGATCTCAATACAATGTTCTCTCCCTCTCTCGTGGAGATCTATTCGATGTAATCTTCTTTTTGCGGTGTGTTTGTTGAGACCGATGAATTGTGGGTTTATGATCCAACTTATCTATGAATAATATTTGAATCTTCTCTGAATTATTTTATGTATGATTGAGCTATCTTTGCAAGTCTCTTCGAATTATTCGTTTGGTTTGGCCAACTAGATTGGTAGTTCTTGCAATGGGAGAAGTGCTTAGCTTTGGGTTCAATCTTGTGGTGTCCGTACTCAGTGACAGAAAGAGTTGCAAGGCACGTATTGTATTGTTGCCATCGAGGATAACAAGATGGGGTATTTATCATATTGCATGAATTTATTCCTCTACATCATGTCATCTTGCTTAAGGCGTTACTCTGTTTTTAACTAAATACTCTAGATGCATGCTGGATAGCGGTCGATGAGTGGAGTAATAGTAGTAGATGCAGGCAGGAGTCGGTCTACTTGTCACGGACGTGATGCCTATATACATGATCATACCTAGATAACCTCATAACTATGCTCTCAACAGTAATTTGTTCACCCACCGTATAATATCTATGCTCTTGAGAGAAGCCACTACTGAAACCTATGGCCCCCGGGTCTATTCTCATCATATCAATCTCCATTAATTTATTTTACTTGTTTTGCTTTTACTTTTTACTTTGCATCTTTATACCAAAAATACCAAAAATATTATCTCTATCAGATCTCACTCTCATAAGTGACCGTGAAGGGATTGGCAACCCCTAAGCGTTGGTTGCGAGTTGCTACCGTTTTGTGGAGGTACGAGGGACTTGCGCGTGACCTCCTACTGGATTGATACCTTGGTTCTCAAAAACTGAGGGAAATACTTACGCTATTGTGATGCATCACCCCTTCCTCTTCGGGGAAAACCAACGCTAGCTCGAGACGTAGCACAGGCTAAGAAAGATTGCTTTGTGAAAGCGTGTTCTTCTAGTTTCTATGAAAATAAAGATGAAGATCTAAAAGTTATTGATGTGTATCCTATTAAATCTTTGTTTTGCAATATGAATCTTGATAATGATGGGACTGAAGATGGGCCACCTTTACCTAGAAGGCGTTCCAAAAATTCGGAGTTTTTAGATCTTGATGCAAAAATTGGTAAAAGTGGGATTGAAGAGGTCAAAACTTTAGATATCAATGAACCCACTATTTTGGATTTCAAGGAATTTAATTATGATAATTGCTCTTTGATAGATTGTATTTCCTTGTTGCAATCCGTGCTAAATTATCCTCATGCTTATAGTCAAAATAAAGCTTTTACTAAACATATTGTTGATGCTTTGATGCAATCTTATGAAGAAAAACTTGAGTTGGAAGTTTCTATCCCTAGAAAAGTTTGTGATGAGTGGGAACCTACTATTAAAATTAAAGTTAAAGATCATGAATGCTATGCTTTGTGTGATTTGGGTGCTAGTGTTTCCACGATTCCGAAAACTTTATGTGATTTGCTAGGATTCCGTGAATTTGATGATTGTTCTTTAAACTTGCACGTTGCGGATTCCAGTATTAAGAAACCTATGGGAAGAATTAATGATGTTCTTATTGTTGCAATAGGAACTATGTGCCCATAGATTTCATTGTTCTTGATATAGATTGCAATCTTTCATGTCCTATTATTCTTGGTAGACCTTTCCTTAGAACGATTGGTGCAATTATTGATATGAAGGAAGGGAATATTACATTCCAATTTCCATTAAGGAAATGCATGGACCACTTCCCTAGAAAGAAAATTAAATTAACATATGAATCTATTATGAGAGCTACTTATGGATTGCCTACCAAAGATGGCAATACTTAGATCTATCCTTGCTTTTATGCCTAGCTAGGGGCGTTAAACGATAGCGCTTGTTGGGAGGCAACCCAATTTTATTTTTATTACTTGCTTTTTGCTCCTGTTTAGTAATAAATAATTTATGTAGCCTCTGTTTTGGTTGTGTTTTTTGTGTTTAATTAGTGTTTGTGCCAAGTAGAACCGTTGGGAAGACTTGGGGAAAGTCTTTTTGATCTTGCTGTAAAAAACAGAAACTTTCGCGCTCACGAGAATTCCTGCCATTTTTATTTGCAGAGTTATATTTAGTTAATTATTTTTGAAGATGATTAATAGATAAATTAATCACGTCCAGAAATTTATTTTAGAATTTTTGGGGTTCCATAAGTTTGCGTTAGCTACAGATTACTACAGACTGTTCTGTTTTTGACAGATTCTGTTTTTCGTGTGTTGTTTGCTTATTTTGATGTATCTATGGCTAGTAAAAGAGGTTATAAACCATAGAGAAGTTGTAAGACAGTAGGTTTAACACCAATAAAAATCAATAATGAGTTCATTACAGTACCTTGAAGTGGTGTTTTGTTTTCTTTCACTAACGGAGCTCATGAGATTTTCTATTTAAGTTTTGTGTTGTGGAGTTTTCAAGTTTTGGGTAAAGATCTGATGGATTATGGAACAAGGAGTGGCAAGAGCCTAAGATTGGGGATTGAGGGAGTCCTGGATTAGGGGGTCTCCGGACAGCCGGATTATATTCTTTGGCCGGACTGTTAGACTATAAAGATACAAGATTGAAGACTTCGTCTCGTGTCCGGATGGGACTCTACTTGGCGTGGAAGGCAAGCTATGCAACACGGATATGGATATCTCCTCCTTTGTAACCGACCTTGTGTAACCCTAACTCTCTCCGGTGTCTATATAAACCGAAGGGTTTTAGTCCGTAGGACAACAACCACAACATACAATCATACCATAGGCTAGCTTCTAGGGTTTAGCCTCTCTGATCTCATGGTAGATCTACTCTTGTACTACCCATATCATCAATATTAATCAAGCAGGACGTAGGGTTTTACCTCCATCAAGAGGGCCCGAACCTGGGTAAAACATCGTGTCCCCTACCTCCTGTTACCATCCGGCCTAGACTCACAGTTCGGGACCCCTTACCCGAGATCCGCCGGTTTTGACACCGATATTGGTGCTTTCATTGAGAGTTCCGCTGTGCCATCGCCATCAGGAAGGATGTCTCATCCCGTCTTTAAAGACGGCACTGTTGCTGAGGGAGCTTTGGCTATCGGCCAAACTCTCCGGCTAGGTGGTTTTCTTATGACCGCCTGTTCGGCCGCCACGCCAACGATGACTTCTCGGGTCATCGAAAGCAATCTTCACGTCAACTCGGAACTCGCCGAGCAGTTAGATCCAATGAATCTCTCTTCCCTGAACGAGCTCTTGGATCGCATCGCCGCCCTGGGAGTCGCTACAGACTACGATCAGATTGGGCCTAAACCCGATCTGAGAGAGATCAACTCTCCCCAGGTCACCCATCACGTTGAAGTGGTGGAGGAACAATGCGGCAACCCTTCATCTATCTTAAGGACTAGCTATGTCCAGATTCCCGATCCCTCCAAGCCGGATACCCGCGGAGGGGAGGACGTCACTCAAGGCCTGAAACTAGAATCGGGCAGCGGGCTAGATTTATCGGAAAACATCCAAGAATCCAAACTTCTGAGTCCGGAAACTCCTTGGCCCCTGAGTCTCAGATTGGGTGAGGATTCGGATTCAATTCCACCCACCCACCCAAACATACGCGATCAATCCCAAATTAGGCAAGAGCCCGAAGAAACAGTACACCATTACTGGGCCAGATTCCTCCTGGTCATGAACAGGATAAAGGACTGCCGCGAGGAAGACGCAATTGCATTCTTCTACAATAATTGCATGGACAAGGGAATCCTCAACGCCATAAGTCGTCGCGAAATTACACGCTTTGCCGACTTGGTGTCCATAGTACGAAAGTACTATGCGACGGAAAGCGCCTGGAAAACCGAAATAAAATTTTGGGATAATCCGGCCCTGAATACAAATCCAGTCCGAAATAAAAGGGTGCATTATCACAATACACATGGGTTAACTACCAAAAAGCAAAAGCCCTCTACGGGGCAAGGAACCATACTGGAGGGATGGCTCAACGGACCCTGCAAAATTCATGGTACAGCGGATGCAATACCAACGCACAGCCTTAGAGCATGTTGGATACTCCGGCAGGTGGCCAAAAGTGGTGAGGATCTACTCCTCCCAAATACTATAGAGCACCATCCTGTGGAAAACAATACGGTGTTAACGGTCTTTGAGACCTTCGCGTCAAAAAATAGACGCAAGCGAACACTCCGCAGCATGGCCGAAATCTGCCACGTAGCAGAAATAAATCCTTGAAGTGACACGGCTATTACCTTCAATGCCAGTGACGAACCTAAATTCCGAACAGCCCGAGCACCAGCCGCACTAGTCCTCAGTCCAATCGTGGACGGCTTTCAACTCACCAAGGTACTCATGGACGGCGGCAACGGATTAAACCTCATCTATGAGGAAACTCTTCAAAAGATGGAAATAGACTGGTTTACTATGTGTCCACTGTCCTTACTCCATGCAAATCACGGTACCCACATTATCAAAAGATAGCGTACGCGGTATTTATGGCATCCCGGAAGCTGCGACACTACTTTCAAGAGTGTTCGATAATGGTAGCCTTGGAAGTACCACTTAACGATATTATAAACAACCGTGACGCGATGGGCTAGATTGCCAAATGGGCCATTGAGCTCCTCTCGTTCGACATAACTTACAAGCCACGCCAAGCTATTAAGTCGCAAGTTTTGTCTGATTTCGTCGCTGAGTGGACGGAAGCCGAACTCCCTAAAGAGTATGGCACATATTCAAATTGGATCATGCACTTCGACGGCTCCAAAATGTTGGCTGGTCTGGGGGCTGGCGTTGTTTTGACGTCCCCAACAGGAGATACCGTTCAATACGTACTACAGATAATGTATATGGACTCCAACAACGCAGCCGAATATGAGGCCCTTCTACATGGTCTCCGGATGGCAGTATCCATGGGCATTCAACGCCTAGAGGTGCGCGGGGATTCGAACCTCACGATATCCCAAATAAATGGAGACTTTGATGCCAAGGATCCAAAAATGGCAGCTTATCACAATGCCGTCCTACAAATGTCAGATCGGTTCGAGGAGCTCGAATTTCACCATGTGGCTCGGGAAAACAATTAGGCGGCGGATATCCTCACCCGCATCGGTGCAAAAACGCGACGCGGTCCCTCCCAACATATTTCTGGAAAGCCTCTTCAAGCCATCCGTAGCATGGGAAGGGGACACCGGTAACAACAGTCCGGACCCGGCCAAAATACCCGATACCGAACTCTCTGACACAATCGGAGGCTACGCCACCGAAATAACACATTCAGCCCATGAAATAATGGCCATTATTGCCCCGTGGACAGAACCATTCCTGGCCTACCTAACTAGACAGGAACTTCCGGAGGACCACAATAAGGCACGCTGCATAGTGCGGCGATCCAAGGCCTACAGGGTCCATGAGGGAGAATTGTACAAAAAAAGCACTACCGGAGTCCTTCAAAGGTGCATCTCCGAACAGGAAGGGCGGAACCTTTTGGCAGAAATTCACGCCAGACTCGGCGGTCATCACGCCACAGCCCGGGCTCTAGTAAGCAAGGCCTTCCGTACAGGATTCTATTGGCCAACGGCCCGGGCAGATGCACAGGACTTGGTCCAATGTTGCGCCGGTTGCCAGCTCTTTGCAAATCAAAGCCACATGCCACCCACCGCCCTCCAAACAATCCCCATTACATGGCCCTTCGCGGTCTGGGGGCTTGACATGGTTGGACCCCTTAAAGGGGAACCCACAAGCAAAAATACTTATTGGTCATGGTGGATAAATTCACCAAATGGATAGAGGCTAAACTGGTTAAAACAGCCGAATCCGGACCGGTGATAGATTTCATATCCGGGGTTGTACACCGTTACGGCGTCCCCCACAGCATCATCACTGATAACGGCACGAACTTCACGGCTGACGAGGTAAAACTCTGGTGCAGCAAAATGGGCATCAAGCTCGATTATGCTTCAGTCTATCACCCACAAACCAACGGTCAAGTCGAACGAGCAAATGGTCTTATAATGAGTGGCATTAAACCCAGATTAGTGCGCTCCTTAACGGAGTCTGACACGCACTGGGTAGAGGAGCTCGACTCTGTACTCTGGGGGCTGCGGACCATGCCGAATCGTAGTACCGGATATACACCGTTTTTTATGGTGTACGGTGCAGAGGCAGTCCTGCCCTATGACATAATTCATGACTCACCTCGAGTGCGCATGTACGAAGAAAGAGAAGCCGAGATCGATCGGCAGGACAGTCTGGACACCTTGGAGGAAGAGCGCGATGTAGCCAAAGCCCGTTCCGCATTTTACCAGCAACAGGCTCGCAGATACCAAAACAGAGAAGTACGGGCCAAAACTTATAACGTTGGCGAACTAGTTCTACGACTGCCGGATAAGAAAAAGAACAAGCTTGAGCCCAAATGGGAAGGTCCCTTCATTATCGACCAAGTTCTGACCGGTGGAGCGTACCGACTGCAGGATGCGTCGACTAGTCGACTCGAGCCGAACCCATGGAATGCAGCCAGGCTTCGAAGATTCTACGCCTAGCATTGGACTCTATGTTAGTCCCCTCCCTTTGTCCATTTTCTGCATCTGCATCATCTGTCTTGTTTCCCTTTCTTTCTTTTATTTCTCTTGGCCTTCAAGGGTCACCTTGTGCCTGACTCATACATTACAGATGCGCTAGCCGCACTCTTCATACCTGGGGGCTTCTTTCACAGAAGCTTAAATTATTTACCTGGGCCTCACGCCCAACACGTGTGTTATACTTCCGCATGTACCTTTTTTTCACCATTATATGCATTGATATGACTTAAGTTTTGGACAAGCTGGGTTGCTTGGCTCTTGTATTTATGCCCTACATTCCCGTTAATTCGGCTAGGGCATAAGGGGAGCACCTCTGCGATTGATACCGTCGGGTCAGCCGGACGTGTACCTCAGACTGGGTGAAACCAAAAGCTAGCGCTCTTAAGGGAATATTCAGTCGATGAACAAAAGATGACTTTTATTTATTGTCCATATTTGCCCCCGGATGCTTTTTCTGCGCTTCTTGTCGCAGTCCAGACATGCACTTTAGGGCATGCTTACCCAGGGAAAGGAACCCTTAATGGAACTATTCTCCCTGGAAGATGTTTCTTACTACCCATGTAATATAACATAACTAGTTGGGCACTTGTCTGATAAAGCACTAATGACCCCTACGCCTGGTCTCCACGCATGCCCCGGTTCTTACATAACCGAGAGGGTATTCGGATACACTTCGGACCGTCGGGTCCCGAGGTCGAAGCGAAAAGGTCCGCCACGACAAACGATCTACAATCTGGCTAGAAGGCATTATACATGTCACTTTAAAATTACATAGTCAATTTGACTGGTTGAATTCCTCTTCAATACCATCCAAAAGGCTGTCTAGTCTACAGTCCTATTGGGAATACTTTGCGGCCAATTCTACTTGACCGTACACTAAGCTCACAGGGATCTCCTTCCCATCGAGCCCCACAGGTCCGATTTCGGCCATGTGGTTCGGGTCAGCCTTCGTGTACCGTGTCTTCACCATTGCCCAGGCTTCCCTGGCGCCCTGACGGCAGGCCGATATCTTCCATAATCGGAAGCGCCGCCATGCTCCCTTTAGCTTTTCTGCAAGCTCTCCAAGGCCTTCGGGTCAGGAGACGGATGGCCACAACGCCTGGGCGACGCCTTGCATCACCTGCCGAACTCATTCGTGCCGCTGTGAGAGCTCGGGAAGAAGGTCACCCGTTGAACCGGGCATTTCCTCGGCAGGACGACCTGTTAGCGTACCTACAGACATAACTCTGTCAGCCAGCTTCCTCGCCGAACTCTTTTTGAAAGTTCGTTCAAGCACTTACTAAATATGCCGCGTCGAAGCCGCCGATTTTCCTTAACAGAGTCCGACAGTTGGGCGCGAACATCTTGTAGTTCCACGCCCAGCTTGGTGTTGGCATCTTGGAGATCATTTTTCTCCTGCCTCACCCTCGTAAGCACGTTCTCACCGGCCTTCAGCTGGCGTTGGAGCTGTTGCTTATCCGGATTTACTCCAGTGTCATCTGAAATTTTATCGTCAGATCTGCATACACACCGCATTCTATATGATACTTATCATTTGAAGAATATGTTACCAGAGGGGGTCTCTTTGGGATCCCCTGCTGCGGCCAGTGCGGCTTGAAGTTGGGCTTTGCACTCTTCCAGCTCCTGGGACAGTTGAGTATTCTTTTCTGTAAGAACCTGCATAACAAATGACCCTTAAATCAGTTATCTTAACTATTTCAAGTCTCAGGGGCTACTGATATATATACTCACCAAATTTTCTCACCCGTATGTCTTTTACATACTGCTCTGTGGCTCTGACTAGACCATTTTGAGCGGCACGGAGGTGCGCGTCTCCCGAGTTGAAGGCATCCAATGCCTCTTGGGAGAAACAAGCGTCACGAAGAACAGTCCGGCGACGCCTGTGGTTCATGGCACTTTCCACCTCGGAATGGGTGGCGGACAGTTTATCCGCATCCTCTGTCGAAGGAGCACCCGGCGCACGCCTCGTATTCGGTCTCGCCTCCGAATCCGGCCTTGGAGCCTGGCTTGTGGAGGCGCGATTGGTAGCCTCTCCGGGTATAGTCCGGCGAGCGCTCTTTTTCCTGAAAGGAAGGCATGGGCGTAAATATGCCTCTGAGAATAATGTCATGCAATAAAGACGGTGCGCCGTACCGCTACGCCGGTGTCTCAATCCGGACTGCGGGTCTTTTCAGCCTGCCTGGCCTCGCGGCCCCTTGTTGTCCAGTCGCCGTAGGCTCGGCCTTCTGCCTCGAGGACCTTCCCTGCAAAACACGGCTGTTATACGGCGATCAAAAACACGCAAGGACGGATCCTTTTTGAGGTGCTGGGACTTCAGTCTTAGTCACCTGTGAGGCTGGAACTAGCCCAGGGTAATCGGTCGTGATGGCCACCAAAGCATTATCATTGCTCGATTGGTAAAACACCCCATCGATCAGCTCCACAGATATGTCCGGATCCTCTTGGGATGCCGGGTCGAGGGACCGTCCAGGGTCCTCGGGTTGTGGAGGTGGGTTGTTTATCTCCCTTACAGCCTGGCGCAGTTCCTGCGTAGAAATCGCTAGAATGAATACTTAACTGCGGAAATATGAAACGGATGGGCGAGAAAAAGTCTCCGCTTACCTAGCTCAGAGGATTGTACATAGAAAATCCGCCCTGTGGGTGGACACGAAGGAATTCCTCCTCTTCTCCCTTATACAAAGTGGATAGGATCTTTATTAGATCAGCAATCGATCCCGTCCCTTTACGGCCGTAGCGGGTGGCGTCATCCTCCCCGTTGAAATCCCACATGGGGTGGCCTCTATACTAAAGCGGCTGCACCCCCGCATGATACCTATGGCCATGACCTCGATCATGGTCAATCCGGATCGAGCTAAAAAACTTATCCGGCTCATCAGGTAAAGAACGTCCCTGTCATCTTCCTCCAGGGAGCTCCGTGGACGCCAGCTCCGGCGCTTCTTCAAAGGGGCGTTGTCGAACTCAGGAAGGCCGATCCGAATAGGATCCGGGAGGGGGACGTCTTCTATATAAAACCATTCTAAAGGCCAGTCTTCGGACGTCTTCTTTGGGGTTCCGGACAGGTATCCGGTCCCGGCAACACGCCACACTTCGGCTCCGCCCACTTGATATATTGACCCTTCTGAGAACGGGGCACAAGGCAGAACAACTTCTTCCATAGAGCGAAATGAGCCTCACAGCCCAAAAACAACTCGCAAAGGGCTACGAATACCGCGATATGCAGCATGGAGGCAGGCGTAAGGTTGTGCAACTGGAGGCCGTAGAACTCCAGGAGCCCCCGGAGAAACGGATGAATTGGGAATCCGAGCCCTCTTACCAAATAAGGGACAAGGCATACCCGCTCTCCCTTAGAGGGATTGGGTAGGCTCTCTACTTGCTCTCCGCCATTATAGGTGGCGAGCCCGGCTTGAACCGGGACCATGCACGCTGGGGGAAGAAATCCCTTGGACTGAAGCATCACTAATTTGTTGTGCCGGACGGAACATCTCTCCCAATCTCCAGGCTTGGAGCTAGGGGGGCAAGAGGAGGAGCTGCGTCAGCTAGCCATGATGGAATGGATCTCTGTCGGGTGCGCTCCGATGAAGGCTCGCCAAGGGAGGATGGTGTGATTTGGATCTGAATCCTCGTCTTTTTAATAGGCAGCTCATTCACACAGCTAGGGGGTAAATGTGAAAACACCCTGGCTCTTCACATTCGCTCGACACGTGGAAAGTGGCCATTATTGGGCATGGAAGCCAAGGAGTGCAATATTCACAAGAGACCGGACACTATTTCGATAGGTACACGAAATTTGGAGAGGAACCCGCCTTGCAATGCCGAAGACAATACTGCGCGCCGGACTCATCGTCATTGAAGCATGGTTTGGGGGCTACTGAGGGAGTCCTGGATTAGGGGGTCTCCGGACAGCCGGATTATATTCTTTGGTCGGACTGTTAGACTATAAAGATACAAGATTGAAGACTTCGTCTCGTGTCCGGATGGGACTCTACTTGGCGTGGAAGGCAAGCTAGGCAACACGGATATGGATATCTCCTCCTTTGTAACCGACCTTGTGTAACCCTAACCCTCTCCGGTGTCTAAATAAACCGAAGGGTTTTAGTCCATAGGACAACAACCACAACATACAATCATACCATAGGCTAGCTTCTAGGGTTTAGCCTCTCCGATCTCGTGGTAGATCTACTCTTGTACTACCCATATCATCAATATTAATCAAGCAGGACGTAGGGTTTTACCTGAAGGAAATATGCCCTAGAGGCAATAATAAAGTTATTATTTATTTCCTTATATCATGATAAATGTTTATTATTCATGCTAGAATTGTATTAACTGGAAACATAATACATGTGTGAATACATAGACAAACAGAGTGTCACTAGTATGCCTCTACTTGACTAGCTCGTTAATCAAAGATGGTTATGTTTCCTAACCATGGACAAAGTGTTGTTGTTTGATTAACGGGATCACATCATTAGTTGAATGATCTGATTGACATGACCCATTCCATTAGCTTAGCACCCGATCGTTTAGTATATTGCTATTGCTTTCTTCATGACTTATACATGTTCCTATGACTATGAGATTATGTAACTCCCGTGTGCCGGAGGAACACTTTGTGTGCTACCAAACGTCACAACGTAACTGGGTGATTATAAAGGTGCTCTACAGGTGTCTCCAAAGGTACATGTTGGGTTGACGTATTTCGAGAATAGGATTTGTCACTCCGATCATAGGAGAGGTATCTCTGGGCCCTCTCGGTAATGCACATCACTTAAGCCTTGCAAGCAATGCAACTAATGAGTTAGTTGCGAGATGATGTATTACAGAACGAGTAAAGAGACTTGCCGGTAACGAGATTGAACTAGATATTGGATACCGACGATCGAATCTCGGGCAAGTAACATACCGATGACAAAGGGAACAACGTATGTTGTTATGCGGTCTGACCGATAAAGATCTTCGTAGAATATGTAGGAGCCAATATGGGCATCCAGGTCCCGCTATTGGTTATTGACCGGAGACATGTCTCGGTCATGTCTACGTTGTTCTCGAATCGTAGGGTCCGCACGCTTAACGTTACGATGACAGTTATTATGAGTTTATGCATTTTGATGTACCGAAGTTAGTTCGGAGTCCCGGATGTGATCACGGACATGACGAGGAGTCTCGAAATGGTCGAGACATAAAGATTGATATATTGGACGGCTACATTCGGACACCGGAAGTGTTCCGGGTGATTTCGGATAAAACCGGAGTGCTGGAGGGGTTACCGGAACCCCCCGGGGAAGTAATGGGCCTTATTGGGCCTGAGGGGAGAGAGAGGGCAGCAGCCCAAGAGGTGGTGCGCCCCCCCTCATGGGGAGTCCGAATGGGACTAGGATGGGGGGCGCGACCCCCCTTTCCCTCTCCCTCTCCCTCTCTTTCCTTCCCCCTCAAGTCTCCTAGTTGGACTAGGAAAGGGGAGTCCTACTCCCACTAGGAGGAGGACTCCCCCTCCCCTTGGCGCGCCCCATAGGGCCGGCCGGCCTCCCCCTTGCTCCTTTATATACGGGGGCAGGGGGCACCCTAGGACACACAAGTTGATCCACGTGATCGTTCCTTAGCCGTGTGCGGTGCCCCCTGCCACCATATTCCACCTCGATCATATCGTTGTAGTGCTTAGGTGAAGCCCTGCGTCGGTAGAACATCATCATCGTCACCACGCCGTTGTGCTGACGGAACTCATCCCCGAAGCTTTGCTGGATCGGAGCCCGAGGAGCATCATCGAGCTGTACGTGTGCTAAGAACTCGGAGGTGCCGGAGTAACGGTGCTTGGATCGGTCGGATCGGGAAGACGTACGACTACTTCCTCTATGTTGCGTCAACGCTTCCGTTGCGGTCTACGAGGGTACATAGACAACACTTTCCCCTCTTGTTGCTATGCATCACCATGATCTTGCGTGTGCGTAGGAATTTTTTTGAAATTACTACGTTCCCCAACAGTGGCATCCGAGCCTGGTTTTCTGGTTTGATGATATATGCACGAGTAGAACACAAGTGAGTTGTGGGCGATATAAGTCATACTGCCTACCAGCATGTCATACTTTGGTTCGGCGGTATTGTTGGATGAAGCGGCCCGGACCGACATTACGCGTATGCTTACGCGAGACCGGTTCTCCCGACGTGCTTTGCACAAAGGTGGCTTGCGGGTGACTGTTTCTCCAACTTTAGTTGAACCAAGTGTGGCTACGCCCGGTCCTTGTGAAGGTTAAAACGACATCAACTTGACAAGCTATCGTTGTGGTTTTGATGCGCAGGTGCGATTGGTAATTGCTTAAGCCCGTAGCAGCCACGTAAAACTTGCAACAACAAAGTAGAGGACGTCTAACTTGTTTTTGCAGGGCATGTTGTGATGTGATATGGTCAAGACATGATGCTAAATTTTATTGTATGAGATGATCATGTTTTGTAACCGAGTTATCGGCAACTGGCAGGAGCCATATAGTTGTCGCTTTATTGTATGCAATGCAATCGCGATGTAATGCTTTACTTTATCACTAAGCGGTAGCGATAGTCTTGGAAGCATAAGATTGGCGAGACGACAACGATGCTACGATGGAGATCAAGGTGTCGCGCCGGTGACGATGGTGATCATGACGGTGCTTCGGAGATGGAGATCACAGGCACAAGATGATGATGGCCATATCATATCACTTATATTGATTGCATGTGATGTTTATCTTTTATGCATCTTATCTTGCTTTGATTGACGGTAGCATTATAAGATGATCTCTCACTAATTATCAAGAAGTGTTCTCCCTGAGTATGCACCGTTGCGAAAGTTCTTCGTGCTGAGACACCACATGATGATCGGGTGTGATAGGCTCTATGTTCAAATACAACGGGTGCAAAACAGTTGCACACGCAGAATACTCAGGTTATACTTGACGAGCCAAGCATATACAGATATGGCCTCGGAACACGGAGACCGAAAGGTCGAGCGTGAATCATATAGTAGATATGATTAACATAGTGATGTTCACCAATGAAACTACCCCATCTCACGTGATGATCGGACATGGTTTAGTTGATTTGGATCACGTGATCACTTAGAGGATTAGAGGGATGTCTATCTAAGTGGGAGTTCTTAAGTAATTTGATTAATTGAACTTAAATTTATCATGAACTTAGTCCTGGTAGTATTTTGCAAATTATGTTGTAGATCAATAGCTCGCGTTGTTGCTTCCCTGTGTTTATTTTGATATGTTCCTAGAGAAAATTGTGTTGAAAGATGTTAGTAGAAATGATGCGGATTGGATCCGTGATATGAGGTTTATCCTCATTGCTGCACAGAAGAATTATGTCCTTGATGCACCGCTAGGTGACGGACCTATTGCAGGAGCAGATGCAGACGTTATGAACGTTTGGCTAGCTCAATATGATGACTACTTGATAGTTTAGTGCACCATTCTTAATGGCTTAGAATCGGGACTTCAAAGACGTTTTGAACGTCATGGAACATATAAGATGTTCCAGGAGTTGAAGTTAATATTTCAAGCAAATACCCGAGTTGAGAGATATGAAGTCTCCAACAAGTTCTATAGCTAAAAGATGGAGGAGAATCGCTCAACTAGTGAGCATGTGCCCAGATTGTCTGAGTACTACAATCGCTTGAATCAAGTGGGAGTTAATCTTCCAGATAAGATAGTGATTGATAGAATTCTCTAGTCACCATCACCAAGTTAGTAGAACTTCGTGATGAACTATGATATGCAAGGGATAACGGAAACGATTCCCAAGCTCTTCGTAATGCGGAAATTGATAAAGGTAGAAATCGAGAAAAACATCAAGTATTGATGGTAGACAAGACCACTAGTTTCAAGAAAAGGGCAGAGGGAAGAAGGGGAACTTCAAAAAGAACAGCAAGCAAGTTGCTGCTCAAGTGAAGAAGCCCAAGTCTGATCCTAAGCCTGAGACTAAGTGCTTCTACTGCAAAGGGACTGGTCACTGGAAGCGGAACTACCCCAAGTGATTGGCAGAGAAGAAGGATGGCAAAGTGAACATAAGTATATTTGATATACATGTTATTGATGTGTACTTTACTAGTGTTTATAGCAACCCCTCAGTATTTGATACTAGTTCAGTTGCTAAGATTAGTAACTCGAAACGGGAGTTGCAGAATAAAGACTAGTTAAGGGTGAAGTGACGATGTGTGTTGGAAGTGGTTCCAAGATTGATATGATCATCATCGCACACTCCCTATACTTTCGAGTTAGTGTTGAACCTGAATAAGTGTTATTTGGTGTTTGCGTTGAGCATGAATATGATTTGATCATGTTTATTGTAATACGGTTATTCATTTAAGTAAGAGAATAAATTGTTGTTCTGTTTACATGAATAAAACCTTATATGGTTACACACCCAATGAAAATAGTTCGTTGGATCTCGATCGTAGTGATACACATAATCATAATATTGAAACCAAAAGATGCAAAGTTAATAATGATAGTGCAACTTATTTGTGGCACTGCCGTTTAGCTCATATTGGTGTAAAGCGCATGAAGAAGCTCCATGCTGATGGGATTTTGGAATCACTTGATTATGAATCACTTGATGCTTGCGAACCATGCCTCATGGGCAAGATGACTAAGACTCCATTCTCTGGAGCGAGCAACTGACTTATTGGAAATAATACATACTGATGTATGCGGTCCGATGAGTGTTAAGGCTCACGGCAAGTATCGTTATTTTCTGAACTTCACAGATGATTTGAGCAGATATGGGTATATCTACTTGATGAAACATAAGTCTGAAACATTTGAAAATTTCAAAGAATTTCAGAGTGAAGTGGAAAATCATCGTGACAAGAAAATAAAGTTTCTACGATCTGATCGCGGAGACAAATATTTGAGTTACGAGTTTGGTCTTCAATTAAAACAATGTGGAATAGTTTCACAAACTCATGCCACATGGAACACCACAGCATAATGGTGTGTCCGAACGTCATAACCGTACTTTATTGGATATAAGTGCAATCTATGATGTCTCTTACCGATCTACCACTATCGTTTTGGGGTTATGCATTAGAGACAGCTGCATTCACGTTAAATAGGGCACCATCTAAATCCGTTGAGACGACACCGTTTGAACTATGGTTTGGCAAGAAACCTAAGCTGTCGTTTCTTAAAGTTTGGAGTTGCGATGCTTATGTGAAAAAGTTTCATCTCGATAAGCTCAAACTCAAATCGGAGAAATATGTCTTCATAGGATACCCAAAGGAGACAGTTGGGTACACCTTCTATCATAGATCCAAAGGCAAGACATTCGTTGCTAAGAATGGATCCTTTCTAGAGAAGGAGTTTCTCTCGAAAGAAGTGAGTGGGAGGAAAGTAAAACTTGATAAGGTAATTGTACCTTCTCCCTTATTGGAAAGTAGTTCATCACAGAAATCTGTTCCTGTGACTACTACACCAATTAGTGAGGAAGCTAATGATGATGATCATGTAACTTCAGATCAAGTTACTACCGAATCTCGTAGGTAAACCAGAGTGAGATCCATACCAGAGTGGTACGGTAATCTTGTTCTGGAAGTTATGTTACTAGACCATGACGAACCTACGAACTATGAGGAAGCGATGATGAGCCCAGATTCCGCAAAATGTCTTGAGGCCATGAAATCTGAGATGGGATCCATGTATGAGAACAAAGTATGGACTTTGGTTGACTTGCCCGATGATCGGCAAGCCATAGAAAATAAATGGATCTTCAAGAGGAAGACGGACGCTGATAGTAGTGTTACTATCTACAAAGCTAGAATTGTCGCAAAAGGGTTTCGACAAGTTCAATGTGTTGACTACGATGAGAGTTTCTCACTCGTATCTATGCTTAAATCTGTCCGAATCATGTTAGCAATTGCCGCATTTTATGAAATCTGGCAAATGGATAACAAAACTGCAATCCTTAATGGATTTCTTAAAGAAGATTTGTATATGATGCAACCAGAAGTTTTTGTCAATCCTAAAGGTGTTAACAAAATGTGCAAACTCCAGCGATCCATCTATGGACTGGTGTAAGCATCTCGGAGTTGGAATATACACTTTGATAAGTTGATCAAAGCATATAGTTTTATACAGACTTGCGGTGAAGCTTGTATTTACAAGAAAGTGAGTGGGAGCACTACAACATTTCTGATAAGTATATGTGAATGACATATTGTTGATCGGAAATAATGTAGAATTATTCTGCAAAGCATAAAGGAGTGTTTGAAAGGAGTTTTTCAAAGAAAGACCTCGGTGAAGTTGCTTACATATTGAGCATCAAGATCTATAGAGATAGATCAAGACGCTTGATAAGTTTTTTCAATAAATACATACCTTGACAAGATTTTGAAGTAGTTCAAAATGGAACAGTCAAAGAAAGAGTTTCTTGCCTATGTTACAAGGTGTGAAATTGAGTAAGACTCAAAGCCCGACCATGGCAGAAGATAGAAAGAGAATGAATGTCATTCCCTATGCCTTGGTCATAGGTTCTATAAAGTATGCCATGCTGTGTACCAGATCTATTGTATACCCTACCACTGAGTTTGGCAAGGGAGTACAATAGTGATCTAGGAGTAGATCAATGGACAGCGGTCAAAATTATCCTTACTGGAATAAGCATATGTTTCTCGATTACGGAGGTGACAAAAGGTTCGTCGTAAAGGGTTACGTCGATGCAAGTTTTGACACTGATCCAGATGATTCTAAGTCTCAATCTGGATACATATTGAAAGTGGGAGCAATTAGCTAGAGTAGCTCCATACAGAGCATTGTTGACATAGAAATTTGCAAAATACATGCGGATCTAAATGTGACAGTCCCGTTGACTAAACTTCTCTCACAAGCAAAACATGATCACTTTTTGGGTCTTAATCACATAGCGATGTGAACTAGATTATTGAATCTAGTAAACCCTTTGGGTGTTAGTCACATGGAGATGTGAACCAATCACATAAAGATGTGAACTATTGATGTTAAATCACATGGCGATGTGATCTAGATTATTGACTCTAGTGCAAGTGGGAGACTGAAGGAAATATGCCCTAGAGGCAATAATAAAGTTATTATTTATTTCCTTATATCATGATAAATGTTTATTATTCATGCTAGAATTGTATTAACCGGAAACATAATACATGTGTGAATACATAGACAAACAGAGTGTCACTAGTATGCCTCTACTTGACTAGCTCGTTAATCAAAGATGGTTATGTTTCCTAACCATGGACAAAGAGTTGTTATTTGATTAACGGGATCACATCATTAGTTGAATGATCTGATTGACATGACCCATTCCATTAGCTTAGCACCCGATCGTTTAGTATATTGCTATTGCTTTCTTCATGACTTATACATGTTCCTATGACTATGAGATTATGTAACTCCCGTGTGCCGGAGGAACACTTTGTGTGCTACCAAACGTCACAACGTAACTGGGTGATTATAAAGGTGCTCTACAGGTGTCTCCAAAGGTACATGTTGGGTTGACGTATTTCGAGAATAGGATTTGTCACTCCGATCGTCGGAGAGGTATCTCTGGGCCCTCTCGGTAATGCACATCACTTAAGCCTTGCAAGCAATGCAACTAATGAGTTAGTTGCGAGATGATGTATTACAGAACGAGTAAAGAGACTTGCCGGTAACGAGATTGAACTAGATATTGGATATCGACGATCGAATCTCGGGCAAGTAACATACTGATGACAAAGGGAACAACGTATGTTGTTATGCGGTCTGACCGATAAAGATCTTCGTAGAATATGTAGGAGCCAATATGGGCATCCAGGTCCCGCTATTGGTTATTGACCGGAGACATGTCTCGGTCATGTCTACATTGTTCTCGAACCGTAGGGTCCGCACGCTTAACGTTACGATGACAGTTATTATGAGTTTATGCATTTTGATGTACCGAAGTTAGTTCGGAGTCCCGGATGTGATCACGGACATGACGAGGAGTCTCGAAATGGTCAAGACATAAAGATTGATATATTGGACGGCTATATTCGGACACCGGAAGTGTTCCGAGTGATTTTGGATAAAACTGGA
Source organism: Triticum dicoccoides (assembly GCF_002162155.2). Taxonomy (NCBI): domain Eukaryota; kingdom Viridiplantae; phylum Streptophyta; class Magnoliopsida; order Poales; family Poaceae; genus Triticum; species Triticum dicoccoides. The sequence goes on from NC_041392.1 coordinate 33,091,425, forward strand.
GTGCCGGAGGGGTTACCGGAACCCCCC
>NC_041392.1:33091851-33116666 GCF_002162155.2 Triticum dicoccoides
GCAGCCCAAGAGGTGGCGCTCCCCCCTCATGGGGAGTCCAAATGGGACTAGGAGGGGGGCGCGACCCCCCTTTCCCTCTCCCTCTCCCTCTCTTTCCTTCCCCCTCAAGTCTCCTAGTTGGACTAGGAAAGGGGAGTCCTACTCCCACTAGGAGGAGGACTCCCCCTCCCCTTGGCGCGCCCCATAGGGCCGGCCAGCCTCCCCCTTGCTCCTTTATATACGGGGGCAAGGGGGCACCCTAGGACACACAAGTTGATCCACGTGATCGTTCCTTAGCCGTGTGCGGTGCCCCCTGCCACCATATTCCACCTCGATCATATCGTTGTAGTGCTTAGGCGAAGCCCTGCGTCGATAGAACATCATCATCGTCACCACGCCGTTGTGCTGACGGAACTCATCCCCGAAGCTTTGCTGGATCGGAGCCCGAGGAGCGTCATCGAGCTGTACGTGTGCTAAGAACTCGGAGGTGCCGGAGTAACGGTGCTTGGATCGGTCGGATCGGGAAGACGTACGACTACTTCCTCTACGTTGCGTCAACACTTCCGTTGCAGTCTACGAGGGTACGTAGACAACACTTTCCCCTCTCGTTGCTATGCATCACCATGATCTTGCGTGTGCGTAGGATTTTTTTTGAAATTACTACATTCCCCAACATTACCTCCATCAAGAGGGCCCGAACCTCGGTACAACATCGTGTCCCCTGCCTCCTGTTACCATCCGGCCTAGATGCACAGCTCGGGACCCCCTACCCGAGATCCGCCGGTTTTGACACCGACAGGGATGCTCATGGCACCCCAAGGTAAAATTCAAGGACACCAAAAAACCTAAGCTTGGGGATGCCCCGGAAGGCATCCCCTCTTTCGTCTTCGTCTATCGGTAACTTTACTTGGAGCTATATTTTTATTCACCACATGATATGTGTTTTGTTTGGAGCGTCTTGTATGATTTGAGTCTTTGCTTTTTAGTTTACCACAATCATCCTTGCTGTACACACCTTTTGAAAGAGACTCACATGATTTGAAATTTATTAGAATACTCTATGTGCTTCACTATCTTTTGAGCCATATAGTTTTTGCTCTTGTGCTTCACTTATACCTTTTAGAGCACGGCGGTGGTTTAATTTTATAGAAATAATTGATCTCTCATGCTTCACTTATATTATTTTGAGAGTCCTTTAGAACAACATGGAAATTTGCTTTTAGGAATAATATAAAAACTTTCATAGAAGTGCATTGAATACTATGAGAAGTTTGATACTTGATAATTGTTTTGAGATATGGAGATGGTGATATTAGAGTCATGCTAGTTGAGTAGTTGTGAATTTGAGAAATACTTGTGTTAAAGTTTGTGATTCCCGTAGCATGCACGTATGGTGAACCGTTATGTGATGAAGTCGGAGCATGATTTATTTATTGATTGTCTTCCTTATGAGTGGCGGTCGGGGACGAGCGATGGTCTTTTCCTACCAATCTATCCTCCTAGGAGCATGCACGTAATACTTTGATTTGATAACTTCTTGATTTTTGCAACAAGTATATGAGTTCTTTATGACTAATGTTGAGTCCATGGATTATACGCACTCTCATTTTTCCACCATTGCTAGCCTCTCTAATACCGCGCACTTTTCGCCGGTATCATACACCCCCATATACCTTCCTCAAAACAGCCACCATACCAACCTATTATGGCATTTCCATAGCCATTACAAGATATATTTCCATGCAACTTTCCACCGTTCTGTTATTATGACATGCTTCATCATTGTCATATTGCTTGCATGATCATGTAGTTGACATCGTATTTGTGGCAAAGCCACCGTTCATAATTCTTCATACATGTCACTCATGCATCATTGCACATCCCGGTACACCGCCGGAGGCATTCACATAGAGTCATATTTTGTTCTAAGTATCGAGTTGTAATTCTTGAGTTGTAAGTAAATAAAGTGTGATGATCATCATTATTAGAGCATTGTCCCAAGAGAGGAAAGGGTGATGGAGACTATGATTCCCCCACAAGTCGGGGTGAGACTCCGGACAAAAATAAAAAAAGGGAGAAAGGCCATAAAAAAGGGAGAAGGCCCCAAAAAATGAGAGAAAAAGAGAGAAGGGACAATGCTACTATCCTTTTTCCACACTTGTGCTTCAAAGTAGCACCATGATCTTCATGATAGAGAGTCTCCTATGATATCACTTTCATATACTAGTGGGAATTTTTCATTATAGAACTTGGCTTGTATATTCCAATGATGGGCTTCCTCAAAATGCCCTAGGTCTTCATGAGCAAGCAAGTTGGATGCACACCCACTTAGTTCTTTTGTTGAGCTTTCATACACTTATAGCTCTAGTGCATCCGTTGCATGGCAATCCCTACTCACTCACATTGATATATATTAATGGGCATCTCCATAGCCCGTTGATACGCCTAGTTGATGTGGGACTATCTTCTCCTTTTTGTCTTCTCAACAACCACCATTATATTCCACCATAGTGTTATATCCATGGCTCACGCTCATGTATTGCGTGAAGATTGAAAAAGTTTGAGAACATCAAAAGTATGAAACAATTGCTTGGCTTGTCATCAGGGTTGTGCATGATTTAAATATTTTGTGTGGTGAAGATAGAGCATAGCCAGACTATATGATTTTGTAGGGATAACTTTCTTTGGCCATGTTATTTTGAGAAGACATGATTGCTTAGTTAGTATACTTGAAGTATTATTATTTTTATGTCAATATTAAACTTTTATCTTGAATCTTTCGGATCTGAACATTCATGCCACAATTAAGAAAAATTAAATTGAGAAATATGTTAGAAAGCATTCCACATCAAAAATTCTTTTTTTATCATTTACCTACTCGAGGACGAGCAGGAATTAAGCTTGGGGATGCTTGATACGTCTCCAACGTATCTATAATTTTTGATTGCTTCATGCTATTATATTATCTATTTTGGATGTTAATGGGCTTTATTTTACACTTTTATATCATTTTTGGGACTAACCTACTAACCGGAGGCCCAACCCAAATTGCTGTTTTTTGCCTATTTTAGAGTTTTGCCGAAAAGGAATATCAAACGGAGTCCAAATGCAATGAAACCTTTGGGAACGTGATTTTCTCAACAAACGTGATCCAGGAGACTTGGAGTGGGCGTCAAGAAACAATCAAGGAGGCCACGAGGCAGGGGGGCGCGCCTACCCGCCCTGGACACACCCTCCACCCTCGTGGGCCCCTCGTTGCTCCACCGACCTACTTCTTCCTCCTATAAATATCCACGTACCCCCCAAACATCCAGGAGCACCACGAAAACCTAATTCCACCTCCGCAACCTTCTGTACCCAAGAGATCCAAAACCAAGTCCAACTATAACCTATCTTGTACAATAATATTCGACACAACTCTAACACCAGTGCTAAGCTCCAGCCTCGTGGCATGAAGTAGCAGTCAAACTTGCGCTGAAGCAAGTGCAGTTTCGAGGTGACCTCCACGACCATGAATGTTAGGATTATGTGTCCTGCAACTATATTCAAATACTTATTATCATTAATATTCGGAATACCTCATATGGAATTATACATGTGTTTTGTGCATGGAATTACTCTTGCTGGAATGTACTTAAGTGTTGCATGCTTAAGGAAGCCGGTCAATTATCGGTGGAATACAATATGCTTTATATATTGGAAAGACTACCTGGGTACGCTGATAATTGGAAGAAGCTAGATCGTGTAATTAGATTACGGCCCTAATGTTGATCTACATAATTAGAGGAATTTATATTCTATTATGACGCGTTGCTCACAGGCGCGTGCTTCAGGGACTCAATGGATAGGATCCACTAACAGATAAATTATATCGTGATTGGTAGTTTGATCTGGACTCTATCCGGAAACTAGTTTAAAAACTAGGAATCTTATAACTGTATAAGAGGCGGACTCTTTGGAAACGTGGTATAAGAAGGTCCCTACCCCCTAGCCTCGGATATGCGATTGTGAGCGGCACCACGGAAAAGCGCGGAGGAATAGGGGATAGACCACAACATATTTCTAACATTGGCATCTGAGCCGATTAGGGTTAACGACATTAGTCGTACGACTCGATTCGATCCGGAAAACAAATCCGCTGCGTACTGGTCGTGGTCAACTAGTACAAGTCCAACTTGGAATTAGATTGATCTGGTTTTCGCTCCGTGACGCCCGCCGCACACAAATCGCTCCAGATCGATTCCCTTGCCTCGCTCTGCCGCCGCTCCCGTCTTGCGCCGCCGCACTCTGGCCTCGCCGCGCCGCTCCCGTCTCGCGTCGCGGCACTCCCGCCTCGCCACGACGCTCTCCTACGCCAGGAACGCGCTGACAGCCGCCGCCCCGAAGTCGCGACTCCGCCGGCGGCCCGATCTTCAGCCGCCCTCCACCGGAAGCTGGCCGCCAAGCCCACGTCCTGCAGCAGTCCCCACTGCTGTCGGCCGTCGTCGCCGTCCGCTGCAGCACACCGGCCCCTTGCAAGGTACACAAGCTAGTCCTCAACGGTTGCTTGGAAATTGTCTGGGCTTTCACCTGCTACTGCTGCTCCGATTCAACACTGCCAAAGGAATTTATTCTGTACTGAACCTTGTGGAAAGATGGCCTCCAATAGTGTTTTTGCTGAGTTGCTCAGGAACTACAAATTAGATGGCACAAATTACATTGTGTGGAAAAGGAAGATGATGTTTCTGCTTACAGCTGAGAATATTGAGTATGTGATTTCGACCGCTGAGCCTAACAAACCTGCTGATGACGCTTCGGATGAGGAAAAGGATAGTTATGCAGAAGAACTCAAGGAGTGGAATAAGGACAATAAGAAGGCTAGGATTTTTATTCTTGGTTCCATGTCTGATTCGTTGGCAGGTGAATATGAAACAGAGGTTGCTGCATACAGAATTATGAGAAGGCTGGAAGAGGATTTTGGTGAAGTTTCTTTAATCAAAGTGCTTAGTTTGCTGAACAGATTCTTGACGTCTAAGATGGCAGATACTACTTCTGTCAATGAGCACTTAAACAAGTTGTGCGTGCTGAATGAGGAACTGAAAAATGCTGGCTATCCCTTTTCTGAGGAGGTGCAAGTAATGGTGGCTCTGAACTCACTTCCGCACACTTGGGAACAATTTAAAATATCATTCTGCCACTCTGAAAGATTACTGAACATGCGCAATTTGAGGCATCATTTGCTCATGGAAGAAGATAGGAAAACTTCACAAGGGAAAGAGAGACACTCACATCATCAGGAGTTACACCTTGGTGAAGATAGGAGGCGTTGGCAGAAGAAGAATCAAGGAGGTGATTTGAGGGGCAAAATCAACAGGAAGAGAAACTGGGAAGATCATAATGGAAGAGGTACAAACTCTAGTTTTGATAAGAGGAAATTTAGATGTCATGGTTGTGGAGAGTATGGGCATTTTAGAACTGAGTGCAAGAATAAGAAGCCTTATAAACAAGATGACAAGTCTAAGAAGCAGCATCAGGGCAACAAGAAGGATAACTCTTCTCCTGATGGTACATACAATCTATTTGTTTGTTCTGAATCATTGTTTACTACTTCAGCTTCAGATCATTAGGTAGTAGACTCTGGTTCCACTTCGCATATTGCAAGGAATAGTGCTGGTTTCACCTCTTTAAAACCCATACCGAAAGGAACTAGATTTATTTATCTAGGAACAACTGCAAAAGCTGATATCTTGGGCATAGGTGATTATACACTCAAACTCCCCGGTGGAGGAAAATTAATTTTGAAAGACACAGTCTATTCCCCTAGCATGAGAAAGAATTTAATCTCTGTTTCTAGACTGGAATCTATAGGTTTTAAGGTCTTATTTGGAGATGGCAAAGTTAAAATACTGATGAATGGAAATTTAGTTCAATCAGGAAATAGATTTGATGGTCTCTACTATATTGAGGATTTTATGGACATCGATAGGATGGACTGTATGGTCAATGAACAAAACTCGGTAGTGAGGAATATAGATGGAAGCAATAATTGTTCAGAATCATATCTCTGGCATCTTCGTTTGGGTCATATCTCAAAGAACAGAATTAAAAGGCTAATTAGTTCTGGAATTTTAAACTTCAAGTGGGAAGACTACGGCATTTGTGAGGCATGTGTTGTAGGAAAAATGACCAGGGTGCCTTTTCCTAAAGCGTCAAGGTCTACTGAACCACTTGCTATTGTTCATTCAGATATTTGTGGTGAGATGTCTGTACCTACATTTGGGCAGAAGGTCTATTTCATTACTTTTATAGATGATTTCTCTAGATACGGCTATGTTTACTTAATTAAGCATAAGTCGGAAGGTTTTGACATGTTCAAGTTATTTAAAGCCAAGGTAGAAAATCAGTTGAACAAAAAGATCAAGGTGCTTAGAACTGATCGTGGTGGTGAATACACATCAGGAATATTAGATGATTTTTGCAAGGAAAATGGAATTATTCACCATTATACCTTACCATATACTCCTGAACAAAATGGCGTAGCTGAAAGGAGGAATAGAACTTTAATGGACATGGTTAGGTCTATGATGGCATATTCAGATCTTCCTTTATCATTTTGGGGAGAGGCTCTTCATACTGCTGTTTACTTGCTTAATCATTCACCTTCTAAATATGTTAGTTCTACTCCTTATGAATTATGGAAAGGGAGGAAACCTACATTGTTGAACTTAGCAGTGTGGGGATGCAATGCACAGATTAGAGTACCTAGTCAACTAAGAACAAAACTGGAACCTAAGAGTTTTCCAGGAATATTTATTGGATATGCTTCTGGTTCAAATGGATATAGATTTTATGATCCAGAGAGGAAGAAGTTAATTGAAAGTAGAGATGCCATTTTTCTAGATCAAGATACACCTCGCCGTGCAAAACGTGCGAGAGTGGAATTATTGACAAACCCGTTAGATACAAGTGTTGAAACTGATTCTAACAATCAGGAAAACCAAGCTGATGGCAATGTAAATGTTGAGACTCCCATAACTAGTTTACCTAGGATAAGTGGGAGGAATGTAGCAGCCCCATCATACCTTGATGATTATTATGTATTTATGGGGGAAGTATACTCTAAAACTTCTAGTTTAGAGGAAGAACCAAAATCTTTTAAACATGCCATGTCTTGTTCAGAATCAAAGTTATGGTTGGACGCCATGCATGAGGAACTAAACTCCATGGAAAAGAATAAAGTTTGGGAATTAGTTGATCTACCTAATGACCGGAAGGCAATTGGATCAAAGTGGATTTTTAAAAGGAAACTGAATGCTTCTGGAAATGTTGAAAAATACAAAGCTAGGTTGGTTGCTAAAGGGTACACACAAAGGGAAGGCATTGAGTTTGTGGAAACTTTTTCCCCTATAGCCAAATTTACTTCTATTCGTATTATTGTTGCGTTGACTGCTTACTTTGATCTGGAACTTCATCAAATGGATGTTAAAACCGCCTTCTTGAATGGTCATTTGAAAGAAGAGATTTATATGTCTCAACCTGATGGTTTTGTTGAAAAGGAAAATCAGGGAAAAGTGTCTAAGCTAAATAGATCTATTTATGGTCTTAGGAAAGCTTCACGACAATGGAATATTTTGTTTGATGATGCTATCACATCATATAGGTTTTCTATGATGGAAGGAGATCATTGCATTTATTTTAAAATAGTGGGAGGAAATTTTACACTCTTGTCACTTTATGTTGATGATATACTTATTGCTTCTAGTAGTAAGGAAATGTTGGTAGAAGTTAAAACTTGGTTATCTTCTACATTTGAAATGAAAGATATGGGAAACGCTTCCTATGTTCTAGGAGTGGAAATACTTAGAGATCGGAATAAAGGTACTTTGGGTTTGTCTCAAAGGAATTATTTAAAATCTGTTCTTAAACGTTTCTCTATGGAAAACTGCAAGCCTGCTTTAGTGCCCATGGCTGTAGGAATTAAACTCAGTGAGGGTATGTGTCCTAAAACTCCTGAGGAAAAGAAGAGAATGGAGAAGACTCCATATGCTTCTGCCTTGGGATCTTTGATGTATGCCATGTTATTCACACGCCCTGATTTGTGCTATACTGTTGGAGTGTTGAGTAGATATCAAATGAATCCAGGAATTGGGCATTGGAATCAAATTAAACATGCTCTTCGTTATGTTCAAGGAACACTGGATTATTCACTCTATTTTAACCAAACGGATCTACAGTTGCAGGGCTATACTGATGCTGATTGGCAGGGTGATCTGGATGACCGGAAGTCTACGTCTGGGTATCTATTTACATTAGCTGGTGGCGCTATATCTTGGAGTAGTAAGAAGCAAGATTCAGTGGCATTATCTTCCATGGAGGCGGAGTATATTGCTGCGTCGGAAGCTGTGAAGGAGGCGGTGTGGCTGAAGGAATTTCTATGGACTTTGAAGATTGTTGAGAGTGCTAGCAAACCAGCGGTGGTGTATTGTGATAATCAGGCTGCAATAAAGGTTTCCAGATATCCCAAGTTCCACAGCAAGATCAAACATATTGAGGGAAGGTATCACTATATACGTGATGTAATTAATAGACTTAAGTCTGTTTCTTTAGAGTTTCTACCTAGTACTGATATGGTTGTTGATCCCTTGACTAAGTCACTTAGTCAGGTGGTATTTGGTAAACATGTTCAAGCTATGGGTTTACGAATTTTTTGAATGATCGTTTTGGACAAGTGGGAGATGTTAGGATTATGTGTCCTGCAACTATATTCAAATACTTATTATCATTAATATTCGGAATACCTCATATGGAATTATACATGTGTTTTGTGCATGGAATTACTCTTGCTGGAATGTACTTAAGTGTTGCATGCTTAAGGAAGCCGGTCAATTATCGGTGGAATACAATATGCTTTATATATTGGAAAGACTACCCGGGTACGCTGATAATTGGAAGAAGCTAGATCGTGTAATTAGATTACGGCCCTAATGTTGATCTACATAATTAGAGGAATTTATACTTTATTATGACGCGTTGCTCACAGGCGCGTGCTTCAGGGACTCAACGGATAGGATCCACTAACAAACAAATTATATCGTGGTTGGTAGTTTGATCTGGAATCTATCCGGAAACTAGTTTAAAGACTAGGAATCTTATAACTGTATAAGAGACGGACTCTTTGGAAACGCGGTATAAGAAGGTCCCCACAACATATTTCTAACAATGAAGAGGGTATACTTCTGCTCGAAGTATCCAGTGAAGACCACCGTGTCCATGGACATGGAGATGCAAAACCTGCCGCCTCCAAGGTCGGCCAGTCGGGTGGTGTCGTGGAGTGTGTATTGTCCGGCGCACCACACCAGCTGGGTGAGACAGGCCTCCAATCAGGAACTGACGATCGCTGGTGGGTTGGCGTCCATGTCGACGGCTCAGAAGTGGAGCCCCACGGAGCAAAAGCCGCCACCGCCGGCCGCCACCCTAGAAGTCCGGGACCAAGGTGTCCCAGGCCCCAACCCGTTATCGGCAGCTCCCATGCGCCCTCTTTGCACCACCGGCGGAGCGCTGCGTCGAATAAGAAGGTGCCTTCGCCACCCAAGGAGGCCCAGACGTGCGCATCAGTGTCTCAGTGACGAAGTATCCCGAGATGCCCACTTCCTCCTGGCGGCATGGCGTCGGCTGGTGAGGTGCGGCGGGTCTGGCATGGGCCGCCACGCTCCAGGCCCAGCAACTGTTGAGGTGGAGCATTAGCTCGAATGGGGAGTTCCTTGGGGGTCGAGGTGCGGGGCACGTGGTTGACCAACTCCATTGATTCAGCTCGCTCTGAAGCTGCTCGACGTAATGGGGACTCTGGCTAGAATAGAGGAAAAAGCAGAGCAACAAGACTGGGTTATTTTCCGGGAAAAGCCTACTGATCCAGCACGGGACGTCCACCGCCTCCAGCGCGTGACGCGTGTTGCATGTGTGGCCCGTGCACTGCACTATTCTCCCTTATCTTGCTGGCCACTACATCTTTGTTGTAACGCGCTACGTGTTGCATGTGGTTGAGCGTTGTCCTCACTTTTGCAATAGATGTCGTGTTGTAAGTTTCCTTTTGCAACACAAGTCTTGCTGCATAATTTTTTTACGTTTTTACTTTTTTAGAACATAGGTGTTGTTGCAGATGGAACTTTTGCAACACAGATGATGTTGCGTTGCTACGCGTCGGCCGGCGGATCTTTTAAAAGATCTGATGGGTTGCGAGCTGTCAGATCTAGAGTAATCTTATGGCTGAGGGTTGTCCTCACTTTTGCAATAGAGGTCGTGTTGCAAGTTTTCTTTTGCAACACAAGTCTTGTTGCAGAATTTTTTACGTATTTACTTTTTTGCAACATAGGTGTTGTTGCGGACAGAACTTTTCTAACACAGATGATGTTGTGGCTGCTACACGTCGGTCAACGAATTTTTTTAAAAGATCCGCCGGGTTGCGAGCCGTCAGATCTGGAGTAATCTTGTGGCCGAGTGTCATCCTCACCTTTGCAATAGAGGTCGTGTTGCAAGTTTCCTTTTGCAACACAAGTCTTGTTGCAGAATTTTTTTACTCCTTTACTTTTTCCAACACATGTGTTGTTGCAGATGGAACTTTTGCAACACAGATGATGCGGCTGCTACGCGTCGGCCGTCGAATCTTTTTAGAAGATCCGCCACCTCTCGAGCCGCCGGATCTGGTGGATCGAGCGACTGAGTGATATCTTCTAGCATTGCAACACATGTCGTGTTGCAATAAATTTTTACAACACGTGTCATGTTGCTGAAAATTTTACAACATAGATCAAGTTGTAGTTTTTTTAAACACAGGTCTTGTTATAGTTTTTTGCGACAAGCTTCTTGTTGCAATTTTTTTCCAACAAGGTGCGGGGCAACGGCGACCAGAGCCGACCGCATAGAATGTCACGGCGGCAGGGGCATCCCAGGGTGAGCTGATCTGGCGATGACATCTCGTAGGTGGTAGTACCTAGCCAAATCCGACGACGGAGCATTCGTGGGTGATCGTGCTTGGCCAAATGCGACAATGATGGGTAGCCATCGGTCGCGTCCGACGACGAGGAGTGCAGATGCGCTCTCTCGTGGCGTGAGGACGACGTAGGTGAGCTAATCCAGTAGCGGAGCATCGCTGCTGATCAAGGTTACCATGAGTATAGAGGACAAGTGCTCAATGCTGGTGGTCAAGGTTCACAAGTGCAGAAAAGTAAACTAGAGGTTGGTTGTTCTCAACAGAATGAGAGGGCGAGCTCTAGTATTTTAGAATAGTTTCAGAGCATATTGGCTTCGGATCCGGCGCAATAACAATAGTGGTTTGCTTGCTCAACTTTCTTAGAGCAGTCATCAATTGCCCCCAGCTATCAAACCAAACTCTTCGCACTTTGGAGGTCAGATCCTGGAGCTTGCTGGTTCAAAACTCCAAAGATGTGATCTTGACAAGGGGACAAGTTCTGTTGATAGTGTGGCTGGTGGTAGATTTGGGAATCTGAACAATTTTATGGGAAATGTTGTTCGTGGTGGTAGTTCTCGGAGAGATGACTTTGATTCTGGTAGGTTTAGTGGTAGATCTGAGCATGATGGTCACGGAATTAGTAATTCTAACAGGTAACCATGCAATAAATGCAAAGATTCTAGACATAGAACAAAGGAGTGTAAGTAGGGCTGAAAAAAAAGCTCGAAGCTCATGAGCTAAACGAGTAGCTCGTGACTCGGCTCGAATCGACTCGAACTCGAAAAATAACGAATTGAGCCAAGCTTTAGTTTAAGATCGTTTATAGACCAAGTTAAACGAGCCAATCTCACGAGTACTCGTGTAACTCGTTAGGCTCGGTACAAAAGATCAGCCACTCTCAATACAAAAAAAGATCAGCCACTCAGCACTCTATGTCCTAGGCGCACAACACAAGGCCTAGCCATTGAAGGCCCAACCGCCTAGAAGACTCATGCGTTACAAGGAAATTACTATTGTTAGTGATATATATATTTAATATATACATACTCATTTCTATAATATTTAAGGGCTTTATGTTCATATCTTTAACAAGCTTAACAAGCTAAACGAGCCAGCTCGTGAGTTATATGAGTCGAGCCAATCTTAAATTTGAGCTCGTTATAATAACAAGTCGAGTCGAGCTAGCTCGTTAATGAAACGAGCTCTAGCGAGTCGAGCCGAGCTGGCTTGACTCGGCTCGGATTCCAGCCCTAAGTGTAAGTTTAGGTCATTGCATGATTTGTGGTAGGGACTCTCACATCATTGATGACTGTGCTTAGCTCAAACAAATGAAGCATGTCCAAAAGTATGTTGCCTATTTTGCTAGAGGTTTGGGAGTGCTGCTGGTTCAAAACTCCAAAGATGTGTTGGCTGTTGAGCATGCCAGCCGTATGGCCATTATATTATTAGGGTTAAGTCTGGGAATATTAATGAAAATCAAATTTCTTTAGGGGTTAAACAACATGTTAAGTTGGAGATTTCCAAATAAGGCTAAACTGGTTGAGCTTTCGATGTTTGATGATTTTGATCTGTTGGTCTTCTGAGAGCCAAGCTATTCATCGTGGGTGAACTTTCTAAATTTGTAGCCACTTTTTGGAATGTGTGAAACTATTGCTTCTTGAGGCCGGTGCTAGATTGAGATTGGTACAATTGGCAGGTTCCTATATAGCGCGTACCGCGCCGACGAGCGAGGTAGCGCGTAACCCCCCCGCTCACTGTTGTTTCTATGGGCCGGCCCATTCTGGGGTTTCACCCCCAACCGGTTTTGGGAAGGTTCTAGAACCTTCCCTGAACCGGGTTTTCCTTTTTTCTCATTCAGGTTTTTTTTTCATTTCCTTTTATTTTTTCTTTACTTTTATGTTTTCATTTTTAATCTTGTTTTTTGATTTTCGAAAATCTATTAATTCGCGATTTGTTTTTAAAATCGTATTTTTTTGGAATGATGAACATTTTTTCCAAAATTGTACTTTTATTTTTAATAATTCGTTACTCTTAAATGAGGGTTGACATAACCTTTTTGATAACCCAACAATTGGATGCATGCTTATCTATATTGTCAGGTTATGCACATGGGTTTCATGGCATACTACTGGCTTTATGAGCTTCTGTGATAATGTTTTTCATGGCACCGATTTGTGGGTTAACAATCTTGGAGTATTTGTGGTATGTTTCCTTTTTCCAGTTTTTAGTGTTACGACCTACTTATAAAATTATTACTTAGGTGTTTCCAGTCAAGAACTACTACTGCAGGGCTAACCAGACACCCTCTGCTAATACGCCAATGATACCTGTGACAGTGGCAGGATTTTTTCTTAGAAAAGCAAAGGAAAATTAAGTAACAACAAATGATTCGTGTGACTTGAATATTGAACGAAAACTTAATTGGATACACGAGTGTTCTAATTGAAGCTGATGGACTACCTCGCCATGATTATGGTTGTATGCCTTTGTTACATGAGAATGATATGGGGCGAAAGCTTGCCCCAACCCTCACAAACAAGTGTGTTAGGTTTTAATTTAGGACTGGATGGCATATACGTCTGCCTAGTGTCTCATAAAACCTACTACTAGTGTAACACATGATTTTGAAACTTGAAAGCAGCTTCATTCGTACTTATAATTATCACTGTGCAGTTCCGCCGGTGTACTACGCGCATCTTGCTGCGTCACGGGGGCGGAGCTACCAGGGCAATTTTGGTGATGGTTCAAGCATAAGGGAAACAGCACCAGGTGACGAACTACCTGAGTTCCTACAAGTCCCAAAGATCCACGAGAATGTGTCGGAGGTCATGTTTTACTGCTGAATTCGAGGTGGTGGGTCGAACTATTATCGTCTTTGCTCCGAAACTTGGCCCTCGGTCACCTTTTGTATATTCAGAGTCGCGACTTGTGAGGCCGATAACACTGGCTCAAAATTTTGCTAACGTTGGCTCAAAAGTTTTGGATACGAAGATTCAGATATCACCGGTTGTGCATGTACCTGTCGTTATCTCTAGAGTGGTTTGTTCTTCTAAATGGAACTAGTTTTATTGAGTAAAATTTCTTTCCTTTTTTATTTACATCCATATTGGAGGATTACATTTGAATTTCCTTGACCAGCGGCAAGTAACATGTACTCTTGACAATTGTAAGATCTTCATTCATTATGTACAAAAGCTTTGGTTGTTCTCATGTTGATGACCGCACTCTTCAAGTGTGAGTTTAGCTGGTGGAATCTGTCATAGGACTACGGCGACAACTACATTAAACAATCAAGGTGAAAGGACTTTTGTTGTTGCACATGCATGAAAAGGATTGAAAGAGAAAATTTTAAATTTTCACAACACAAAAATCAAATGTTCTATAATGTTTCGATATTTCAATCATGATAAAATTCAGCATTTAGAATTCAATTATTATTATTTTCATTTTTTTTTTGAATTTGTCAGTTTTGAAGAATTTTAGATTAACAACATTCAAAATTCAGGACTTCAACGGTAATGTTTGAAATTAGGAATTTTGAGTTCCGTGATGTTAACCTTATAGTTAACAAATTTAAATTTAGCTTTTTCCTTATGAAATTTGGAGAAGTATATTAATGTTAATTTTCAGCATGTAAAACCTCATTGTCCCAAGTACATAGATCAAAATTATGTAATACAAAAATTGTTGGGATATGCTAAAATTTCAAAAAAAAAAGATAATAGACATGCGCTATTTCATCGGTCATGCTTTCTTTCCACACAATGAATCGCCAGTAATGAGAAAAATTGGATTGAATTTTCAACCAACCATATACTAGAAAATAAGAGCGGTACATATAGTTCCATAAGATATGTATGATTCTCCAATTCAAACAACTGTAACATGTCATTCCCTTTTCAAACACACATGGCAAATTGACAGGATGAAACCTTGAAATTTATTGCCATTCATCTCATCTTGTAGTGCAGTATGGACCAAGTGTGCAAAATACTAGCTTTTACACATCTCTAAGAACAGGCAAAAGAAAGGGCTTGTAATTTCAGTCCAGGAATGACAGGGTTCAGTCAAAAAATTTCAACGTGAAGGTGTTGAAAGCCACCTATGTGCTACGGGTAACAGCTAACAGGTAGTCCATACTCCGTGGAGTAATATACCACATTAGTGTAATACTAGTTTCAGAAGAAATTCTCTCTCAAGAAAAATTTCAGAAGGAACTGCATAATGAAACTGTCTAATTGCCTCATATTGTCTTTTACTTTTGAAAATAAGGTGGAGATCTCTGCCTTATATTCTTTTTTTTTTTTGTGAGAGTACGCCAATGGCAAACCTTAGCTTTATAGAAGGCAGAAAAATATTTACAAGAGGTTACAAGGGGTCGGCACCACACATCGATGCACTACACCCACTCCACTCCCACTCTCTAAGTCGATTACTCACAAAACGTAGACACTCCCGAGCCTCCTGCCAATTCCCACAACTTCAACTCTTGAAAGATGATTGCCATAGTACCCCGAGCATCCCTCACATTCGCATTTCTGAATACTCGTGCATTTCGCTGCTTCCAAAGTGTCCAACAGATCATCATGACGAAGGAGTCAAAACCTTTCCTGTTAGCTTTGGTAATCCGCTTCCTTATCGTCTCCCACCACTCTTCCAGCCTGGACTGCACCGAGGGTAAGAGTGCCAGCTCCACCCCAACTTTAGCAAAGCATAGATACCACACGTGCCTCGCGAACACGCATTGCAGCAGCAAGTGATCCACCGTATCTTCCTCTTGGTCGCAAAAATAGCACGGTGAGGTTTCCTCCTGCAGGCCATGTCTGAGTCTTCTATCCGAAGTCCAGACTCGGTACTGAACTGCCAACCACATAAATATCTTGCAAGATAGCAGAGCCCAACTCTTCCATATGCCTCTATACGACTGGAACCGGATCCCTCCCTCACAGAACATTTTGTATGCCGAGGCTGCTGTGTATTTTCGGTCCACACACCACTCCCAAACAGCCATATCCTCCTGATCCGGGATTGGATGTACCTCAATCAGCACTTCCCATAGCCGGATGAATTGTGCCAATTCATCTGTGGACATCTCACCTGTGATATCCATAGTCCAAGCATGGGATAGCAAACCCTCCTGCACCACTCTTCTGTTCCTCACTTGGGTCTTGACTTTGAGCACGATCAAGGGTGCCACCTCCGCAATGCATGCACCATTGATCCATCTGTCCTTCCAGAACAGAATCTGAGCTCCATCTCCTAGCTTCCACTTGACTAAACTGTTGAACGCCTGCTGTAAATTTCGATCTGGCGTCAAGTTGAGTCCCTGCCACGGCCGTGAGCTATCTGTTCTTCTTAACCATTCCCACCGCAAGCGAAGCGCAAGGCCGTGTTTGCCCAAGTCCATCACTCCTAGTCCTCCAAGGTATTTTGGTTTGCATACTCTCTGCCAAGATACCACGCACTTGCCTGCGCTGACTTCCTCCAAGCCCGCCCAGAAGAAGGCTCTGCAACCCTTGTCTACCTTGTCCAATGCCCACTTAGGTGCTTCCGAAACAATCAGGTGGTGTGTGGGTCTTGCACGCATCACTTGGTTGACCAGTATGAGCCTGCCCGGTCTAGTGATCATTCCCCTTTGCCAGCCCGGCAAAATTTTGATTGCAGCGTCCACCATCGGTTGCCATTCAGACCTCTTTAATTGCTTGATACTCAGCTGCAAACCTAAGTATTTGCACGGGAACCGGTCAATCTTCCAGGGCATTGCACTTCTTACTAGTTCTTCATATCCCTCCTCGGCCCTGATCAGAATGGCCGAGGATTTCGCAAAGTTGATTTTGAGTCCAGAAGCTTCACCAAAGATCTGCAGGACCTCCTCCACCAATCTAATGCCTGTCCTTGAGGGTTTGATAAACATCACCACATCGTCCGCATAAAGAGATAGACGTTGCAATGGGCTGCAGCAGTTCATCTTACTTAGGACTTGAGAGTCATGAGCCTTCACCACAATCGCTGTCAAAACATCCATCGCAATAACGAACAACATTGGGGAGAGGGATTCCCCTTGCCGCAGCCCACACGCATGCATGAACTTCTCTCCCGCACACCCGTTGATCACCACTCTCGAGCTCGCCGAAGAGAGCAAGATCGCCAGCCATGAGAGGCAAAAAGGCCTAGTGTTACAGAGACCGCATGGACCAAACAGTCCAGCAAACTGGGGACAGAACAGAAACGAAGACAACGGCAACAAATGAACGAAGGAAGAAAGAAGAAAGAAACCGAAGGAATAAGGCAAACATAGGCAACTGTGCGGCGCCCAAATTTTCTGCCCGTAGAAGAAGTGCTACAGAGTCAGCTTCTCTTTGGAACAGCATGTCCATGCAGAGAAATGCTGACTGTTGAAAACCATTTCATTAGGGCTGTGCCATAGTTCAGCAGCACAGGCCGCGGAGACGAGCGGCCATGCTTGGAGGTGTTGGCCCTGGACGAATTGCAGTAGAGATGTGGCTCGTGCAGCTGGCTGCTGAAGATTCAAATGCTGACAAATTGTTTTGCATCAATCTGCACCTCAACGTAATATGCTCAATGGATTCAACACCTGGACAAATATTGCACCATGCATCTTTGGCACCAACCCTTTCGTCATCATATTATGGGATGCCAGGTGAAAGTAGCAACTTCAGGATACTCTTCTGAAAGTTAGCATCTAATAAAAGTAGTTTGTAGTTTCTAAACTACCAGCATCGCGGCCTTCAATCACAAGAAAATTTTCCAGAATCTGCAGCAATTCGGAGAGGCTGTAGCCTGTAGCAGATCGAGTAGGTCTCAGTTTAGGCTCCCAGCCGCTGGAAGTGACCTGTGATTAACCCAGCAGTACTGATCTTGCGCATACATGAAGATGACAGGGAAAATCGGGAATGGTACAACACTTAGTCGCATCTTGTACCAGCAGGAGTACTGACTTGAAGGTTGCCCAGATGGCCGTGTCATTTCTATGCTTCAAAGGACTGAACAGACAGGTCCCATAGACAGATAAGAGCCAATTATGCCACGGGATAGTGTTGCCATGGAGGAGCATGCTGGAAAATTGCAGAGGACAGCGGTGCTATGAGCAAGCAGATCTCGGAATCCTAATTCCCCAGATTCTTTAGGTGTGATAACATATTCCCAGGTGATAACACTGTCGGCCGTGAGTTCTCTTCTTGTTCTACCAGAGAAAGGAGCGTCTTAATTTGTTGACCTTGCTGATGTTTTCGTCTGTAGTAACTTGGGATTGCTGAAAGAGTGCATTGATCATCATGGCATCATCCATCCAGCTAGTCTCTTATCAATCTTCTGTATCACTGGTTGGAGAAGATGTCGCGGCCTGCGGAGTCTTGCTTATATAGTGGGAGGCCAGGATAAGTGCAAGGCAGTGAGCTGATGGGGCACTCTAAAACACTTGCAATTTCAGCAGCCTCCTCACTGTTGATATGAATAATAAGGTGCTCTTATGACAATTAGTACTGAGACCAGAAAAGTCCAAGAAGGCCTGCAGGATTTGCTTAACCCTTCTAGCCTGATCAACCGAACCGTGTGGCAGTAGGACTGTGTCATCAGCTTACTGTGTAAACTGAAAGTGGGCCATTGCCGCTAGCCCGTTACTGCTATGGAACGGGTGCCTGAGGTAGTCATCCTCTGAAGGACACTGCCGGCCAGAATAAAAAAGGTAGGGCCACAGGGAATCACCTGCCATACCGCTGATAAGGACCTGAGCCTGCCCTGACTGTAACATACACTGACCCCATTTGATCCAATCCGTAGGGAAATTCCGGTGCTGCATAGCTGGAAGAGGCAATCCCAAAGCACTGTGTCAAACGCCTTTTGAAAGTCCAGTTTTAGCAGTCATTGGTTTCCTCTTTATCTGCAGACCGCACTAATTCAGAAGCCAGAACAAAGTTCTCAACAATTGAGCAGCCCTTATAAACCATGATTGAATCATATCAATGAGGACCCAAATCAGAAGCTGGAGTCTGTTTGTCATGACTTGTGTTTCATCAGGCTGTGCACTAAAGAAATCGGTCTCAGGAAACATTCAATCTTTGGTGTGAAAACAATGAAGGATCTGTTGACGTCGGCCTGTTCTTGCTCGGCCCGCCTGCTGCTCGCCGGCCACCATCGTCCCCGTAGATGGCCTGCTCTTGCTCGGCCCCAGCCGCTCCTGCTGCTCGCCGGCCACCATCGTCCCCGTAGATGGCCTGCTCTTACTCGGCCCCAGCCGCTCCTGCTGCTCGCCGGCCACCATCGTCCCCGTAGATGGCCTGCTCTTGCTCGGCCCCAGCCGCTCCTGCTGCTCGCCGGCCACCATCGTCCCCGTAGATGGCCTGCTCTTGCTCGGCCCCAGCCGCTCAAGATCTCAAACGCCGCCGGCCACCATCATTCCCGTAGATGGCCTGCTCTTGCTCGGCCCCTGCCGCCAAGATCTCAAACGCCGCCGGCCGCCTCCGAAATCAAGCCTGCAAGCCGCTCGGATCTTGTGCGCTGCACCACTGGCTGTCCCCGAGCATGTGCGCTGCGCCGCTGCCATCCGCATCCGATCTCAAGCGCCGCCGGCTGCTCCGATTTGAAACTCTTCCTGTTCGTCAGGCAACCATGGCTGATGGCGAAGGAGTTGACTATGACCGGTTGGGCAAGGCAGTTGTTGCGAGGGAGACGAAGGGGGGCTCGAAGGGGATGGGGGAGGCGCCGGCGCCGAACTCGAAGGAGATTGGGGAGGCGGTGGCGGCGGAAGAGCATGAAGGGGTCGTGCGGGGAGGAGGGGGCTCGTGGGGCAGGATACCGCGACCTTACCGGTGAGGGGTGGGCGGCCGGACCCGTTTACAGAGGGATACGTTTACGTCGTGGAGTAAACAAACACGAGCAACGTTTTTCCTTTACGGCGTAAACAGGTGACGGGCAAATATGATTTCGCCGAAACAAACACCTCCTTAGGTTGAACTTGTTTGCATGGAACTCTCTAAAGAGGGGATATCAGATCCTCTTTCTTTAACATCAGCTTGTTTTTGAAGAAATCATATGTAAATCCATCAGGACCTGAGCGCTTTTAACAATCTCCTTCCAAGAGACTGTATCGGATAGACCACCGAGACTGACACAGGTGACTGACATTTACTGTTGGTAGTCGGTGCGGGGGAGAGCCCGACAGGTTCCCGAGACAGTGGCAATTTGTAACTTTTGCTAAATATGAAAGCGCTTGATGCATTATGTACCAGCAACCTCATTTATTTCTCCTCGCTTGGCAATTTACAGCAACATACAAGAACGTTGAGTTCTCGTCACCAAGACTGCACCAGTTAATTTTTCCACGTCTCCTCCATATAGAAAATTTCCAGGAGAGTAGTTGCATAATCTTTTCCAAGACATGTCTCTGAAGAACTCAAGATTTTTCAGTGGCCTATGTTCTTCCAAGGCATTCAAGAAATGCAACGATTGTCTAATTTATCCTCTCAAGAGAATAAAATCCCCTGGACCACTTCTTCGCACTCATCATCTTTCAGGAATACTCGTTCTTTCAGCTTACATTATCTAATTGCCTGCACCAAGAAAAATGTACATGCTCATAAGTATCTGACAGAATGACCACAGTTCAAGTTCAAAGAGCAAAGGCATCAAAATGATCTTGAGTAGCTGGAGACCTCAAGAGGAAGATTTTTTCATGAGCACAAACCTAGTTGTATCAATCCATATACCAGGTAACTGCAGAGATATTTGGCCGTTTATCTAACTCAGCCACACAAATGAATGTGTGCCCTGAGCAGGGAATGCACGGACAGAAGAAATATGCATTTAACAAGTTGAACAGAATGTGGTTATATGATTCTCAGTGGGGCTGTCTTATGCTAGTACATTCTGCACCACAATCCAATCCAGAATTCAGTCTGGTTCCATAAATCTGGGGCTGTGGGGAATCCAAGTACAGTAGCGACTTGTAACGGATTCAAATAAGCATCAAGATGGTAAACAAACATTGCTATGCCAAAAACCATCAGGATCAAAAGCACAAAGGACAAAAAATCGAGATTTGCTGCTACATAAAGACTCTATTGCAAACTCATACTGTAAGAAGTACTGCATTTTTGCTGCTGGCTGCAAATGGTTGCTTATAGAAAGCTCAACAGATATCACACATAATGAATTTGCTAAAATGCCATGGGCTAGCTTATGCTGCGGTACCTAATTCAGTAATGCATGACCCATACATAAGTAAATGGTCAAACTACATGCATATTAGCAATTTACTGAAGCAGGGACGCAAATAAGTGGAAAGTCTTGCTTAATTGAAGAGCGGCAAATGATTTGTCTACAAGAGAAAAAAAAAACTTCAGCTATATGAAAGAAGCTAGATAGGCCTCATCTATAACATCCATTTTTCCTTTTCAATATGAAGATTAGTCTTACTTCTGTGCCTGTGTACATGATGCTCTGTAAACAATAAAATTGATATTCAATCGTAGAAAACCCATTTTCTCTTGAAAAGAGTATGCCAACAAACTGATCACATGCACATAATCAGTCTGATCAACTGAGACATAACTAACCGGACTAAATTAACATAGGTCAAGGGTGTTTACATGATAAAGGGAGAAGTCCGTTAAAAATGAACTTCAAATTCCCATCATTCTTAGATTTCCGATGATCAGAAAAAAGTTTTCAATAAACACAAGACCAGTTGTCAGCACAAAGCACACGCATATACAGTATAGAAGAAATCAAATTCGAAGTTACACACCAACAACTTGAAGTTTCATGATGGCCAACTGGCCACACTGGTGGAGCATGCAACAATATGTGTTAACTCCGCTAGTGTAACGTAGGCAACAGACAATAAAACACCACCAAAACTTTTTTATCTTCAGTACTTCAGAAGGGATTGAAAACACAACCTTTTGGTTTATCAATATGATGTTTGACAATCATCAAGACCAACCAACAACATAAAAGCAGAGGTAGTTGCTGTTTCCATTTTTCTCCTAATATAGCACCAGATGACGATGGCACTAGAAATGGTGTCAGGGCACACAACATGAGATAGTAGGACGCAACAGACAGTATTAACAGAAGGCACATATGTTTTAGAAAATTCAAAAAATACACAAACAAAAGAAGTATAGGTTGACCGAAAAATGGTGATCTGAACTGCAGCTTTCACTACGCCTCCAGGCAGGCACAAGTTCAATTCTGCTCGTACCCATCACAACTAAAAGGGAAACACCATAAGAAAAGTATCATAACTTCCCAATGTTCGTGTGAAGCAACACATGCAACCGTAAATTAAGTACACACAGAGCCACAGATACAAAATTTACCAAGACAGAGCCACACTCAGGCAGCTGCGCACACATGCATAGGCGACAAACCAACAAAGCAAGGGCAGGCAGCTGCACACACATGCATAGGCGACAAATCAACAAAGCAAGGGCTCCAAGAATTACCAATGGCCTGGAACTCAGCTGCTTTTCATGGTAGTATCAGCACACCAGCCCAACACCAATGTCTGGAACATGGAAATCAGCACAGTTAATAAGTTTTATTGACACTACAAGATGCAAATACATTGTTTTACAGTCTTACCTTGTAAGTTTAGTGGCGACTCTTTCTTACTGCATAGCAGCAGCATTGGATCCATCGTTGGGTACTCTGCTTGAGATTCCGCAACTCTTTCGTCTACAAGTTTATCGAATAATTCTCTGTTTTCTGAATATAGCTCCAGTTGTGCGGTGCTCATCTATATTTAAGAAAAGTATTAGCTGACAATTCAACATAAAGGTTGTTTATTTCATAGATTTTAGTCAACCTTTTTCACTGCCCGCTAATCGCGGGTGCTTTTAGAGTAATAAATAAATAGAAAGAGACAAATTTAATGTGGTAATGACTGTGCGCAACTCTTAAACATCAAAGAGAATAGAAGGGAGGGAGTACCTTACTGTCCTTAACACATCCTTTAGTCGTTTTACAGTACACACCCTCATCATGGACTTGGTTTGCATCTGCAGTCGCCTGTCGCAAAGCACTCACTGTTAGTGTTAACTTAACCACTTCCTCTTGATGTCCTTCCTTTTTCTTCAAATTCAGATGCATTGTACACAAGTCTATGTGTCCGTCTGTGTAGATGGGAAACTCTCCTTCAATGACCTGGACATTTGAGGACAATGAAGTTGCTCGCAGTAGCACTTGAGCAACACAGGGAATATCTGTTGCATAATTTAAGGCAAGGTTCACCCCTCCCACGACAACCACACCTATAGAAGCTTGAAGCACATCTGGTAGGGTTCGTGTTTGGCCATCTTGTACATGCAGAACACTATCCAGATATTCATCACTTTTTATGAATATGATATGATTGAGCACATCCTTGGGATCATTTGTCCAGCATGGAACTTTATAGAACTCTTCATTTTTAACCTTTTTCTGTTCATTTACATCCCAAACCTTGGTTGAAATGTGAAGATATCTCAGGATTAGCTTTGATATCTTTGCCCAGCTACGGATGTATCCATTTCCCAGATCTGTCAACTCTTGTTTCCTTGCACCCAGCTTTGGATCGAGCGATTTCAGAACAATTAAGCAGATGAAGTTGTTCTTTATGCTCTCAGCAGTGTGTATTATCAGTGCCGCCATTGCACGCAGAGACTTGACAGAAGACTTGGTTGGATCAAAATGAGATAGCTGATCAAGCATATCTTTTAGAGCAGGATAGCCCACTTCAAAGTTTTCAAGTGGAGGGCCTTCACGTAGTAGCGTGGGATACCCTCCTCCATGGGAAAGTAAAATTGACCCTTTGATATACTTCTTTGTTTCATGTCCCTGGTTCTTCTCCTTGAACTCATACACCTGTCCATCTGTAGTTTCGAATCCTCTCACCCACATATGCCTTCCTTCAATGATCGCCCTGACAGTCCTTTCACCATCAGTAAATGCAACCGTGAAAACAGCTAACCCATCTGGGGTGAGATGAAACTTCCTCTTGCCCTTCACGAGGGTCTTAAACTTCTTTTTGAGATGTTTCCGTAGGCGCTCCATCTGGCTTGCGTAGGAGCGGTGCATTTCTGAAAAGGAATTTTCGCTGCTCAGCTTCAAGTTGATAGTCATCAAAGGAGGCCCGTCCGGCACATCATAAATGCCATCCGCTTGCTGAGCCATTTGAAACAAGTATTTCCAGGAACCTTCACAAAGTCAGTGCACTGCCCTACTGCAATAAACACATGAATCATGCAAAAGGGCATTAAAGTTTAAAGCTCATCAAGGCATCAGCGGAAACTTATAAACGGCATTCATGTTTGCATGTCAAATGAAAAAGATTATCAGGTTATCACCTATTGAACTGCAACATATACATGTCAACAACTCAGATTATCAGGTTACAACATTCAAGAAAAAGGACCTTGGTACTGCCTTGCACAATTAGCAGATTGATCACAAAATAAGCTACGAAGAGGATCACCGAAACTACATTGTACACATGTCTCCAACAACTAAACCATTCAAGAAGTGGACAACGTGCAGCCTTTGCTGTACTAGCAGTAACAGATCACAAATAAGCTGTGGACAGGACAATGTAGGCACCGTTACGATCCATACAAAACTACAGAACTCAACTACTCATCAATCGTCATAGGGAACGAGTACGAACAAAATAGACGCAAAATCAGGCTGTGCCATACAAAAAATAAACAGGAACAGGCTTGCAGAATTTGCGCATTGGTGCTATGTGTCAACTCATCACATATATCATTTCTGTAGTCACAAACTATGCACAATCGAAGGGAAAACAATTAGCACCAAATCAGGAAGGCGCCCATCAAGGGGCAAGTGGATTAGCAAGAGATATTTGCGGTACCTCGATCTGGGAGAGGCC
>NC_041392.1:33117281-33150881 GCF_002162155.2 Triticum dicoccoides
CAGCGATGAGCGAGTTCGGCAGGGGCGCTTGATCTCGCTGTGCGGGCAGTTCAGGTGAGGGGCGAGGGCTCCGTCTCGGCCAACCCTTGCCGCAATGCCGGCGCCGTCCTAACCTGCAAACCCTAGCGCGCGGCCCGTGAGGGGTGGGGGAAAAAAATAGGACAATCGAAACCCTCAAACGGGGTGGCGCCGAGATGCGGAATCTACCTTGAGTCGCTGGTAGGAGGCGGCGCCGGGAGGTGCGGGCGTGCGCGGGGGCGGCCGGCGGCGCGGCGCGGCGGCGGCTCCTCGCGCCTGGCCCTGCTGCTACGCTACGTCCCCTGGAGCCGCGATGGAGACGGGGCGTTTCCCGTGTCTTACCGGGTCGCATCTCGCATATCGGTCAAATTCAAGGGCGCATCTATAATTCTAGTCTGGAGTGAAATGTCTTGTGCAATGAACAAAGGGCACCGATAGGCGCCGGTGCGCCGGCCGAATCGTTCGGCCGGTCCAGCCCCAGCCGTTGGATGTGAGCCGCGCAGCCTTTGGATCTGGTTAAAAAAAAACGCCCCAACAGCTTCTTCCTCGCGTGGTCAGGCCAGATCCGCATCTCTCGCTCGGGGGAGCACGGCGTGGCGCCTCCTGCCCCCTTCTGCGGCCATCCTCGTCGCCGAGCCCCACCCCTCGCCGGCCTTCCTCATCGCCGGTCCCCCGCCCTCGCCGGCCGTCCTCGTCGCCAGTCCCCACCATCCCCGGCCGTCCTCGTCGTCGCCTCGACCCATGCAACAACTCTACCTGCGACTGCAGCTCTCGACTGCGATGGTTGTAGCTCCGCCGCCGCCCTCGCCGTGGATGCTGGCTGCAGGGGATTGCATCGACGACGGCCGCCAGTTAATCAGCGCAGTTTGAACGGATGTAGCAAAAACTTCACCGGTAGTAGCAAAAAACAACTGCGGTTGCAGCAAAAACACACCGTCGTCATCGTCGCAGGGGCGCAGCGGTTGTAGCAAAAAACTTCGATGATAGTAACAAAAACCTATTATGGTTGCAGCAAATCGCCATTGCCGCCGTCACGAGGTCGCAGCTCCGGCTTGATCGGTGTAGCACAAAACTTCGTCGGTAGTAGCAAAAATTAACTAGGGTTGCAGCTTTTCCTTGTTATGCCGTGTCGTCCGCCGTCACTGATGTAGCAAAAAAGGTCGCTAGTAGTAGCAAAAACCAATAACGGTTGTAGCAAAAATCTCGTCGCCCGTCGTCTCACCGTGACTGTTTGTAGCAAAAACCGATGCAGGTTGTAGCACCGAGGCTCGTCGGTTGTAGCAAAAAAGGACCATGGTTGTAACCTCGATCCAGCAAACTTGTGCCGCGGGTGTAGTCCGGCGTGGCCGGTTGCAGCTCCGGCGTGGCCAGGTCTGACGAGGTAGGCAGAGCTCCGGTGGCGCGGAACCAAGCGGATCTGGCCGAGGACAGCCGGATCGGCTGATTCCCATGGCGGCGGCGGCCTGGGAGGCCTCCGGGCGACGACGATTGACCAAGGCAGCGGGGCCTGAGAAGGAGCAGAGAAAGAGAGAGAGACGAGCGACGAGCGACGGGGAGAAGAGAAAAATGTGGAAGAAGACCCACGTGGGCAGGGGCCCATCCTACGTGCCGTTAGCTGAGTGGCTGGGAGGAGGCGCGCGTGGATTGGACCGGCGCAACGGTTCGGCCGGTGCCCCGGCCACAAACAGTTCCCATGAACAAAGTCACTTTGATCATTGCATATATTTAGAGAATAGCGTGTTACCTTCGTGCCACTTTTTGACACACAAAATTGCCTAACTACGTCAACCCTCCCCCCAAAATTCAGCCAAATCCCCATTGCTCGTCACCGTCGCCGGCCCTCGTTGAAGAGCGTACCTCTCTTCGTCGACATGTGTCCTCGCCGAGCTGCTCCTGCTCTGCTCACCGCCGGCGTGGCTCGTTGATCCCCGTTATGCAGTGCCCATATTGTGGGTAGCCGGTCAAGCACTACATCTCTGGCTCCAACGTCCACAACGGATGGGTGTTCTACAGATGCCCAAGCATGGTCTAAGTGTATTCTAGTTTCTATTCCTTGATTATTTGCAAAGAATCTTGAATCTTGTCCTATGTCATGTATGCTTCTCATCCTTGTCTTGCAAAATGGCAGCACAATTGCAAGTTATGTGAACTGGAGTATGTGACATATTTGGTCGAACAAAACATTCTTACAGGAAATGTTGGCATCGATGTTGTTGGCTGAAGCGAGGACATGAGGGAGGAGCTGGAGCGTGGAAATGAAGCAGGTGAAGTGGAATAGTGGACAAGAGCAATAGGTTGTCCCATTATTGAATTATAATGACTTGCGTGTTAACATGAGAAGTCTTATGATGTAATTTACTTTCAATAACTATTAGTTTGTAATAGCGTAGTATCTTATGCAGCACTTGGCAGTTGATGTCGTGGTGTGGAGATGAAGATCACCACAAGGACAACCATGCATGGAGATGGGAGATCATCATGGGCAGGCAGCAGACGTGGAGATGGAGATCACCATGCGTTACTAAGGAGCAATACCATACCACACATGTATAAATTGCCTGTGATGTTTGAAGTAGGATGATCCCTCATAGAATGTCAAGTAAAATTGCCTCCCAATTGCTGCAACATCACATGTTAAGTATTTTTAGTGGCGGGACTATAAAACTAGGGTGATACTAATTCTCCATGTTCGTGTTGGACACTTACGAGCGAAGCATTGGTTAACTTGTTGTGGCTATCAAAACAGTTTTGGGCCTCGAGTCATGGAAGTTGGTGTGGGATGAGATGTCCCCAACAAACAAGAGTCTTATAGAGATACGATTAGCAAGTGTTCCTAACCGAGTAATCTAGTCTTCTAGTAGTGATGCAAAAGCTCAGTAGTTGACATGTTGATCTTGGATCTTGAATCGCCAAGTATCAACAGAGGGATGTTGATTTTAGTGGGAGTAATGTTCTTATTATAATGTTAATGTGAATTACTCTTCATCAATACATGTCTTAGTGTTTTGCATATTTCTGTTGTAGATCAATGTCAACACCTGCTCAAGCTAGTTTTGCATTGAATCAATCTTGAAAAAAGATAAATTGAATGGAACAAACTTTACCACCTAGTATAGAAATCTTAGAATTGTTCTCAGGCATGATAAAAACGAACATGTTCTAGAGGAACCTACCGAGAATATTACTACCACAACCAGGACCGCCCATCGGAAACTCATTGATGAATCAAACGAAATCCTCTATCTCATGCTGATTTGTATGGAGCCTGATCTACAACAATTGTCCAAAAATATAGAGGGTTTCAATATGATCGAGAACCTCAAGAGTATGTTTCAAATCCAGGCTAGGACTGAAAGGTTCAATATTTGGCAATCCTTGATGGATTGTAAGCTGAAAGAGGGTGATCCACTGAGCCTGCATGTGATCAAGATGATCGGGTACATGAGAACTTTGGATCAGTTAGGCTTCCCACTTGGGGACGAGTTGTCCATGGATACAATTCTAGGTTCTCTTCCAGGTAGCTAAGCGATGCTCATCTCGAACTGCCATATGCATGTCATGGAGAAGAAGCTCACTGAATTGCATGTGATGCTAAAAGTGGCAGAGCAGGATATCAAGAAAGTCACGCATCATCAAATGTTGATGGTGCGGAACTCAACTAAGTTCAAGAAGATCCGGTCCAAAAAACGCCGAGACAAAGGAGAAGGAGAAGGAGGCAACTCCAACTGGCACCGCTACACCCTAGATAGGACCAGACAAGGGGACCGTTTGCTTTCATTGCAAGGAACCCGATCACTAGAAAAGGAACCGCAACAAGTGGCTTGGCGAGAAGGGCAAGAAGACTGGAAGTGTGAATTCTTCTTCAGGTACACTTATTGGATATGTTATAGACATTTTATCTTGCTGATGATTCTAGTATGTCTTGGGTATATGATATTGGATCAGTTGTTCACATATGCAATTCGATGTCGGGGCTAAGAAGAACTAGGAATGTCACAAGAGGAGAAGTTGACATACACCTTTGGAATAAGAGTTGCTGCATTAGCCATCGACACTATGCAACTTAATTTACCTTTAGGAATTAGACTCCGTTAGACATGCTTCGGTCAATGATGAGTCAGTCAGATTTACCCTTGTAATTTTGGGGATACGCTCTATAAACTGTAGCTTTCACACTAAACAGGGTACCATCAAAGTCCGTAGATAAGACACCGTATGAGATATGGACTGCGAAGAGTCACATTTTATCTTTTTTTTAAGATTTGGGGTTGTGAGGCATATGTCAAGTGACTCTAGTCGGACAAGCACACACCCAAGTCGGACAAGTGCTAGTTATGGGATATCCGAGGGAAACCTTGGGATATTACTTCTACAAGTGTGAAGAGGGCAAAGTGCTTGTCGCTCAACATGGAGTTTTCCTTGAGAAAGAGTTTCTCAGTCGAAAGGCTAATGGGAGGTCAGTCCGACTCGAAGAAGTTCAAGATTCACGCGGGGATGATCATGTAGGTGATTCTATCACAACAGAGTTAGTCAAGTAACCCGTAGTAGAGTCGGCGCCGGTGCCATGAAGGGAGAAGTGCAAAACCCGGTAATCATGCATAATGGACACATATTTGGTTCAATGGGACATAATATAGTGAACACACAACAAATGAGCTCTAAAAATGTGTAAAATATAGATCCATCAAGCACCCTTGCAACCATCATTAACAACGATGTTGTCAGCAAGGAGGGGATGTACTACGACGCCGACAAACCCCTTGATGAGTGGTGGGATCGACAAAAGCGACAACATAACGACCATGTCCATTAAATGAAGGACATTCATGCATAGTTGACTCATGGTCTTTTGTAGAACAACAATGGTCGTGTTGAAAACGTTGTTCTAAACAAGACTGGGTAGTTGTACCATAACTTTCTTGTCATTCTAAAATTAGTTAAGCCCTTAAGTCTGTAATGTTAGTACTTGTTGCAGGTATAGAGACATGTATTGAGACATGATGACTCAAGTAGGACAACAAAGTTAACCCTTAATTTGGTTCATAACTGATGCCATCTTTTGCTATTAATCTTTTTATAGGTTGTCATGCATGTGCTATGTTAATTTTCTCTCTATGCATGCTCACATTGTTCTTTTCAGATGATTCGTCGATGCAACTTCAATATTTCGAAGCCCCCGCACCAAGACCAAGCCGTGGCTGTCAAATGCGCAATTCTTTTATAAATTTGGCACGCGGAATGCATATGCTTGTAATTCAACAATATCAATGTGTTATGTGGATTGAATGTGTATATGCATATGTTGCAACTTGAATTCATGTAAAATGTATTACAAAATAACATTCATTATATAGTTACATGAGTATTTCTATATGTATGAAATGTGCAGATGCTACTAACAAAAAATGTCACCGTGCCAGCATTTTTATTTGCCCTTCTACAAAACAAACTAGTAGCAATTAAGCAAACGATACTAACAGTATAGCAGATTAGCAATGTTCGGGTGAACAGAATGCTGCAAGTTAGCTCTGACACCAGCCATGTCTAGCATATCGAATGGTGCTATTGTCTGATGGACTACCGACGTGTATAGGGAGGGAACGTTGTTGGTTATCAACAGACTAGTTGCGTGCGCTGCGCACCCTGCTAAATATGGCCCAATAGTCGTGTGCGCTACACACACTACTAAACGTATACCACCAGCCGTGTGCATGACACACGTGGCTAAAGGGGCATTACCCACATCGTTGTACTGCTGGTGTCCACGTCGAATGCGGCTGGAGAGCAAGTTTGCACGCAGCTAATAAGGGGTTTCTGAGGGAGTCCTGAACTAAGGGGTCCTCGGGTGTCCGGGCTATCTGATATGAGCCGGACTGATGGGCCGTGAAGATACAAGGCAGAAGACCTTCCCCCGTGTCCGGATGGGACTCTCCTTTGCGTGGATGGCAAGCCTAGCGTTCGGATGTATTATTTCCTTTCTCTGTAAACCGACTCTGTACAGCCCTAGGCCCCTCCGGTGTCTATATAAACCGGAGGGTTTTAGTCCGTAGAGGCTATCAGAAATCATATAGGCTACACGTCTAGGGTTTAGCCATTACGATCTCGAGGTAGATCAACTCTTGTAACCCCTATACTCATCAAATACAATCAAGCAGGATGTGGGGTTTTACCTCCATTAAGAGGGCCCGAACCTGGGTAAACATCGTGTCTCCCTGTCTCCTGTTACCTTCAATTCTCAGACACACAGTTCGGGACCCCCTACCCGAGATAGGCCGGTTTTGACACCGACATTGGTGCTTTCATTGAGAGTTCCACTGTGCCATCAACGGAAGGTTCGATGGCTCGTTCGATCATCAACAATGATGCCGTTTCTGGGAAAGTTTTCCTCCCCGGCCAGATATTTGTGTTCAGTGGCTTCGTTCTACGTGCTAACTTGATTGGCCACCTCAAACGGATCGACAGCTACGCCCCTGGTCACCAGATCAGTTTCGGGAACCTAAACTATGTCGCTGATATCCGAGGAGATTTGTGTTGTGGGGAACGTAGTAATTTCAAAAAATTTCCTACGCACACGCAAGATCATGGTGATGCATAGCAACGAGAGGGGAGAGTGTTGTCCACGTACCCTCGTAGACTGAAGGCGGAAGCATTATAACAACGCGGTTGATGTAGTCGTACGTCTTCACGGCCCGACCGATCAAGCACCGAAACTACGGCACCTCCGAGTTCTAGCACACGTTCAGCTCGATGATGATCCCCGGACTCCGATCCAGCAAAGTGTCGGGGAAGAGTTCCATTAGCACGACGGCGTGGTGACGATCTTGATGTTCTACCGTTGCAGGGCTTCGCCTAAGCACCGCTACGATATGACCGAGGTGGAATATGGTGGAAGGGGGCACCACACACGGCTAAGGAATAATCACGAAGATCAACTTGTGTGTCTTGGGGTGCCCCCTTGCCCCCGTATATAAAGGAGGGAGGGGGGAGGTGCGGCCGACCCCTAGGGGTGCACCTGGAGGAGTCCTACTCCCACCGGGAGTAGGACTCCCCCCTCTTTCCTTGTTGGAGAAGGAAAGGGGAAGGGGGAAAGAGGAAAGGGGGGCGCCGCCCCCCCTTCCTTGTCCTATTCGGACTAGGGGGGAGGGGGCGCGCGGCCTGCCCTGGCTGATGAAGCTATGTACCTAGGGTAGGGGCACGGGTCTGTCCTAAAGAGCCCTACCCAAGGACATCCCCAGAAGAAGTCACCTTTCAGTCGACTCGAAGGTACCCACTCGACAGATTCAAGACACTCGACCAATAAGCTGTCACTCGACCATAAAGCTAACCACTCGACTGCCAGAAGCCCTAAAGTCACTCCGTAGGCAAACGGTCGTCTGTTAAGTAGTCTTTATGGTCATTATAGCATTTTATTACCAGCGTTACCAGTAACGCCCCGCCTTAATGTACCTTAAACCCTGCATTACTGAGGACAGGAGAGGGCTGGCGACCTCTATATAAGCCACCCCCTCCTCAGTAGCAAGGGTTGGCTCCCCTGTAATCCATACACGCGTAAATCCAGTCGACCGCCTCCGGGCTCCGAGATGTAGGGCTATTACTTCCTCCGAGAAGGGCCTGAACTCGTAAATCTTGCGTGTAACAACTTCCCAATAGCTAAGATCTAGCCTCTCCATACTCACCCCCACATCACTGTCAGAGTTAGAACCACGACAGTTGGCGCCCACTGTGGGGCAGGAATCTTAGCGCTTAGTTGGAGAAGTTGCAATCTTTTCCGATCCTTTTTTATCATGGTTTCCTGCGGAGTTTTGGTGGAGGGCCGCGAGATCCGTCTCGGCGCGCTCACCTTCACCGTCGATGACTCCGCCTGGCTTCAGGAGGCACCACTCGACATCGACGCGCTCCCCGTCCGTGGTGCGACGCACTTCCGCGCTTACATTCGTGGCGTCCTCCTGCGGCAGCCGTCGACCCAGTATCGGTCGGCCCCTGCGTCGTCTCCCCACCCTGTCTCCCACCAGCGCAAGCGCTCCGGTCGGTCGAGACTCCAGCGGTGGGTGAGACATGCCGTGGCCCGCCAGTCGGCAGCCCCACAAGTCACGGCAATCAAGCCCGTCGAATCGCTCTACGGCCTGTTCGACTGGCTCCGCGGAGACCGCATCCGAGTGCGACAGCAGCGACCCGGCGGCTGAGGTCCTGGTGGTCGATGGAACACCCAGTCCGCCCGGTTTCCCTCGCGCTGACGGGGGCATGGGTAGGAGCGACCCGTCGCGTCCCCACGATGAGTATCTCCCCGAGCCTCTCACGTCATTACAGCGAGAGGAACTTCGCCGCCGGAACATGGACGCGCTCCACACTCCAATTATCGGAGAAACCCCCGAGGCCCGGGCCTTGGAGGACGCGCGCCTGGCTAACCTGGCCGAGCGCACTCGATTGGAGAATCTCTAGCGAATACTCGACGAGCAAGCACGTCAGCGAGCTCCTGAGTCCAGTCGATGTCAGCGAGCTCCCAAGTCCAGTCGGCGTCAGCTATTCTCGCCGCCCCAGGTATATCGAACCCCAGTTCAGAATTTGGCCCCCGCAGCCCGTATAGCAGAATCAATTCAGCCCTCCCAATCGGAGGCCGGCAGGGGCTTGTTGCAGATCAGAGCGCTGCTCCGGGCGGCGGGTGATTAGAATTCGGCTGTTTCTCAGTCGCGAGATAGGATCCACAGTCGATCCGTTGCAACAGAAACAGTCCAGTCAGCTCATAGCCCGAGCTCGCCCCCGAGGCGTGAGGGACGTGGTGATCGGCGTGATCAGTACAGGAGGAATGAGCAGTATGACTACCGACCCGATCGTGATGACCGACGTCGAGTGCCAACCCCTCCCTCGAGGAGTGGGTCATATGCGCCTCGGCGGCGAGATGACAGACGCCCTCACAGTATTGGGCAGAGGATACCAGTCGACCCCAGGGACCCAGGCTTTGATGCGAGATCTATCCTCGTTCAAGGTTTGGTTGACAGGAATAGAGCTCATCGGGAAGGTCACAACAGGGATGCACCTGCCAGCAGCAGCAGAGTACATGTTTCGGGGCCAGAGTGTTTCAGTCGAGCCATCAGAGCCGCAGTGATTCCCCCCAACTTCAGGTTGGCGACTGGAGTCAGCAAGTTCACCAGTGAGTCCAAGCCTGACACTTGGCTCGAAGATTACCGAGTGGCCGTACAGATTGGCGGTGGCAATGACGAAGTGGCCATGAAGCATTTGCCTCTCATGTTAGAGGGCTCGGCCAGAGCGTGGTTAAATCAGTTGGCACCCAGCAGCATCTACACTTGGGAGGACCTCTCCCGAGTGTTTGTCACAACCTTCGAGGGAACATGCAAGCGACCCGCGGGCCTTACGGAATTGCGGTCTTGTGTGCAGAAGCCGAATGAAACTCTGAGGGATTACATCCAGAGGTGGATCACACTGCATCACTCGGTTGAGAATGTGCCAGACCATCAAGCAGTTTGCGCCTTCAAGGAAGGCGTCAAGTACAGAGAATTGAATCTGAAATTCGGTCGAACTGGAGAGATGTCTCTGAATCGGATGATGGAGATTGCCACCAAGTACGCTAACGGTGAAGACGAAGATCGACTCCGAAGCGGCAAGTACAAGGCAGTCGCCCAAGAAACCGGAGGGAACTCCAATCGGAAGCAAAAGCGGAAGGCTGAACCGGCTGCCCCTGGAGAGGCCCTGGCCGTGGCCCAGGTGTTGGGTTTCGTAGTAATTTCAAAAAATTTCCTACGCACACGCAAGATCATGGTGATGTATAGCAACGAGAGGGGAGAGTGTTGTCTACATACCCTTGTAGACCGTAAGCGGAAGCGTTAGCACAACGCGGTTGATGTAGTCGTACGTCTTCACGGCCCGACCGATCAAGCACCGAAACTACGGCACCTCCGAGTTCTAGCACACGTTTAGCTCGATGACGTCCCTTGAACTCCGATCCAGCCGAGTGTCGAGGGAGAGTTCTGTCAGCACGACGGCGTGGTGACGATCTTGATGTTCTACCGTCGCAGGGCTTCGCCTAAGCACCGCTACGATATTATCGAGGTGGACTATGGTGGAGGGGGGCACCGCACACGGCTAAGAGATCCAAGGGATCAATTGTTGTGTCTTTGGTGCTAGCCCTGCCCCTCTATTTATATGTTGAGCCCCGGGGTCGAAACTTGGAGCAAAAGCCTCCTCAAAGTCGGTTTTTCCCGAAAGGCAAGAGTCCCACTCGGACTCCAGGACCAAACGCCACAATCCTTGGCGTCTGGCCCAGACGCCATGGGCCTCGGCGTCTGGCCCAGGGCCAGACGCCAGGGTCTCCGGCGTTTGCCCCCCTGGACTCCGCAAAACTCCTTTTGCACCGATCTAAAGCCTCATGGGCTTGACCCCTTGGCCTAACCATATCATCCAATATATGAATCTTTACGTCTCGACCATTTCGAGACTCCTCGTCATGTCCCCAATCTCATCCGGGACTCCGAACTCCTTCGGTACATCAAAACATGTAAACTCATAATATAACTATCATCGTAACCTTAAGCGTGCGGACCCTACGGGTTCGAGAACAATGTAGACATGACCGAGACACGTCTCCGGTCAATAACCAATAGCGGGACCTGGATGCCCATATTGGCTCCTACATATTCTACGAAGATCTTTATCGGTCAGACCGCATAACAACATACGTTGTTCCCTTTGTCATCGGTATGTTCTTGCCCGAGATTCGATCGTCGGTATCCAATACCTAGTTCAATCACGTTACTGGCAAGTCTCTTTACTCGTTCCGTAATACATCATCTCACAACTAACATATTAGTTGCAGTGCTTGCAAGGCTTATGTGATGTGCATTACCGAGAGGGCCCAGAGATACCTCTCCGACAATCGGAGTGACAAATCCTAATCTCGAAATACGCCAACCCAACATCTACTTTTGGAGACACCTGTAATGCTCCTTTATAATCACCCAGTTACGTTGTGACGTTTGGTAGCACCCAAGGTGTTCCTCCGGCAAACGGGAGTTGCATAATCTCATAGTTATAGGAACATGTATAAGTCATGAAGAAAGCAATAGCAACATACTAAACGATCAGGTGCTAAGCTAATGGAATGGGTCATGTCAATCAGATCATTCAACTAATGATGTGACCTCGTTACTCAAATAACAACTCTTTTGTCTATGGTTAGGAAACATAACCATCTTTGATTAACGAGCTAGTCAAGTAGAGGCATACTAGTGACACTCTGTTTGTCTATGTATTCACACATGTATTATGTTTCCGGTTAATACAATTCTAGCATGAATAATAAACATTTATCATGATATAAGGAAATAAATAATAACTTTATTATTGCCTCTAGGGCATATTTCCTTCACCAGGGAAACTTCAAAGGAAAACCCAAGGGCGCCTGGAAGCCCAAAAAAGTCAAGGATCAGGATGGAAATGATGTGTTGGATCTGCCATGTCACATCCACACCAAGAAGAATGAAGAGGGTAATTTTATTTACCCAAAACATACCACTCGACAGTGCCGGCTCCTGATCCAGCAGTTTCAGGGCAAGCAGTCCAAAGACAAAGTAAAAGAGCCAGACAGAGTTGAGGACAAAGAAGATAGTGACGATGGATTTCCCCAAGTCAATTCCACCCTGATGATTTTTGCTGATGTCGAAAGCAAAAGTCGACTGAAAGTCATTAACCGCGAGGTGAACATGGTTGCCCCGGCAACACCCAGTTACCTGAAATGGTCTCAGACTGCCATCACATTCGACCAGTCTGATCACCCGACGCACATTGCCACCCCTGGGAGGCAAGCTTTGGTGGTCGACCCGGTTGTCGAAGGCACTCGACTGACCAAAGTCCTGATGGATGGAGGCAGTGGCCTGAACATATTGTATGCTGAAACGTTGAAAGGGATGGGCATTCCGATGTCCAGGCTCAGTACCAGCAACATGAGCTTCTACGGAGTCATTCCCGGGAAGAAAGCCCAATCACTCGGCCAGATTGCTCTTGATGTGGTTTTTGGTGATTCCAAGAATTACCGCAAGGAAAAGTTGACATTCGAGGTTGTGGACTTCCAAAGTGCCTATCATGCCATTTTGGGCAGGCCAGCTTACGCACGCTTCATGGCCCGACCATGTTACGTGTATCTCAAAAGAAGATGCCTGGCCCCAAAGGTGTGATCACTGTTACACGCAACCGGAAGAAGGTAGAAGAGTGATTTCAGAAGGGCTCAAAGATTGCAGATGCGCAGATGGCAGTGGTCGAGCTGCAAGAGTACCAAAAGACTGCAGATCCGAGTGAGTTGTTACGAGCCAAGAAGCCTGCTTCAGAATCAGCTTTTCAGTCGTCCGGTGAAACAAAGACAGTCCACATTCACCCGACCGACCCCGATGCTGCCCTGAATCACATCTCAACAACGCTCGACTCCAAATAGGAAGAAGCGCTCGTCTAGTTCCTCTGTGAGAACTGGGACATCTTCGCATGGAAGCCCTCTGACATGCCTGGAGTTCCCAGGGGACTGGCTGAGCACCGTCTACGAGTCGACCCAAAGTTCAAGCCTATGAAAGAACATCTTCGACGGTCCGCCATCCAGAAGAGGAAAGCTATTGGCGAAGAGGTGGCTCGGCTTTTAGCAGCGGAGTTCATCCGAGAGATTTATCACTCCGAATGGCTCGCCAATGTTGTCATGGTCCCCAAGAAGGACAAGTCGCTTCGCATGTGCATCGACTTTAAACATATCAATCGGGCCTGCCCGAAAGATCATTTTCCTCTCCCTCGCATCGATCAAATAGTCGACTCGACCGCGGGGTGTGAGCGACTGTCTTTTCTAGACGCCTATTCTGGGTACCATCAGATCCGTCTGTATGGACCCGATGAGATCAAAACAGCTTTCATCACTCCTTTCGGGTGCTTCTGTTATGTCACCATGCCCTTTGGCCTGAAGAACGCTGGAGCCACGTTCATGAGGATGATTCAAAAGTGCCTGCTCACTCAGATCAGTTGGAACGTGGAAGCATACATGGATGATATTGTGGTCAAGTCGTGCAAAGGTTCCGACCTGCTGACTGACCTTGCTGAAACCTTTGCCAACCTCAGGAGGTATGATATCAAGCTTAATCCATCAAAGTGCACATTCAGAGTTCCGGGTGGAAAGTTACTCGGTTTTCTCGTTTTTGAACGAGGAATCGACGCCAATCCCGAGAAAGTTGGCACCATACTCCGGATGA
This sequence comes from Triticum dicoccoides, assembly GCF_002162155.2. Taxonomy (NCBI): domain Eukaryota; kingdom Viridiplantae; phylum Streptophyta; class Magnoliopsida; order Poales; family Poaceae; genus Triticum; species Triticum dicoccoides. The sequence goes on from NC_041392.1 coordinate 33,130,532, forward strand.
AGCGCCCCGTGCGTGTGCACGATGTCCAGAAGCTTACAGGTTGCTTGGCCGCTCTAAGTCGATTCATTTCTCGTCTCGGTGAAAAGGCGTTGCCTCTTTACCAACTGATGAAGAAGTCTGACAAGTTCGAGTGGACTCCAGAAGCTGATACAACATTTGCAGACCTCAAAGCTCTGCTCTCCACCCAGCCGGTGCTTGCTACCCCAATCAGTAAAGAGCCCTTGCTGCTTTACATTGCAGCCACATGACAAGTTGTCAGTATAGTACTTACGGTCGAGCGGGAAGAAGAAGGAAAGGCCTTCAGAGTTCAGCACCCAGTATACTATGTGTCTGAAGTTTTGACACCTTCAAAGCAAAGATATCCTCATTACCAGAAGCTTGTATACGGAATTTATATGACCACAAAGAAGGTTGCACATTACTTCTTTGATCACTCCATTACAGTCGTCAGCGACGCCCCACTGTCAGAGATTCTGCATAACAGAGATGCAACTGGTCGAGTGGCGAAGTGGGCGATTGAACTCCTTCCCCTAGATATCAAGTTTGAAGCAAAGAAGGCTATCAAGTCCCAAGCAATTGCAGATTTCGTCGCCGAGTGGATCGAACAGCAGCTTCCGACTCAAGTTAACTCGGAGCACTGGACCATGTTCTTCGATGGGTCCAAGATGCTGAATGGTTCTAGTGCTGGGGTAGTTTTGGTCTCCCCCTGAGGAGATAAGCTCAGATATGTTCTCGAGATTCACTTTGATTCCTCCAATAATGAAGCAGAATATGAAGCTCTTTTGTACGGGTTGCGCATGGCCATTTCACTCGGCGTCCGTCGCCTCATGGTCTATGGTGACTCGGATTTGGTGGTTAATCAGGTAATGAAGGAATGGGACGTCAGAAGTCCAGCAATGACTGGCTATTGTAATGCAGTGAGAAAGCTAGAAAAGAAATTCGAGGGGTTAGAGCTTCATCACATCCCCCGACTGAAAAATCAAGCAGCTGATGATCTGGCAAAGATAGGCTCCAAGAGAGAGACCGTTCCCAGCAATGTGTTTTTGGAGCACATCCGCTCGCCGTCAGTCCAGGAGGATCCTTTTACAGAAGAAGCCCCGCAGCCGAAAAGTGCCACAGATCCGACTGAAGTCGAAGTTCCTGCTGTGGTCGACCTGATCATGGAAGTCTTGGCCATCACCCCCGACTGGACGATACCATACATCGCATATATCCTAAGGAAAGAACTCCCAGAGGACGAGGAAGAGGCTCGACAGATCGTCCGCCGATCCAAAGCCTTCACAGTCATAAAGAGACAATTGTATAGAGAAAGCGCGACTGGAATCGGTCAGAAGTGCATAACACCAGAAGAGGGTCGGATAATCTTTGATGATATCCACTCGGGAACCTGTGGTCACCATGCGTCCTCTCGGACCATTGTGGCTAAAGCATACCGAGCAGGGTTTTACTGGCCAAGAGCAAACGAGATGGCTAAGGAGATAGTCAACAAGTGTGAAGGGTGCCAGTTCTACTCCAACATGTCGCACAAACCTGCATCAGCCCTGAAGACCATTCCACTCGTCTGGCCCTTTGCTGTCTGGGGGCTAGACATGGTCGGCCCACTGAGAACAGGCAGGAGCGGTTTCACTCATGTGCTTGTGGCAGTCGACAAGTTTACCAAATGGATTGAAGCTAAGCCCATCAAGAACCTTGATGCTAACACTGCTATCAGTTTCGTCAGAGGATTAACATTCAGATATGGAGTCCCTCACAGCATCATCACTGACAGTGGGTCAAACTTCGATTCAGACCAGTTCAGAGCCTTTTGCGCCTCTCAAGGCACGCGAGTCGACTACGCATCGGTCGCCCATCCCCAGTCGAATGGGCAAGCCGAGAGAGCAAATGGTCTAATTCTCAAAGGACTAAAGCCTCGACTGATGCGTGATCTCAAGCATGCGGCAGGTGCTTGGGTCGACGAGCTTCCGTCAGTTCTGTGGGGATTGAGGACCACCCTGAACCGGTCGACTGGAAGAACTCCATTCTTTCAGGTTTACGGAGCCGAAGCAGTTCTGCCGAGTGATCTTCTCGACAACGCACCCCGAGTCGAACTTTATACCGAAGATGAAGCAGAACAAGCCCGGCAAGACGCAGTCGACCTCCTAGAAGAAGAGAGGGAAATGGCCATGATCAGATCGACCATTTATTAGCAAGACTTGCGTCGATTCCACGCCAGGAATGTGAAGAGTCGAGCCTTCCAAGAAGGAGATTTAGTCCTCCGAGTGGATCAACAGAAACCACACAAGCTTGCTCCTACTTGGGAAGGTCCCTTCATCGTCACCAGAGTCCTCCACAATGGAGCGTATCACCTCTACAATGTTGATCGCCGGATCGACGAGCCACGAGCCTGGAATGCGGAACTGCTCCGCCCCTTTTATACTTAAGTTCCTTAGTCTAAAAGATGTAATAAGAGAAACTTCCGCAGTTCATTTTTATCAAAGACAACTGTTTGCATACGAAATCCCCCAGTGGGTGACTTAGCCGCGAATCCATTTCGCCTAAGTTTGAAAAATCCTACCGAGTGGAGAGCAAACCTCCCACTCGGGGGCTTAGCTGCAGTCCAGCACTCGCCTAAATTCTCCCACTAAGGGACTTAGCTGCAGTCAGGCACTCGCCTAAGTATGAAAAAATCCTACCGAGTGGAGAGCAAACCTCCCACTCGGGGGCTTAGCTGCAGTCCAGCACTCGCCTAAGTTCTCCCACTAAGGGACTTAGCTGCAGTCAAGCACTCGCCTAAGTGTTAACAAAATCCTACCGAGTGAGAGCAAACCTCCCACTCAGGGGCTTAGCTGCAGCCCAGTGCTCGCCTAAGTATGAAACACATCTCATTCCTCAAGGACGACGAGGGGCAGGTCGACTGCCACCTTCTCCTGGAGAGCTTCGCCACAAATACAATGTGTGCTCTGTCCCACTCCGTAGTAACAGGGTGTAGGTCGACCGCCGCCTTCTCCTAGAGAGCTTCGCCACAAATACAATGTGCGCTCCATCCACTCTGCAGTAACGGGGTGTGGGTCGACCACCACCCTCTCCTTCAAGTGAAGGCCAAGTTCCACTCGACGGATCGTCCACAAAGATATTCAACGATGAATCAAGTTCAAATAAAGCCTAAAGAGTCCCAGACCTCAGATCAAAAGTATTCGAACCCTCGGCTCGGCAGGGTTTAACTATTACAATTCCACTCGGCATTCCGAGGCAAATTCAAGGCAGAGGTTCAACGGTTATAGATCCACCCGGCATTCCGAGGCAAATTTAAGTAGAGCTTAAAAGTTTTTCATTCCTCAGGCGGAGGACTGGCAGGGGCGACGAACTCATCCAAGTCGATCCCGTCTGCGATAAGGGTAGCAGCAGCGATGAATGTCTCCATGAAGTCCTGGAAGTTGTGTTTCCTCGTGTTGGCAACTTGGATGGCGGCCAGTTTCTCCTCCCGCGCCTCCTTGCAATGGACACGGACCAGAGACAGAGCCACATCAGCGCCACACCGAGCGGAAGACTTCTTCCACTCCTGCACTCGATCAGGGATTCCGTTGAGTCGAGTCATCAGAGACTCGAGATCGTTCTGGAGCGCAGACTCTGGCCAAAGCATCAGGTCGATCCGCGACATGGCAACCTTCAGTCGAGCCAGGTAATCCACGACGCCGTCAACACGAGATTCCATTCGGAGCAGATTCATGGCAGCTTCGTCTTTCACTGGAGAGTTGATTGGATCCAAACCTGTTTCGATCCGCCCAGTCTCCTCTTCAAAGTTCTGGCAAAGTTCTGCATACACAATCCAAGGATAGGTCAATTTTCATAAGACTGGGTCGATACAAAAAACAGTCGGAGCTGAATGCGCACCTTCGAGCTTGATGTACAGCTTCTTGGCGAGGCTCCTTAAGTAGCTCTCCAGGTCGTCCCTCCTGCGAGCGATGCCTTCCATCTTCTCGCCCAGGATGAGGTTCTCCTTCTTCCAACGTGAAGTCTGCCTGTTGGCTTCATTCAGAGCGGTCTTCAACCTGGTATTCTCTCCTTCTAATTGGTCGACCGAAGCCAGCTTCTGTACGGCCAGAGCGGTCTTGTCATCAGCCTCCTTACGGGCGGCAGCCAAGTCTGATCCTTCTTCGCAAGAGCTTCGTTCAGTTTTTCTGCAGAGAAATGATGATTGATTCGGAAATAGCAGAAGGATACTCAAGCCTAGAAACTAACCAGTCGACAAAGGCTTCTTACCTGCGGCGCCGTCTCTGACCTTCTGCAGCTCTGTTCTGGCCAGCTCCAGATCAAGGTTCAGTTGAATTTGCTGCTTCTCCAAGTCAGCCAAACAGGCTCCAAGATCACAAGATTTCTGAAGTCGAAGGGGAGGAGTTATCATTACAGTAAAAAACAACGAAGGCAATAAATACTAAGACTACGGTCGACTGCCAGCAGTCCACCATAGTCTCGGGGACTACACCCAGTGGGTGCACTTAGCGTGCCCCCACCGGTTCCTATCCCACCCGACCGGCCCCCGAAGTCGAGTCCAAGATGAGTTGCTTCCGAGTAACTAAGAGACAATAACGACGTTTCTAAGACTACAGCCGAAGCAAAAACATTCGACAGTAGTCTCGGGGACTACACCCAGTGGGTGCACTCGGCGTGCCCCCAGTGTAAAAAAAGAGAGGAAGAAAGTCGACTGCCCGCAGTCGACAGGATACCGTTCCATTCGATATGGCCCGAACAGAAAGACTACAGTCGACCGCCTGCGGTCCACCATAGTCTTGGGGACTACACCCAGTGCGTGCACTTAGCGTGCCCCCACTCGTCCAAGAATTGGCAGACACACCCATTGGGTGTACAAACATAAAGATCTTCGGAAAAGAGATTCTTCAAAGAACATATCGTAACAGACCAAGTGTTGAAGTCGACTAACCTGGACGTTGCTCTGAAGGGCCGAGCTTGCGTCATAAGCTGCCTGACAGGCTTCTCGAGCCACCTTCACTTGCTCCATCATGATCCCCGTCTGGCGTACAGCCTCCTTCGCAGCAGCCGCTTGGTCCTCAGGGACGGGGTACGCAGCAAAAAGCGAAGACGGATCCGCAGTCGACGCTGAAGGCTGCACACTCGCCGGAGGAATGGCGAAGGTCACGGTAGCCCGAGTGGGTTCGCCATCATCCCGAGCTGCGGTCTCAGGCGCCGGAGTGGATGGTGGGGTCTTATCAGCCGACACCTTCTTCTTCCTCCTCGCTCTCAGTGGTTCGTTGTCATCATCGTCCGGGAGGTCGATAACACGGGGAAGAGTTGCAAGGAAAACATTCAATCGACCAGCGTTGCAATAAAGGTTCAGTCGACTCAAAAGCGGGACGTCAGCGATCGTACCAGGGTTGGAGGTGACGGCGTCCTCCATCTCTTGGTCGTCGTTCTTGGCGGAGACCTCAGAAGTAGCACCGCTGCAAATCTCGAAAGTCAGTCAATTGGCTCAGTGAATCGACCAAGGATCCGTCCACGATTGACAAAAGAAAGCAAGTCTTATTATTACCAAGAAATGGTGGGAACAGCTATCTTCATCTTGGGCAGAGCCTTGGGCGGCTTGGATGGCGTCGCTCGTGGGTGCTTGGAAACCTTCTCAGTCGGCGGAGGAGAGGAGGTCCGAGGGCGTTTCGACGACTGCCCAACGGGAGCAGTCACCTTGCCACGTTCCCGCGCCGGATCGTGGGTGAGCTTGGATCGCCCCTCCAGGCGGGGAGGTTCAGCCTCCTCCTCCCCCCTTCGCTGGAGAAGATGTCGTCGCCTCCCTCTCCCTCACCGTCGGACTCCCACTCGCCTTGGTCGTCCCCGCTCTCGCCTCCGCTTGCCTCCCCTTCCTCAGTCGACCCCTGTGCCCCGTTGGGCGTCGAGTACATCTTGGTGGTCGCCTGGGAAACAACATACGAGACGAAAGTCAATCAACTAACTCGAAGAAGAACGAGACAGAAGACAAGATATCAGTTGGGAGCACAAAGACTTACCTGGTCCACCTCATACGAGTTGTCGAGTGGGATTACCCTCCTGGCTCCTCGGGGGTTGTCTTTGTTCCCCGTAATACTTATCATCCACCCCTCCAGCATCTCGTCGGTGACCTCCTCCGGGTGGATCCGAGTGGTGTCGTCGAGGCCCGAATACAGCCACATCAGGTGGTCGCGGGCCTGGAGCGGTTGGATGCGCCTTTGGAGGAAGACCTCCAGCAGGTCCATACCAGTCACACCTTCATGGACAAGCTCAACCACTCGACCGGCCAACACCTTGACTTGGGCCCTTTCCTCCGGCGTGACCTTCAGAGAGACAGGCTTCTTGGCTCGGTCGAGGGAAAAAAGAGGAAGACCAGTCGACTGTCCTGGGGTCACCTGGTCCTGGCAGTAGAACCAGGTCGACTGCCAACCACGGACCGACTCCGGGAGGGTGATTGATGGAAAACAGCTCTTTGCCCTCGTCTGGATCGCCAGGCCCCCGCATAGTTGGATCACCCGCGTCCTCTCGTCACTCGACTTGGTCTTCTTGACCGATTGAGAGCGACAGGTAAAAATGTGCTTGAAGAGCCCCCAGTGGGGGCGACAACCCAAGAAGGCCTCACACATGGAGATGAAAGCGGCAAGGTATACGATGGAGTTGGGAGTGAAGTGATGGAGCTGCGCTCCGAAAAAGTTCAAGAAACTCCGGAAAAAGGGATGGGGCGGCAGAGAAAACCCGCGGTCGATGTGGGTGGCTAAGAGCACACACTCACCGTCGCGGGGCTGAGGTTCGATCTCCCCCCCGGGAGACGCGCAGCTTCGTGGGGAATGGCTCCCCCCTCGACCATGTCGTCGAGATCTTCCTGCCGGAGCGCCGACGGCATCTAGTCGCCCTGGATCCAACCCGGGGGCAGAGCGGTCCGAGAGGAAGACCCGCCCCGTGCAGACCTTTTTCCATTCCCCGCCGCCGCCGCCTTCTTCGCGCGCTCCAAAGCAGTGGTCTTGCCCTTTGCCATCGTCGCCGGCGAGGTCTCTCACGGGCTCGCGGTGCTGGCGAAAGGAGAGCGGAGGAAGCGGAACGACTGGCGAAAAGAGAGAGGAAGCAGGGAGGAGAAGAGAGCGCGCGGTTTGGGAACTCCAAGCCGGCAACTTATAAGGGGCCGCTCCCGAGTGGCTGACTGGTAGGCCAGGGCCATCCAGTCAAATCCCGCAGCAGACACGCGCGTAGTACGTGGCGAAAAAGGCGACGCGGAGATCGAGGAGCTTCTGCTTTATCGCTTCCGATTACTACGGCTGCTCCTGTCCCGCGCGCTTCCCAAAATCCAAATCCCGCGAGATCCGCAGGCTGCAGAATAACTTGCCAAAACAGAAGATCCCGCTCGCGCCAACACTCGGCATGTCGCAAGCGAAGGTATTCACTCGACGAAAGGCCTGGAATGGATCAAGGCGACTGAAAGAGGTTGATGACGTCACCCGTGACAGTTGGCCCGAGACAAGGCACTCATGCAGCCCCAAAGAACCAGTCGGAAAAGATCCCCAACTCTTTCCCACTCTAACCTCGATCCATTCGGGGGCTAATGATGAAGCTATGTACCTAGGGTAGGGGCACGGGTCTGTCCTAAAGAGCCCTGCCCAAGGACATCCCCAGAAGAAGTCACCTTTCAGTCGACTCGAAGGTACCCACTCGATAGATTCAAGACACTCGACCAATAAGCTGTCACTCGACCATAAAGCTAACCACTCGACTGCCAGAAGCCCTAAAGTCACTCCATAGGCAAACGGTCGTCTGTTAAGTAGTCTTTATGGTCATTATAGCATTTTATTACCAGCGTTACCAGTAACGCCCCGCCTTAATGTACCTTAAACCCTGCATTACTGAGGACAGGAGAGGGCTGGCGAACTCTATATAAGCCACCCCCCTCCTCAGTAGCAAGGGTTGGCTCCCCTGTAATCCATACATGCGTAAATCCAGTCGACCACCTCCGGGCTCCGAGACGTAGGGCTATTACTTCCTCCGAGAAGGGCCTGAACTCGTAAATCTTGCGTGCAACAACTTCCCAATAGCTAAGATCTAGCCTCTCCATACTCACACCCCTACATCACTGTCAGAGTTAGAACCACGACACTGGCCGGCCCTCCTCTTCTCCCTTAGGGCCCATGAAGGCCCATTAACCCCCCCGGGGGGGGTTCCGATAACCCCCCGGTACTCCGGTAAAATCCCGATTTCACCCGGAACGATTCCGATATCCAAATATAGGCTTCCAATATATCAATCTTTATGTCTCGACCATTTCAAGACTCCTCGTCATGTCCGTGATCACATCCGGGACTCCGAACAACCTTCAGTACATCAAAACATATAAACTCATAATGAAACTGTCATCGTAACGTTAAGCGTGCGGACCCTACGGGTTCGAGAACAATGTAGACATGACCGAGACACGTCTCTGGTCAATAACCAATAGCGGAACCTGGATGCTCATATTGGCTCCCACATATTCTACGAAGATCTTTATCGGTCAGACCGCATAACAAAATACGTTGTTCCCTTTGTCATCGGTATGTTACTTGCCCTAGATTCGATCGTCGGTATCTTAATACCTAGTTCAATCTCGTTACCGGCAAGTCTCTTTACTCATTCCGTAATACATCATCTCACAACTAACTCATTAGTTGCAATGCTTGCAAGGCTTATGTGATGTGCATTATCGAGAGGGCCCAGAGACACCTTTCCGACAATCGGAGTGACAAATCCTAATCTCGAAATACGCCAACCCAACATGTACCTTCAGAGACACCTGTAGAGCTCCTTTATAATCACCCAGTTACGTTGTGACGTTTGGTAGCACATAAAGTGTTCCTCCGGCAAACGGGAGTTGCATAATCTCATAGTCATAGGAACATGTATAAGTCATGAAGAAAGCAATAGCAACATACTAAACGATCGGGTGCTAAGCTAATGGAATGGGTCATGTCAATCACATCATTCTCCTAATGATGTGATCCCGTTAATCAAATGACAACACATGTCTATGGTTAGAAAACATAACCATCTTTGATCAACGAGCTAGTCAAGTAGAGGCATACTAGTGACACTCGTTTGTCTATGTATTCACACAAGTATTATGTTTCCGGTTAATACAATTCTAGCATGAATAATAAACATTTATCATGATATAAGGAAATAAATAATAACTTTATTATTGCCTCTAGGGCATATTTCCTTCAGTCTCCCACTTGCACTAGAGTCAATAATCTAGATTACACAGTAATGATTCTAACACCCATGGAGCCTTGGTGCTGATCATGTTTTGCTCGTGGAAGAGGCTTAGTCAACGGGTCTGGATCATTCAGATCCGTATGTATCTTGCAAATCTCTATGTCTCCCACCTGGACTAGATCCCGGATGGAATTGAAGCGTCTCTTGATGTGCTTGGTTCTCTTGTGAAATCTGGATTCCTTCGCCCAAGCAATTGCACCAGTATTGTCACAAAAGATTTTCATTGGACCCGATGCACTAGGTATGACACCTAGATCGGATATGAACTCCTTCATCCAGACTCCTTCGTTTGCTGCTTCCGAAGCAGCTATGTACTCCGCTTCACATGTAGATCCCGCCACGACGCTTTGTTTAGAACTGCACCAACTGACAGCTCCACCGTTTAATGTAAACACGTAACAAGTTTGCGATTTAGAATCGTCCGGATCAGTGTCAAAGCTTGCATCAACGTAACCATTTACGATGAGCTCTTTGTCACCTCCATATACGAGAAACATATCCTTAGTCCTTTTCAGGTACTTCAGGATGTTCTTGACCGCTGTCCAGTGATCCACTCCTGGATTACTTTGGTACCTCCCTGCTAGACTTATAACAAGGCACACAGCAGGTCTGGTACACAGCATTGCATACATGATAGAGCCTATGGCTGAAGTATAGGAAACATCTTTCATTTTCTCTCTATCTTCTGCAGTGATCGGGCATTGAGTCTTACTCAACTTCACACCTTGTAACACAGGCAAGAATACTTTCTTCGCCTGATCCATTTTGAACTTCTTCAAAACTTTGTCAAGGTATGTGCTTTGTGAAAGTCCAATTAAGCATCTTCATCTATCTCTATAGATCTTAATGCCCAATATGTAAGCAGCTTCACCGAGGTCTTTCATTTAAAAACTCTTACTCAAGTATCCCTTTATGCTATCCAGAAATTCTATATCATTTTTGATCAGTAATATGTTATCCACATATAATATCAGAAATGCTACAGAGCTCCCACTCACTTTCTTGTGAATACAGGCTTCTCCAAAAGTCTGTATAAAACCAAATGCTTTGATCACACTATCAAAGCGTTTATTCCAACTCCGAGAGGCTTGCACCAGTCCATAAAGCTTGCACACTTTGTTAGCTCCCTTTGGATCGATAAAACCTTCCGGTTGCATCACATACAACTCTTCTTCCAGAAATCCATTCAGGAATGCAGTTTTGACATCCATCTGCCAAATTTCGTAATCATAAAATGCGGCAATTGCTAACATGATTCGGACAGACTTAAGCATCGCTACGGGTGAGAAGGTCTCATCGTAGTCAATCCCTTGAACTTGTCGAAAACCTTTTGCGACAAGTCGAGCTTTGTAGACAGTAACATTACCGTCAGTGTCAGTCTTCTTCTTAAAGATCCATTCATTCTCAATTGCTTGCCGATCATCGGGCAAGTCAACCAAAGTCCACACTTTGTTCTCATACATGGATCCCATCTCAGATTTCATGGCTTCAAGCCATTTTGCGGAATCTGGGCTCACCATCGCTTCTTCATAGTTTGTAGGTTCATCATGATCTAGTAGCATGACTTCCAGAACAGGATTACCGTACCACTCTGGTGCGGATCTTACTCTGGTTGACCTACGAGGTTCAGTAACAACTTGATCTGAAGTATCATGATCATCATCATTAATTTCCTCACTAATTGGTGTAGGTGTCACAGAAACCGTTTCTGTGATGAACTAATTTCCAACAAGGGAGCAGGTATAGTTACCTCATCAAGTTCTACTTTCCTCCCACCCACTTCTTTCGAGAGAAACTCCTTCTCTAGAAAGTTTCCGAATTTAGAAACAAAAGTCTTGCCTTTGGATCTATGATAGAAAGTGTATCCAATAGTCTCCTTTGGATATCCTATGAAGACACATTTCTCCGATTTGGGTTCGATCTTATCAGGTTGAAGCTTTTTCACATGAGCATCGCAGCCCCAAACTTTCAGAAATGACAACTTTGGTTTCTTGCCAAAGCACAGTTCATAAGGCGTTGTCTCAACGGATTTCGATGGTGCCCTATTTAACGTGAATGCGGCCGTCTCTAAAGCATAACCCCAAAACGATAGCGGTAAATCAGTAAGAGACATCATAGATCGCACCATATCCAGTAAAGTATGATTACAACGTTCGGACACACCATTACGTTGTGGTGTTCCGGGTGGTGTGAGTTGTGAAACTGTTCCGCATTGTTTCAAATGCACACCAAACTCGTAACTCAAATATTCTCCTCCACGATCAGATCGTAGAAATTTTATTTTCTTGTTACGATGATTTTCAACTTCACTCTGAAATTCTTTGAACTTTTCAAATGTTTTAGACTTATGTTTCATTAAGTAGATATACCCATATCTCCTTAAGTCATCTGTGAAGGTGAGAAAATAACGATATCCGCCACGAGCCTCAACATTCATCGGACCACATACATCTGTATGTATGATTTCCAACAAATCTGTTGCTCTCTCCATAGTACCGTAGAACGGCATTTTAGTCATCTTGCTCATGAGGCACGGTTCGCAAGTACCAAGTGATTCATAATCAAGTGGTTCCAAAAGTCCATCAGTATGGAGTTTCTTCATGCGCTTTACACCGATATGACCTAAACGGCAGTGCCACAAATAAGTTGCACTATCATTATCAACTCTGCATCTTTTGGCTTCAACATTATGAATATGTGTATCACTACTATCGAGATTCAACAAAAATAGACCATTCTTTAAGGGTGCATGACCATAAAAGATATTACTCATATAAATAGAACAACCATTATTCTCTGATTTAAATGAATAACCGTCTCGCATCAAACAAGATTTAGATATATTGTTCATGCTCAACGCTGGCACCAAATAACAATTATTTAGGTCTAAAAATAATCCCGAAGGTAGATGTAGAGGTAGCGTGCCGACCGCGATCACATCGACTTTGGAACCATTTCCCACGCGCATCGTCACCTCGTCCTTTGCCAATCTTCGCTTAATCCGTAGTCCCTGTTTCGAGTTGCAAATATTAGCAACAGAACCAGTATCAAATACCCAGGTGCTACTGCGAGCTCTAGTAAGGTACACATCAATAACATGTATATCACATATACCTTTGTTCACCTTGCCATCCTTCTTATCTGCCAAATACTTGGGGCAGTTCCGCTTCCAGTGACCAGTCTGCTTGCAGTAGAAGCACTCAGTTTCAGGCTTAGGGCCAGACTTGGGTTTCTTCTCCTGAGCAGCAACTTGCTTGCTGTTCTTCTTGAAGTTCCCCTTCTTCTTTCCTTTGCCCTTTTTCTTGAAACTAGTGGTCTTGTTGACCATCAACACTTGATGCTCCTTCTTGATTTCTACCTCCGCAGCTTTAAGCATTGCGAAGAGCTCGGGAATAGTCTTTTCCATCCCTTGCATATTATAGTTCATCACAAAGCTCTTGTAGCCTGGTGGCAGTGATTGGAGAATTCTGTCAATGACGCTATCATCCGGAAGATTAACTCCCAGCTGAATCAAGTGATTATTATACCCAGACATTTTGAGTATATGCTCACTGACAGAACTATTCTCCTCCATCTTGCAGCTGTAGAACTTATTGGAGACTTCATATCTCTCAATCCGGGCATTTTCTTGAAATATTAACTTCAACTCCTGGAACATCTCATATGCTCCATGATGTTCAAAACGTCGTTGAAGACCCGGTTCTAAGCCGTAAAGCATGACACACTGAACTATCGAGTAGTCATCAGCTTTGCTCTGCCAGACGTTCATAACATCTGGTGTTGCTCCAACAGCAGGCCTGGCACCCAGCGGTGCTTCCAGGACGTAATTCTTCTACGCAGCAATGAGGATAATCCTCAAGTTACGGACCCAGTCCGTGTAATTGCTACCATCATCTTTCAACTTTGCTTTCTCAAGGAACGCATTAAAATTCAATGGAACAACAGCACGGGCCATCTATCTACAATCAAACATAGACAAGCAAGATACTATCAGGTACTAAGTTCATGATAAATTTAAGTTCAATTAATCATATTACTAAAGAACTCCCACTTAGATAGACATCCCTCTAATCCTCTAAGTGATCACGTGATCCATATCAACTACACCTTGTCCGATCATCACGTGAGATGGAGTAGTTTCAACGGTGAACATCAATATGTTGATCATATCTACTATATGATTCACGCTCGACCTTTCGGTCTCCGTGTTCCGAGGCCATATCTGTTATATGCTAGGCTCGTCAAGTTTAACCTGAGTATTCCGCGTGTGCAACTGTTTTGCACCCGTTGTATTTGAACGCAGAGCCTATCACACCCGATCATCACGTGGTGTCTCAGGACGAAGAACTTTCACAACGGTGCATACTCAGGGAGAACACTTATACTTTGATAATTTAGTGAGGTATCATCTTATAATGCTACCGTCAATCAAAGCAAGATAAGATGCATAAAAGATAAACATCACATGCAATCAATATAAGTGATATGATATGGCCATCATCATCTTGTGCTTGTGATCTCCATCTCCGAAGCACCATCATGATCACCATCGTCACCGGCGCGACACCTTGATCTCCATCGTAGCATCGTTGTCGTCTCGCCAATCTTATGCTTCTACGACTATCGCTACCGCTTAGTGATAAAGTAAAGCATTACAGGGCGATTGCATTGCATACAATAAAGCGACAACCATATGGCTCCTGCCAGTTGCCGATAACTCGGTTACAAAACATGATCATCTCATACAATAAAATATAGCATCACGTCTTGACCATATCACATCACAACATGCCCTGCAAAAACAAGTTAGACGCCCTCTACTTTGTTATTGCAAGTTTTACGTGGCTGCTACGGGCTTAGCAAGAACCGTTCTTACCTACGCATCAAAACCACAACGATAGTTTGTCAAGTTGGTGCTGTTTTAACCTTCGCAAGGATCGGGCGTAGCCACACTCGGTTCAACTAAAGTTGGAGAAACTGACACCTGCCAGCCACCTATGTGCAAAGCACGTCGGTAAGTCTCACGTAAGCGTACGCGTAATGTCGGTCCGGGCCGCTTCATCCTACAATACCGCCGAACCAAAGTATGACATGCTGGTAAGCAGTATGACTTATATCGCCCACAACTCACTTGTGTTCTACTCGTGCATATGACATCTACGCATAAAACCTGGCTCGGATGCCACTGTTAGGGAACGTAGTAATTTCAAAAAAATTCCAACGCACACGCAAGATCATGGTGATGCATAGCAACGAGAGGGGAGAGTGTTGTCCATGTACCCTCGTAGACCGAAAGCGGAAGCATTATAACAACGCGGTTGATGTAGTTGTACGTCTTCACGGCCCGACCAATCAAGCACCGAAACTACGGCACCTCCGAGTTCTAGCACACGTTTAGCTCGATGACGATCCCCGGACTCCGATCCAGCAAAGTGTCGGGGAAGAGTTCCGTCAGCACGACGGCATGGTGACGATCTTGATGTTCTACCGTCGCAGGGCTTCGCCTAAGCACCGCTACGATATGAACACGGTGGAATATGGTGGAACGGGGCACCGCACATGGCTAAGGAACGATCACGAAGATCAACTTGTGTGTCTTGGGGTGCCCCCTTGCCCCCGTATATAAAGGAGGGAGGGGGGAGGGGGGAGGTGCGGCCGACCCCTAGGGGTGCGCCTGGAGGAGTCCTACTCCCACCGGGAGTAGGACTCCCCCCTCTTGCCTTGTTGGAGAAGGAAAGGGGAAGGGGGAAAGAGGAAAGGGGGGCGCCGCCCCCCTTCCTTGTCCTATTTGGACTAGGGGGGAGGGGGCGCGTGGCCTGCCCTGGCCGGCCCTCCTCTTCTCCCTTAGGGCCCATGTAGGCCCATTAACCCCCGCCCCCTTCCGGTAACCCCCCGGTACTCCGGTAAAATCCCAATTTCACCCGGAACTCCGAACAACCTGCGGTACATCAAAACATATAAACTCATAATGAAACTGTCATCGTAACGTTAAGCGTGCGGACCCTACGGGTTCGAGAACAATGTAGACATGACCGAGACACGTCTGTAGTCAATAACCAATAGCGGAACCTGGATGCTCATATTGGCTCCCACATATTCTACGAAGATCTTTATCGGTCAGACCGCATAAAAAAATACGTTGTTCCCTTTGTCATCGGTATGTTACTTGCCCGAGATTCGATTGTCGATATCTTAATACCTAGTTCAATCTCGTTACCGGCAAGTCTCTTTACTCGTTCCGTAATACATCATCTCACAACTAACTCATTAGTTGCAATGCTTGCAAGGCTTATGTGATGTGCATTACCGAGAGGGCCCAGAGATACCTCTTCGACAATCGGAGTGACAAATCCTAATCTCGAAATACGCCAACCCAACATGTACCTTCGGAGACACCTGTAGAGCTCCTTTATAATCACCTAGTTACGTTGTGACGTTTGGTAGCACACAAAGTGTTCCTCCGGAAAACGGGAGTTGCATAATCTCATAGTCATAGGAACATGTATAAGTCATGAAGAAAGCAATAGCAACATTGAGGAAGTCCTGGATTAGGGGGTGTCCGGATAGCCGGACTATACCTTCAGCCGGACTCCTCACTACTAGGAAAAGGCCTACTAATGGCGCACCTAATTTGGCCATTAATGGCGCATTAGTGGTGCGCCATTAGTGCCACGCCATTAGTATATTTTACTAATGGCGCACCACTGGTGCGCCATTAGTATCTGGTATACTAATGGTGCACCTCAGATGCGCCATTAGTATATACAACAGTGCGCCATTAGTATGCCTCCCAGGGGGCCATGTATACCCAGGTGCTTTGGCATACTAATGGCGCACGACAACAAGATGCGCCATTAGTAACTTCGGCATACTAATGGCGCACTGTTTAATGATGCGCCATTAGTATCCTTTGGCATACTAATGGCGCACTGTGATGTGATGCGCCATTAGTATGAATATTAGTTTTTTTTTTCTGTTTTTTGCACAGGTTACAAAATGTATAATTGGACAAAATATAGACCGCACACATCAACAACAGATTCATCGAATACAATAGAAGATTAGTCTCTGAATACAATTCATCATATTAGTCTCCGAATACAATTCATCATATTAGTCTCCGAATTGAAAAGACCGAAGAAAGATAAAACATTACAAGTCTCAAGACCGCGAGTATCGAGTTTGTCGGAAGTAATACTAATCCTAACAAGTCCTACTAATCATCATCATACAACTTCTACTCGTTATTCATAACAAGTCATACGATCATCATCTTGATAGTCTTCGAACCAACCCTACTTAATTGTTCATCAGCACATGATCATCAGTATTAGGCAGGACCTAAATACCCTATTTAAGCTAAAATAGCATAAAACAATATAGACCCTGACTCTCCATTATGGAGAATGGAGAACATCCTGTCTCCAATTCTTGCGCTTCGCTTCCTTTTGCTTCCAAGAAGCTCCTTACGACTGTCCATACATTTTTCCATCCTTTGATTTTCATGTCTCCACTTCTTTTAGAAATCTCGTATGGACAGTTGAGATTCGTAGGATGACCTGGCTGTATGTTCAAAACATTAACACTACCTTTCAGATACACCATACGAGGCACACAATTCTCTGGGATTATCTGTTGAAAAACATAGTAATAACTTCATAGTTAGCAATGATGTACTAGTTTTAGAAGTATGCAAAAGATGCACGGATGTCGTAATAGTAAAAATCTTACCAGGGTATCTCCATGGTAGTTACCGTAGTTGAACGCATGCACTAGTGGCACGTATTTACCATAATGTTGAGGAATTTGTTTGTGGATAATGTAATTTTCAATGTCAGTACAAAATCCGACCAGATGATTTTTCTCCTTGTAAGTTGTTAATTCGGAGCCATCGGTGTAGTGGGGTTTTTCTACCATCTCCCGCACATTCTTTGAACAATAAAAATAAGTTGTCAATGGAAATAAGCTGTCAACTATTTTGAAATAAACAATATAAATTAGCTAATAACTATGTTTGAGAAACTCACATAGCGGTAGAACTGGAGGCGTATCAACAAGGACCCAAATGTCCATATTGTCTTGGTTGATGTCAGGATTACCAAGATCCATGGTGATAAGCATACCCTCATCAAAACCATACATCTTGCAAAATGCTTCCCAATTTTTGCAACCAAAATGGGTTACGCTCTCAGAATTATATAGATTTACTTCAAAGTCCACATCGTGATGAGTCCTTAGGTGAATTTTCTTTATTTCAGAAATTTCATGGTCTTCAAAATCCATCCTCTCCAAGACATAGCGTCTTGCATGGCATGGGATAAGCTATACTCGAATTGAAAAAGATGAAAATTACACGTTGAAATAGTTGAAGTAATGCTTAATTATGAAAATAACACTTGTCGTCGTTGTGTACCGTTTCGACTTCGAAGGTCTCCTCGAGCTTAATGCTGAAGCGCCGATCATCGTCCAGGTGAGGCATGTCGCACTGACCTCGATTGTCATGGCACCAGTCGCACTCCGCCGGGAGACTTTCTTCATTTGATGATGATGACGACATATCCTGGGACAGCTCCCAGAATTGCTTGCCGCCCGAACCACCGGCCTCATCGTTGTGGGCCATGTTTCGCTCTAAATAGGAAAAAAGTTTGGTCAAAAAGTTGGTTATTGTCAAGGAACAAGATCATGGTCTCATCATTTAGGGTTTGTCGACACCGAGGCACCCTAAAAGCCTAAGCTTTCATCATTTAGGGCTTCGACGCCGAGGCACCCTAAAAGCCTAAGCGTACATCATTTAGGTTCTCATCGACACCGAGGCATCCGGGGCAGCCAAGTTAAGTTTTCATCATTTAGGGTTTATCGATGCCGAGGCACCCTAGGTTGGGCCTAATCACTTGGCACTAATCACTTGGCTCTATTGCCACCTATGGTTTAATGCAGCAAGAATGGCGGGGCAGTTGATCCTACTTAACTAAGTACTAAGATAACCCGGCCCATGCATTAGTCGCAAGTACCCCATATGTCCTATTTTTAGAAAAGTCATGCTAAAATCCACGGAAAATTTCAGCATGACCTTTGCTGAAAATAGGACATATGGAGTACCCGAGTTTGCCGGAACGGAAGTTAATCGACATTCCGGCAAACTCAAGGGCCTCTCGGGGTACCTGCAAAATCATCACGACACGACGGTCAGAGACAAAAGCCAGCAAACTAGCACCACAATGTGCCTCTACTTTCATATGGATGAAAAGGCCACAGACCATATGGTCCTCTGCTTTCATATGGACAAAAATCAGCTCAACTTATGTGAGCTTCCATTCAAGATCTAATAGGTCACCCAACAAAAAATCATCAATAGTTTTAGCTGAAAAAATCATGGATTGTTGTTAACTGAAAATTAGTGAAAGAAACTATTGCTGATCATGGATTACTGTTAATTAAAAACAGAGGCAGTAATCCAATACTCCAATAGTGCATCTACTGGAAACAAAATTCAGTAAACAGAATACACAAATCTCTACAGCAAGCTACTCCAAGCAGTACTACACCAACTAATGGCCATCTGTCCATCAACAGTTTGGAGTATTGGATTACTACACCAAGTCAAATTTAAACAACTGGAGTAGTTCAAGATACTGAATCTGGGTTTTAACCAAACAGTATTTATACTCCCCTTTCATTTAAATACACAACAAAAGATTCATTTAAATACACAGTACTGACAAAATTCATCTAATTCTACTGGAGTAAAAAGGTTTCATTTAACTTAAAAGATTCAGAGAAGAGCAAGCAGGAGCACACTACTGCACAACTTAACTGAATTTTTTACTCCAATAATACTAGTACACTTGCTACTCCAGTACTGTACTTCATGTGGAAAAGTAACAGTAGCTACTGATGCTACTCCAAAACGCATGCACTCCACTGCAAGCACATAATCTTTTATTCAAGTAATAGTGTATGATGAATTTGATTATTCAGACTTAAGTTGCTTCAAGTGATGTCACTAGTTTTAGTTAACTAGAGTACTACAGCAAATGGAGTACCTAATCTGATCCAGTTAAAGTCTCTAGATGGAGTACCAAATGGAGTACTACAGCTGCTGCACTTGCTACACCAAAACAGCTACTGATCAAGTACCAAAGTACTCCAGTTGATCAAGCAGCAGTAGAAAGACTGTAAGTGTTTAAATTTAGTTGATCAAGCAGACTCGTCAAAGTAGTACTGCAAGTGTTTAAATTCAGTTGATCAAGCAGACTCGTCAAAGTTGTGGAATAGGAAGAAATACTGCAGTTTGTGAATACAGATTGTCTTTGTTTGTGTACTCGCCGGGTGTTGCTTCTGTATTTGAACAGGAAGACATATTCGCTGCAAGAACTACTACAAAAGCTACCGATAGAGGACCAGATTGCAGAGTACTCGGTGCTGAGTGAGTGAGGGGCTCACCGTAGAAGGTCTTGGCGTATGTACAACTCTCCGCGGCGGGGACTCAGAGACTGAGTGCGCAGACCTCGCCGCAGCGGTCGCCGAGGAGGCCCCAACCCAGCTCGGCGTCGCCCTCCTGCTCCAGATCACTCTTAACAGTTCCGCATTGCACAAAGGCAGCAATGAGCCAATGATATCACTCCAAATCAGTGCATTGCCAAAACAGTGCTAAAATGTGTAGTATGCTAAAATGTGTAGTGTGCCAGATATAGAATCTTTGCTATAATGTGTAGTGTGCCAAACTGAGAAACAATGCTAAAATTATACTAAATGTGTAGATGATTGCCCACGTGTGCCAAACTAGTGTACCATACATTGGCAAAATTTTACCAAATGTGTACAATGCCCATGTAGATTTGTAAAAATGTCATGTGTGGCATATGTTGAACTACTTTGTCCAACAAAATATTTATCTTTCTAACAAATTAAAGTGCACTGGGTCATGGCCAATTTTGGAGGCGACAAGGAGGAGGAAGGGTGGAGAGGGAGGAAGGAGGAAGGAGGAGAGGTACCTGGGCGGGCGCGGCCGGTCGCCGGAGGGGTCGGGGTCGGGGTTGGTGTCGGGGTCGGCGGCGGCGGCGTCGAAGGGATGTCTCGGTTGGTCGTGGGGAGGCCG
>NC_041392.1:33151301-33220422 GCF_002162155.2 Triticum dicoccoides
GGCTAGGAACCCTAGCTGTCGCAGGCGGGGCCGCGGGGGGAGGGGGACGGCGAGGGCGCGGGCGCGAGCGAAGGGGGGACGGTGAGGGAGGTGGTCGGGTGCGGCGGGGGAAGCGAGCACGGCCGGGGAAGTGGTGGGCGGTGGTGGTCAGGCGTGGGTGAGACGAGGCAGGGGAGGGATTACTAATGGCGCACCAACTCTAAATACGCCATTAGTATTCCAGGTTACTAATGGCGCACCTTCTGGTGGTGCGCCATTAGTAGTTTTGCAAAAAAAACATACTAATGGCGCACTGTCCCACAGTGCGCCATTAGTAGTTTTGCAAAAAAAGGAATAAAAAATATAATAAAAAAACAACATTAGTGGCGCACTTTCCGACAGGTGCGCCATTACTAGTTACAACTAGTAATGGCGCACTGTGTCTGGATGCGCCATTAGTATGTTTGGACAGGCACACTAGTTCAAATTTTTTTTTGATACTAATGGCGCACCTGGCCATTAGTAATGGCGTATCAGAAGGTGGTGCGCCATTAGTATATACTAATGGCGCACCGCTTGTCTGGTGCGCCATTAGTGTCAATCCCATCTATAGCCCTTTTTCTAGTAGTGCCTGGACTATGAAGATACAAGATTGAAGACTTCGTCCCGTGTCCGGAAGGGACTTTCCTTGGCGTGGAAGGCAAGCTTGGCGATGCGGATATTTAGATCTCCTACCATTGTAACCGACTTTGTGTAACCCTAACCCTCTCCGGTGTCTATATAAATCGGAGGGCTTTAGTCCGTAGGACAACATACAACAATCATACCATAGGCTAGCTTCTAGGGTTTAGCCTCCTTGATCTCGTGGTAGATCTACTCTTGTACTACCCATATCATCAATATTAATCAAGCAGGACGTAGGGTTTTACCTCCATCAAGAGGGCCCGAACCTGGGTAAAACATTGTGTCCCTTGTCTCCTGTTACCATCCGCCTAGACGCACAGTTCGGGACCCCCTACCCGAGATCCGCCGGTTTTGACACCGACATTGGTGCTTCCATTGAGAGTTCCTCTGTGCCGTCGCCATCAGGAAGGATGCCTCATCCCGTCTTTAAAGACGGCACCGTTGCTAAGGGAGCTTTGACTGTCGGCCAAACTCTCCGGCTAGGTGGTTTTCTTATGACCGCCTGTTCGGCTTCTGCGCCGACGATGACCTCTTGGGTCATCAAAAGCAATCTTCATGTCAGTTCGGAACTCGCCGAGCAGTTAGATCCAATGGATCTCTCTTCCATAAACGAGCTCTTGGATCGCATCGCCGCCCTGCGGGTCGCTACGGATTACGACCAGGTTGGGCCTAAACCTGATCCAAGAGAGATCAACTCTCCCCAAGTCACCCATCATGTTGCCGTGGCAGAGGGGCAGTGCGGCGACCCTTCATCTATCTTAAGGACTAACTACGTCCGGATTCCTGATCCCTCCAAGCCGGATACCCGCGGAGGGGAGGATATCACTCAAAACCTGAACTTAGAATCAGGCAACGGGCTGGATTCATTGGACAACATCCAAGAATCCAAACTTTTGAGTTCGGAAACTTCTTGGCCTCTGAGTCTCAGATTGGGCGAGGTTCCAAATCAGGCAAAAGCCCAAAGAAACAGTACATCATTACTGGGCCAGATTCCTCCTGGTTAGGAATAGGATAAAGGACTGCCGCGAGGAAGACGCAATCTCAATTTTCTGCAATAATTGCACGGACAAGGGAATCCTCAACGCCATAAGTTGTCGTGATATTACACGCTTCGCTGACTTGGTGTCCATAGTACAAAAGTACTGTGCGATGGAAAGCGCCTGGAAAACCGAAATAAAATTTTGGGACGATCCGGCTCTGAATACAAACCCAGTCCGATATAAAAGGGTGCATCATCGCCAGACACCCGGATTAAACACCAAAAAGCAAAAACCCTCTACAGGGCATGGAACCGTACTGGAACGATGGCTTAATGGACCCTGTAAAATTCACAGTACAGAGGGCGCCACACCAACTCACAACCTTAGAGCATGTTGGATACTCCGGCAGGTGGCCAAAATTGGCAAAGATCTCCTAATTCCAGAGGCCATAGAAAGCCACCCCAGGGACACCAATACAGTACTAACAGTCTTCGAGACTTTCGCATCAAATAATATGCGAGAAAGAATACTCCGCAGCCTTGCCGAAGTCTACCAAGTAGCAACAATAAACCCATGGAGTGACACGGCTATTACTTTTAATGCCAGTGATGAACCTAAATTCCAAACAGCCTGAGCACCAGCCGCATTGGTCCTCAGTCCAGTAGTGGACAGCTTTCGCCTCACCAAAGTACTCATGGATGGAGGCAGCGGATTAAACCTCATGTATGAGGAAACCCTTCAAAAAATGGAAATAGACTGGAACCGCATTAAGCGAAGCAGAACAACTTTTAGAGGAATAATACCTAGTCGGGAAGCGCGTTGTACAGGAAAAATCACACTAGATGTGGTGTTCGGCACGCGGATAATTATAGGTCCGAAGAGGTCACGTTCCATGTGGCCCCGTTCAGTAGCGGATACCACGCTCTGCTTGGGCGGGAAGCATTTACAATCTTCCAAGCAATACCCCATTACGGGTACATGAAGCTCAAGATGCCCGGGCCGAACGGAATCATCACTCTCGCTAGTGATCTGGACATAGCACTCCGCGCTGAAAATAAGACAGCCGCACTAGCCCTTGAGGCACTATCCTAAGCCCTAGCGGCTGAGGAACTGACTGCGCTGCACTCCATGGTGAACAGGGACGATGTGATACTCGACAAGAGATCCAAGTCCACCTCCTTTAAACCAGCGGACGAAATAGTCAAATTCCAGGTGCATCCAACGGACCCCAATAAAACAGCTTCTATCGGGGCACAATTAAACCCTGATGTAGACGCCGCACTGCGAGAATTCCTACGTGAAAACTAGGACATCTTCGCCTGGCACCCTTCAGACATGCCAGGAATCCCACGCAGGCTGGCCGAACACAGCTTAAATATCCTAAAAGGATTCAAACCTGTCAAACAAGCTCTTCGGCGTTTTTCCGAACCTAAGAGACAGGCCATGGGAGAGGAGCTAGCCAAGCTATTGGAGGCCGGATTCATCAGAGATATAAAACATCCGTACTGGCTAGCAAACCTGGTGATGGTACCAAAGAAGGACAAATCCTGGCGCCTGTGCGTTGATTTCAAAGACCTTAACAAGGCTTGCCCAAAGGATCCCTTCCCCCTCCCCCGCATCGATCAAATTATCGACGCTACCGCAGGATGCGATTCTTTGTGTTTCCTCGACGCATACTCCGGCTACCATCAAATCAAGATGGCAGAGTCAGACCAAGCCACAACGACATTCATCACACCATACGGCCCATTCTGCTTCAACACAATGCCCTTCGGGCTCAAAAACACCGGCGCAACATATCAGCGCATGATTCAGACATGTCTGGCAAACCAGATCGGCAAAACAGTGGAGGCATACATGGATGACGTGGTCGTAAAAACAAGACATGTTGAATCTCTAGTAGTCGACTTGAGGCTTACATTTGATAACCTCCGAACATACGACATCAAGCTCAACCCGGACAAATGCGTTTTCGGCGTTCCCGCCGGAAAGCTCTTGGGCTTCATTGTATCCGGTAGAGGAATTGAAGCAAATCCAGCCAAGATCCGAGCTTTTTCACAATTGGATATCCCTAAGGACCTCAAACAAATACAAAAATTAACCGGATGCATGGCGGCTCTAAGCCGCTTCATCTCCCGCTTGGGAGAAAAGGCACTACCCCTCTATCGCCTCCTTCGGCGCACCGAACACTTCGAGTGGACGGATGCCGCCACGGCCGGACTCAACGAAATAAAAGCCATATTGGCAGAAAACCCAGTCCTGGCCGCGCCAAACATCGGCGAACCAATGCTATTGTACATTGCAGCAACCCATCAGGTTGTAAGCGCAGTGCTCATCGTCGAGCGAGAAACGGACGGACACGAATCCCCCCTTCAAAATCCGGTCTACTATGTGTCCACTGTCCTCACTCCATGCAAATCACGGTACCTGCATTATCAAAAGATTGCATACGCGATATTAATGGCATCCCGGAAGCTGCGGCACTACTTTCAAGAGTGTTCGATAACAGTAGCCTCGGAAGTACCACTCAACGATATTATAAACAACCGCAACGCAACGGGCCGGATTGCAAAATGGGCCACCGAGCTCCTCCCATTCGACATAACTTATAAGCCACGGCGAGCTATTAAGTCGCAAATTTTGGCCGACTTCATCGCAGAATGGACGGAGGCCGAACTCCCTAAAGAGTACGGCACATATTCAAACTGGATCATGCATTTCGACGGCTCCAAAATGTTGGCCGGTCTAGGGGCTGGCGTGGTTTTGACGTCCCCCACAGGAGACACAGTTCAATATGTACTCCAGATTATGTACACAGACTCCAACAATGCAGCCGAATACGAAGCCCTGTTACATGGCCTCCGGATGGCAGTATCCATGGGCATTCAACGCCTAGAGGTGCGCGGGGATTTGAACCTCGCGATATCCCAAATAAATGGAGACTTCGATGCCAAGGATCCAAAAATGGCAGCTTACTGCAACGCCGTCTTAAAAATGTCAGCTCGGTTTGAAGGGCTTGAATTTCACCATATAGCCCGGGAAAACTATCAGGCGGCAGATGTCCTGGCACGCATCGGCGCAAAACGCAATGTAGTCCCCCCCCAACATCTTCTTGGAAAGGCTGTTCAAGCCGTCCGTAGCATGGGAAGGGGAACCTGGCAATAACAGCCCGGACCCAACCGCACTGCCCGACACCGAACAATCTGACATAATTGGAGGCTCTGCCAATGAAATTACAAGTTCAGCCCATGTAATAATGGTTGTCATCGCCCCGTGGACAGAACCATTCCTAGCCTACCTTACTAGGCAGGAACTCCTAGAGGACCAAAACGAGGCACGCTGCATAGTGCGGCAATCTAAAGCCTATAAAGTCCATGAGGGAGAACTTAATAAGAAGAGCACTACCGGAGTCCTTCAAAGGTGCATCTCCGAAGAGGAAGGGCGGAACTTGTTGGCTGAAATTCATGCCGGACTCGGTGGTCATCACGCTGCAGCTCGGTCCCTTGTAAGCAAGGCTTTCCGTACAGGCTTTCATTGGCCGACGGCCCGGGTAGACGCTCAGGACTTGGTCCAACGATGCGCCGGTTGCCACCTTTTTGCAAACCAAAGCCATAT
Source organism: Triticum dicoccoides (assembly GCF_002162155.2). NCBI lineage: Eukaryota > Viridiplantae > Streptophyta > Magnoliopsida > Poales > Poaceae > Triticum > Triticum dicoccoides. The sequence continues at coordinate 33,156,560 of NC_041392.1, forward strand.
GCCACCCACCGCCCTCCGAACTATCCCCATCACTTGGCCCTTTGCGGTCTGGGGGCTTGACATGGTTGGACCCCTTAAAGGCGGAACCCACAAGAAAAAATACTTACTGGTCATGGTGGATAAGTTCACCAAATGGATAGAAGCCAAGCCTGTTAAGACGGCCGAATCCGGACCGGTGATAGACTTTATATCTGGGGTCGTACACCATTATGGCGTCCCCCACAGCATCATCACTAATAACAGCACGAACTTTACGGCCGATGAGGTAAAACTCTGGTGCAAAAACATGGGCATTAAGCTCGATTATGCTTCCGTCTACCACCCACAAACTAACGGACAGGTCAAACGCGCAAATGGTCTTATCATGAGCGGCATCAAACGCAGATTAGTGCGGTCCCTTAAGGAATCTAATACGCATTGGGTAGAGGAGCTCGACTCCGTACTCTGGGGGCTGCGGACCACGCCGAATCGCACCATCGGATACACACCATTCTTTATGGTGTACGGCGCAGAGGCAGTTTTGCCCTGCGATATAATTCATGACTCACCTCGAGTGCGCATGTACAAAGAAAGAGAAGCCGAGATCGATCGGCAGGACAATTTGGATGCCTTGGAGGAGGAGCGTGACGTGGCAAAAGCCCGTTCCGCATTGTATTAACAGCAGGCTCGAAGATATCAAAGCAGAGAAGTACGGGCCAAAAATTACAACGTCAGCGAATTAGTTCTACGCCTGCCGGACAAGAAAAAGGACAAACTCAAGCCCAAGTGGGAAGGTCCCTTCATAATTGACCAAGTCCTGACTGGTGGAGCGTACCGCCTGCGAGATGCATCGGATAACCGACTCGAGCCGAACCCATGGAACGCAACCCGTCTCCGAAGATTCTATGCCTAGCGCCGGACTCTGTGTTTGTCTCCTTCCTCTGTCCATTTTTTATATTTTCTGTCTTACATTTCTCTCCTTCTCCCCTTCTTTTTTCTTATAGCCTTTAAAGGCCCAATAAGTGACGCGCTATCCGCGCTCATTACACCTGGGGGCTTCTTTAAACAGAAGCTTATTCATACGGGCTTCATGCCCAATACATGTGTCACACTTCCGCATGTACCTTTATTCACCATTATATGCATCGATATGACTTAAGTTTTGGCCAAGCTGGGTTGCCTGGCTCCTGTGCTTACCCCTACGTTCCCGATTGTTCGGCTAGGTGGTAAAGGGAGCACCTCTGCGATTGTTACTGCCGGGTCAGCCGGATGTGTACCTCAGACTAGGTGAAGCCGAAAGCTAGCGTTCTTAAGGGAATATTCGGTCGGTGAACTAAAGATGATCTTTTAACTTATTCATTTATGCGCCCCCAGGCGATTTTCTTTCTGCGTCTCTTTTCGCAGCATGGACATGCACTTTAGGGCATGCCTCCCAGGGAAAGGAACCCTTAACGAAACTATACTCCCTGGAAGATGTTTCTTACTAACCATGTAATATAACATAACTAGTTGGGCACTTGTCTGTTCAAGCACTAATGACCCCTACGCCTGGTCTCCATGCATACCCCGGTTCTTATATAACCACGAGGGTATTTGGACACACTCCGGACCGTCGGGTCCCGAGGTTGAAGCGAAAAGGTCGGCCATGACAAACGATCTACAATCCGGCTAGAAGGCATTAAAAATGTCAATTAAATTACATACTCATTCTGACTGATTGTATTCCTCTTCAATACCATCTAACAGGCTGTCTAATTTATAGTCCTGCTGGGAATACTTTGCGGCCAATTCTACTTGGCCGTATACTAAGCTTACAGGGATCTCCTTCCCATCGGGCCCTACAGGTCCGACCTCGGCCATGTGGTTCGGGTCAGCCTTCGTGTACCGCATCTTCACCATAGCACAGGCCTCCCTAGCACCTTGACGGCAGGCCGATATCTTCCACAATCGGAAGCGCCGCCGCGCTCCCTTCAGCTTCCCTGCAAGCTCTCCAAGGCCTTCGGGCATGGAGATGGATGGCCACAAGGCCTGGGCGACGCCTTGCATCACCCGCCGAACTCGCTCGTGCAGTTGCAAGAGCTCGGGAAGAAGGTCACCCGCAGAACTGGGCATCTCCTCTGCAGGACGACCTGTTAACACACCTACATACATTACTCTGTTAGTCGACTTCCTCGCCGAACTCTTTTTCCAAAGTTCGTTTAAGCACTTACTAAATATGCCGCGTCGAAGGCGCTGATTCTCCTTAGCGGAGTCCGACAGCTGGGGACGAACATCTTTTAGTTCAACGCCCAGCTTGGTGTTGGCATCCTGGAGATCATTCTTCTCCCGCCTCACCTTTGTCAGCACGATCTTACCAGCCTTTAGCTGACGTAGGAGTTGTTGCTTCTCCGGATCTAATCCGGCGCTATCTGCAATTTCATTTGTCAGATTTGCACACACGCCGCACTTCACATAATACTTATCTTTTTTGAAGCATATATTACCAGAGGGGGTCTCCTTGGGCTCCCCCGTCGCGGCTAGTGCGGCCTCAAGTTGGGCTTTGCACTCTTCTAGCTCCTGGGACAGTTGGGTATTCTTCTTTGAAAGAACCTGCATATTACATGATCCTTAAATCAGTTATTCTAACTGTTTCAAGTCTCGGGGGCTACTGATATATATGACCATCAAATTTTCTCACACGTATGTCTTTCACATACTGCTCCATGGCTCTGGCTAGACCATCTTGAGCAACACGGAGGTACGCGTCTCCCGAATTGAAGGCATCCAATGCCTCGGGGGAGAAACAAGCGTCGCGAAGAACTGTCCGGCAACGCCTGTGGTTCATGGCACTCTCCACCTCGGAATTGGTGGCAGACAACCTGTCCGCATCCTCTGTTGGAGGAGCTGTTGGGGAACGTAGTAATTTCAAAAAATTTCCTACGCACACGCAAGATCATGGTGATGCATAGCAACGAGAGGAGACTATGATCTACGTACCCTTGTAGATCGCAACGGAAGCGTTGACACACCGTAGAGGAAGTAGTCGTACGTCTTCTTCCCGATCCGACCGATCCAAGCACCGTTACTCCAGCACCTCCGAGTTCTTAGCACACGTTCAGCTCGATGACGATCCTCGGGCTCCGATCCAGCAAAGCGTCGAGGAAGAGTTCCGTCAGCACGACGGCGTGACGACGATCTTGATGTTCTACCGACGCAGGGCTTCGCCTAAGCACTACAACGATATGACCGAGGTGGAATATGGTGGCAGGGGACACCGCACACGGCTAAGGAACGATCTCAATGATCAATTGTGTGTCTATGGGGTGCCCCCTGCCCCTGTATATAAAGGAGCAAGGGAGGAGGAGGCCGGCCCTAGGAGAGGCGCGCCAGGTGTGGAGTCCTACTAGGACTCCAAGTCCTAGTAGGAGTCCATCAAGAGGGGAGGAAGGGAGAAGGAAGTGGAGGAGTAGGAAAGGTGGCCGGCCCCCTTTTCCCTAGTCCAATTCGGACCAAAGGGGAGGGGGGCGCAGCAGCCTTTTTCCTCTTCCCACTAAAGCCCATCAAGGCCCATTACTTCTCCCGTAACTACCCGGTACTCCGAAAAATACCCGAATCACTCGGAACCTTTCCGATGTCCGAATATAGTCGTCCAATATATCGATCTTTACGTCTCGACCATTTCGAGACTCCTCGTCATGTCCCCGATCTCATCCGGGACTCCGAACTCCTTCGATACATCAAAACTCATAAATTCATAATATAACTGTCATCGAAACCTTAAGTGTGCGGACCCTACGGTTCGAGAACAATGTAGACATGACCGAGACACGTCTCCGGTCAATAACCAATAGCGGGACCTGGATGCCCATATTGGCTCCTACATATTCTACGAAGATCTTTATCGGTCAGACCGCATAACAACATACGTTGTTCCCTTTGTCATCCGTATGTTACTTGCCCGAGATTCGATCGTCGGTATCCAATACCTAGTTCAATCTCGTTACCGGAAAGTCTCTTTACTCGTTCTGTAATACATCATCTCGCAACTAACTCATTAGTTGCAATGCTTGCAAGGCTTATGTGATGTGCATTACCGAGAGGGCCCAGAGATACCTCTCCGACAATCGGAGTGACAAATCCTAATCTCGAAATACGCCAACCCAACATCTACCTTTGGAGACACCTGTAGTACTCCTTTATAATCACCCAGTTACGTTGTGACGTTTGGTAGCACCCAAAGTGTTCCTCCAGTAAACGGGAGTTGCATAATCTCATAGTCATAGGAACATGTATAAGTCATGAAGAAAGAAATAGCAACATACTAAACGATCGGGTGCTAAGCTAATGGAATGGGTCATGTCAATCAGATCATTCAACTAATGATGTGACCTCGTTAATCAAATAACAACTCTTTGTTCATGGTTAGGAAACATAACCATCTTTGATTAACGAGCTAGTCAAGTAGAGGCATACTAGTGACACTCTGTTTGTCTATCTATTCACACATGTATTATGTTTCCGGTTAATACAATTCTAGCATGAATAATAAACATTTATCATGATATAAGGAAATAAATAATAACTTTATTATTGCCTCTAGGGCATATTTTCTTCAGTCTCCCACTTGCACTAGAGTCAATAATCTAGTTCACATCGCCATCTGATTTAACAACAATAGTTCACATCACCATGTGATTGACACCATAGTTCACATCGATATGTGATCAACACCCAAAGGGTTTACTAGAGTCAGTAATCTAGTTCACATCACTATGTGATTAACACCCAAAGAGTACTAAGGTGTGATCATGTTTTGCTTGTGAGAGAATCTTAGTCAATGGGTCTGCCACATTCAGATCCACATGTATTTTGCAAATTTCTATGTCAACAATGCTCTGCATGGAGCTACTCTAGCTAATTGCTCCCACTTTCAATATGTATCCAGATTGAGACTTAGAATCATCTGGATCAGTGTCAAAAACTTGCATCGACGTAACCCTTTACGACGAACCTTTTTGTCACGTCCATAATCGAGAAACATATCCTTATTTCACTAAGGATAATTCTGACCGCTGTCCAGTGATCTACTCCTAGACCACTATTGTACTCCCTTGCCAAATCAGTGCAGGGTATACAATAGATCTGGTATACAGCATGACATACTTTATAGAACCTATGGCCAAGGCATAGGGAATGACTTTCATTCTCTTTCTATCTTCTGCCGTGGTCGGGCTTTGAGTCTTACTCAACTTCACACCTTGTAACACAGGCAAGAAACTTTTTCTTTGACTGTTCCATTTTGAACTACTTCAAAATCTTGTCAAGGTATGTACTCATTGAAAAACTTATCAAGCGTCTTGATCTATCTCTATAGATCTTGAAGCTCAATATGTAAGCAGCTTTACCAAAGTATTTCTTTGAAAAACTCCTTTCAAACACTCCTTTATGCTTTACAGAATAATTCTACATTATTTCTGATCAACAATATGTCATTCACATATACTTATCAGAAATGTTGTAGTGCTCCCACTCACTTTCTTGTAAATACAGGCTTCACCGTAAGTCTGTATAAAACTATATGCTTTGATCAACTCATCAAAGCGTATATTCCAACTCCGAGATGCTTGCACCAGTCCACAGATGGATCGCTGGAGCTTGCACATTTTGTTAGCACCTTTCGGATTGACAAAACCTTCTGTTGCATCATATACAACTCTTCTTTAATAAATCCATTAAGGAATGCAGTTTTGTTTATCCATTTGCCAGATTTCATAAAATGCGGCAATTACTAACATGATTCGGACAGACTCAAGCATAGATACGAGTGAGAAGCTCTCATCGTAGTCAACACCTTGAACTTTTCGAAAACCTTTTGCGACAATTCTAGCTTTGTAGATAGTAACACTACTATCAGCGTCCGTCTTCCTCTTGAAGATCCATTTATTTTCTATGGTTTGCCGATTATCAGGCAAATCCATCAAAGTCCATACTTTGTTCTCATACATGGATCATATCTCAGATTTCATGGCCTCAAACCATTTCGCGGAATCTGGGCTCATCATCGCTTCCTCATAGTTCGTAGGTTCGTCATGGTCTAGTAACATGACTTCCAGAACAGGATTACTATACCATGCTGGTGTGGATCTCACTCTGGTTTACTTACGAGATTCGGTAGTAACTTGATCTGAAGTTACATGATCATCATCATTAGCTTCCTCACTAATTGGTGTAGTAGTCACAAGAACAGATTTTGTGATGAACTACTTTCCAATAAGGGAGAAGGTACAATTACCTTATCAAGTTTTCTACTTTCCTCCCACTCACTTCTTTCGAGAGAAACTCCTTCTCTAGAAAAACTCCGAATTTAGCAACAAAAGTCTTGCCTTCGGATTTGTGATAGAAGGTGTACCCAATAGTCTCCTTTGGGTATCCTATGAAGACATATTTCTCCGATTTGGGTTTGAGCTTACTAGGATGAAACTTTTTCATATAAGCATCACAACCCCAAACTTTAAGAAACGACAACTTTGGTTTCTTGTCAAACCATAGTTCATAAGGCGTCGTCTCGACGGATATAAATGGTGCCCCTTTTATTAACGTGAATGCAGCTGTCTCTAATGCATAACCCCAAAACGATAGTGGTAGATCGGTAAGATACATCATAGATTGCACTATATCCAATAAAGTACTGTTATGACGTTCGGACACACCATTATGCTGTGGTGTTTCAGGTGGCATGAGTAGTGAAACTATTTCACATTGTTTTTAACTGAAGGCCAAACTCGTAACTCAAATACTCTTCTCTACGATCAGATCGTAGAAACTTTATTTCTTGTTACGATGATTTTCCACTTCACTCTGAAATTATATGAACTTTTCAAATGTATCAGACTTCTATTTCATTAAGTAGATATACCCATATCTGCTCAAATCATCTGTGAAGGTCAGAAAATAATGATACCCGCTGCAAGCCTTAAATATTCATCGGACCATATACATCAGTATGTATGATTTCCAACAAATATGTTGCTTGCTTCATTGTTCCGGAGAACAGTGTTTTAGTCATCTTGCCCATAAGGCATGGTTCGCAAGCATCAAGTGATTCATAATCAAGTGATTCCAAAATCCCATCAGCATGGAGTTTCTTCATGCGCTTTACACCAATATGACCTAAACGGCAGTGCCACAAATAAGTTGCACTATCATTATTAACTTCGCATCTTTTGGTTTCAATATTATGAATATGTGTATTATTAAGATCGAGATCCAATGAACTATTTTCATTGGGTGTGTAACCATATAAGGTTTTATTCATGTAAACAGAACAACAATTTATTCTTTTACTCAAATGAATAACCGTATTACAATAAACATGATCAAATCATATTCATGCTCAACGCAAACACCAAATAACACTTATTTAGGTTCGACACTAATCCCGAAAGTATAGGGAGTGTGCGATGATGATCATATCAATCTTGGAACCACTTCCAACACACATCGTCACTTCACCCTTAACTAGTCTCTGTTTATTCTGCAACTCCTGTTTCGAGTTACTAATCTTAGCAACTGAATTAGTATCAAATACTTAGGGTTTGCTATAAACACTAGTAAAGTACACATCAATAACATGTATATCAAATATACTTATGTTCACTTTGCCATCCTTCTTATCCGCCAATCACTTGGGGTGGTTCCGCTTCCAGTGATCAGTCCCTTTGCAGTAGAAGCACTTAGTCTCAGGCTTAGGACCAGACTCGGGCTTCTTCACTTGAGCAGCAACTTGCTTGCCGTTCTTCTTGAAGTTCCCCTTCTTCCCTTTGCCCTTTTCTTGAAACTAGTGGTCATGTCACCCATCAACACTTGATGTTTTTCTTGATTTCTACCTTCGTTGATTTCAGCATCACGAAGAGCTTGGGAGTTGTTTCCGTTATCCCTTGCATATTATAGTTCATCACGAAGTTCTACTAACTTGGTGATGGTGACTAGAGAATTCTATCAATCACTATCTTATCTGGAAGATTAACTCCCACTTGATTCAAGTGATTGTAGTACCCAGACAATCTGAGCACATGCTCACTAGTTGAGCGATTCTCCTCCATCTTTTAGCTATAGAACTTGTTAGAGACTTCATATCTCTCAACTCGGGTATTTGCTTGAAATATTAACTTCAACTCCTGGAGCATCTCATATGGTCCATGACGTTCAAAACGTCTTTGAAGTCCCGATTCTAAGCCGTAAAGCATGGTGCACTAAACTATCAAGTAGTCATTATATTGAGCTAGCCAAACGTTCATAACGTCTGCATCTGCTCCTGCAATAGGTCTATCACCTAGCGGTGCATCAAGGACATAATTTTTCTGTGCAGCAATGAGGATAAACCTCAGATCACGGATCCAATCCGCGTCATTGCTACTAACATCTTTCAACACAATTTTCTCTAGGAACATATCAAAATAAACACAGGGAAGCAACAACGCGAGCTATTGATCTACAACATAATTTGCAAAATACTACCAGGACTAAGTTCATGATAAATTTAAGTTCAATTTAATCATATTACTTAAGAACTCCCACTTAGATAGACATCCCTCTAGTCCTCTAAGTGATCACGTGATCCAAATCAACTAAACCATAACCGATCATCACGTGAGATGGAGTAGTTTTCAATGGTGAACATCGTTATGTTGATCATATCTGTATATGCTTGGCTCGTCAAGTATAACCTGAGTATTCCGCGTGTGCAACTGTTTTGCACCCGTTGTATTTGAACGTAGAGCCTATCACACCCGATCATCACGTGGTGTCTCAGCACGAAGAACTTTTGCAACGGTGCATACTCAGGGAGAACACTACTTGATAATTTTAGTGAGAGATCATCTTATAATGCTACCGTCAATCAAAGCAAGATAAGATGCATAAAAGATAAACATCACATGCAATCAATATAAGTGATATGATATGGCCATCATCATCTTGTGCTTGTGATCTCCATCTCCGAAGCACCGTCATGATCACCATCGTCACCGGCGCGACACCTTGATCTCCATCGTAGCATCGTTTGTCGTCTCGCCAATCTTATGCTTCCACGACTATCACTACCGCTTAGTAATAAAGTAAAGCATTACATCGCGATTGCATTGCATACAATAAAGCGACAACCATATGGCTCCTGCCAGTTGCCGATAACTTGGTTACAAAACATGATCATCTCATACAATAAAATTTAGCATCATGCCTTGACCATATCACATCACAACATGCCCTGCAAAAAAAAGTTAGACGTCCTCTACTTTGTTGTTGCAAGTTTTACGTGGCTGCTACGAGCTTTAAGCAAGAACTCATCTCACCTACGCATCAAAACCAGAACGATAGTTTGTCAAATAGACTCCGTTTTAACCTTCTCAAGGACCGGGCGTAGCCACACTCGGTTCAACTAAAGTTGGAGAGACAGTCGCCCGCAAGCCATCTATGTGCAAAGCACGTCGAGGGAACCGGTCTCGCGTAAGCGTACGCGTAAGGTTGGTCCGGGTCGTCTCGTCCAACAATACCGCTGAACCAAAGTATGACATGCTGGTAGGCAGTATGACTTATATCGTCCACAACTCACTTGTGTTCTACTCGTGCAAATAACATCAAACCAGAAAACCTAGGCTCGGATGCCACTGTTGGGGAACGTAGTAATTTCAAAAAAATTTCCTACGCACATGCAAGATCATGGTGATGCATAGCAACGAGAGGAGAGTATGATCGACGTACCCTTGTAGATCGCAACGGAAGCGTTGACACAACGTAGAGGAAGTAGTCGTACGTCTTCTTCCCGATCCGACCGATCCAAGCACCGTTACTCCGGCACCTCCGAGTTCTTAGCACACGTTCAGCTCGATGACGATCCCCGGGCTCCGATCCAGCAAAGCGTCGAGGAAGAGTTCCGTCAGCACGACGGCGTGACGACGATCTTGATGTTCTAGCGACGCAGGGCTTCGCCTAAGCACTACAACGATATGACCGAGGTGGAATATGGTGGCAGGGGGCACCGCACACGGCTAAGGAACGATCTCAATGATCAATTGTGTGTCTATGGGGTGCCCCCTGCCCCCGTATATAAAGGAGCAAGGGAGGAGGAGGCCGGCTCTAGGAGAGGCGCGCCAGGTGTGGAGTCCTACTAGGACTCCAAGTCCTAGTAGGAGTCCATCAAGAGGGGAGGAAGGGAGAAGGAAGTGGAGGAGTAGGAAAGGTGGCCGGTCCCCTTTTCCCTAGTCCAATTCGGACCAAAGGGGAGGGGGGGCGCAGCAGCCTTTTTCCTCTTCCCACTAAAGCCCATCAAGGCCCATTACTTCTCCCGTAACTACCCGGTACTCCGAAAAATACCCGAATCACTCGGAACCTTTCCGATGTCCGAATATAGTCGTCCAATATATCGATCTTTACGTCTCAACCATTTTGAGACTCCTCGTCATGTCCCCGATCTCATCCGGGACTCCGAACTCCTTCGGTACATCAAGACTCATAAACTCATAATATAACTATCATCGAAACCTTAAGTGTGCGGACCCTACGGTTCGAGAACAATGTAGACATGACCGAGACACGTCTCCGGTCAATAACCAATAGCGGGACCTGGATGCCCATACTGGCTCCTACATATTCTACGAAGATCTTTATCGGTCAGACCGCATAACAACATACGTTGTTTCCTTTGTCATCGGTATGTTACTTGCCCGAGATTCGATCATCGGTATCCAATACCTAGTTCAATCTCGTTACCGGAAAGTCTCTTTACTCGTTCTGTAATACATCATCTCGCAACTAACTCATTAGTTGCAATGCTTGCAAGGCTTATGTGATGTGCATTACCGAGAGGGCCCAGAGATACCTCTCCGACAATCGGAGTGACAAATCCTAATCTCGAAATACGCCAACCCAACATCTACCTTTGGAGACACCTGTAGTACTCCTTTATAATCACTCAGTTACGTTGTGACGTTTGGTAGCACCCAAAGTGTTCCTCCGGTAAACGGGAGTTGCATAATCTCATAGTCATAGGAACATGTATAAGTCATGAAGAAAGCAATAGCAACATACTAAACGATCGGGTGCTAAGCTAATGGAATGGGTCATGTCAATCAGATCATTCAACTAATGATGTGACCTCGTTAATCAAATAACAACTCTTTGTTCATGGTTAGGAAACATAACCATCTTTGATTAATGAGCTAGTCAAGTAGAGGCATACTAGTGACACTCTGTTTGTCTATCTATTCACACATGTATTATGTTTCCGGTTAATACAATTCTAGCATGAATAATAAACATTTATCATGATATAAGGAAATAAATAATAACTTTATTATTGCCTCTAGGGCATATTTCCTTCAGGAGCATCCGGCGTGCGCCTCGTGTTCACTTCCGCCTCCGGACCAGGCTTTGGAGCCTCGCTAGTGGGGGCGCGATTGGCAGCCTCTCCGGATATAGTCCGGCAAGGTCTCTTTGTCCTGAAGAGAGCACGAATGTTAACATGCCTTGAAGGAATAACATCAGGGGGTGAGATGGCACGTTATACCTTTGCGCTGGCGTCAGTCCGGACCACACTCCTTTTCAGCCCCTGGGGCCTTGCGGCCCCTCGTTGGCTAGTCGCCGCAAGCTCGGCCTCCCGCCTCAGGGACCTCCTCTGCAAAACGCGGTTGTTATACGGTAATCGAAAACACGTGAGGACGGGCCCTCGTTCGAAGTGCTAGGATTTCGGTCTCAGTTACCTGGGAGGCTGGGAGTAGCCCTGGGTAACCGGCCGTAATGGCCACCAAGGCGTTGTCCTTGTTTAATTGATGAAACACCCCATCAATTAGCTCCACAGATATGTCCGGATCCTCTTTGGAGGCCAGGTCGAGGGACCGTCTCGGATCCTCGGGTTGTGGAGGGGGGCTGTTTATTTCTTTAACAGCATGGCGCAGCTCCTGTGTTTAAGTCGTTAGACTATATACTTGACAATGGGAATACAAAACGGATGGACAAGTGAAAGTGTCCACTTACCCAGTTGGGAGGATTATACATGGTAAATCAACCCTGAGGGTTGACGCGGAGAAATTCCTCCTCTTCTCCCTTATACAAAGCGGACAAGATCTTTATTAGAGCGACAGCTGAGTCCGGTCCCTTACGGCCGTAACGGGTGGCGTCGTCCTCCCTGTTGAAGTCCCACATGGGGTGGCCTCTATACTGAAGCAGTTGCACCCCCCGTATGATGCATGCGGCCATGACTCCTATCATGGTTAGTCCTGAATGAGCTAATAATCTTATCCGGCCCATTAGGTAAAGGACGTCCCTGTCACTTTCCCTCTGAGGGCTCCGTGGACGCCAGCTTAGGCGTTTCTTCAGGGGAGCAGTGTCGAACTCAGGAAGGCCGATCCGAACAGGGTCCGACAGCGGGACGTCCTCTATATAAAACCATTCCGAAGGCCAATTCTCGGACGCCTTCTTTGGGGTTCCGGATAGATATCCGGTCCCGGTGATGCGCCACACTTCGGCTCCGCCCACTTGATATATTGACCCCTCTTGAGAGCGGGGCACCAGGCAGAATAGCCTCTTCCACAGCGCGAAATGAGCCTCAACACCCAAGAATAGCTCGCAAAGGGCTACAAAGCCCGCGATATGGAATATAGAGGCAGGCGTGAGGTTGTGCAGCTGCAGGCCATAGAACTCTAGAAGCCCCCGGAGAAACGGATGAATTGGAAATCCGAGTCCTCTTATTAGATAAGGGACAAGGCATACTCGCTCTCCTTTGGAGGGATTGGGGGCGCTCTCCGCTTGCTCTCCGCCATTATAGGTGGCGAGTCTGGCTCGAACCGGGACCATATAGGCCGGAGGGAGGAAACCCTTGGTCTGAAGCGATACTAGCTCGCTATGCGGGATGGATCACCTCTCCCAGTCTCCAGGCTTAGGACCGGAAGGGTGAGAGGAGGATTTGCGACGGCTGGCCATGGTGGAATGGACCTTTGTTGGATGCGCTCTGATGACTACTCGCGGAGGGGAGAAGGTGTGGTTTGGATCTAAATCCACATCCCTTTAAATAGGCGGCTCATTTACGCGGCTAGGGGTGTGAATGTAAAAACACCCAGACTTTTCGTATTCGTTTGTCACATGGAAGGAGGCCATTATTGGGCGTAGAAGCCAAGGAGCGCTACATTAACAAAAAAAGGACATTATTCAACAGGTACACGGAATCTGGAAGAGAACCCGCCTTGCAATGCCGAAGACAATCTGCGCGCCGAACTCGTCGCCATTGAAGCCTGGTTCGGGGGCTACTGAGGGAGTCCTGGATTAGGGGGTGTCCGGATAGCCGGACTATACCTTCAGCCGGACTCCTGGACTATGAAGATACAAGATTGAAGACTTCGTCCCGTGTCCGGAAGGGACTTTCCTTGGCGTGGAAGGCAAGCTTGGCGATGCAGATATTTAGATCTCCTACCATTGTAACCGACTTTGTGTAACCCTAACCCTCTCCGGTGTCTATATAAACCGGAGGGCTTTAGTCCGTAGGACAACATACAACAATCATACCATACGCTAGCTTCTAGGGTTTAGCCTCCTTGATCTCGTGGTAGATCTACTCTTGTACTACCCATATCATCAATATTAATCAAGCAGGACGTAGGGTTTTACCTCCATCAAGAGGGCCCAAACCTGGGTAAAACATTGTGTCCCTTGTCTCCTGTTACCATCCGCCTAGACGCACAGTTCGGGACCCCCTACCCGAGATCCGCCGGTTTTGACACCGACAAACATACTAAACGATCGGGTGCTAAGCTAATGGAATGGGTCATGTCAATCACATCATTCTCCTAATGATGTGATCCCATTAATCAAATGAAAACACATGTCTATGGTTAGGAAACATAACCATCTTTGATCAACGAGCTAGTCAAGTAGAGGCATACTAGTGACACTCTGTTTGTCTATGTATTCACACAAGTATTATGTTTCCGGTTAATACAATTCTAGCATGAATAATAAACATTTATCATGATATAAGGAAATAAATAATAACTTTATTATTGCCTCTAGGGCATATTTCCTTCAATTTGATCTTCGAAGGGTTCGTGGCCCCGATCACCGCTCTGGCCTTAGATCCAGAGCAAACTGCCGGGTCCGAAGATGGGAGTTTGAAGCCCACCAGACTCTCAACTACGAAACTCACAATCGGGGATCTGGAGGCGATTTTTTCTTCGGACAGCCCGGAGTCAGGTTGGGTCCCCCCTATTATGGAAAGGCCGGACTCGCCCCCGGACTCTAGCTCCGAACTGTGGAAGCCCGCGCCCAGAAAGCGTGGCCAAGAGGCCTTTGCCCTGGCCAGCCCCGCGGACTCTTGTTTCCCCGTCCAACCCTCGCTCTTAAACGAGGCTCTAGACTGGATGCGGTCCCTCGCCATCACAGAGGAATCGCTTTCGAACCATGCCCAACCCGTACTAGGGGCTGAAAATAGGGAATTTTACGTCTCACCCACCACCCACTTCATAGCCACCGTCGAGGACTTAACCGACATGCTGGATTACACCTCCGAAGACATCGACAGCATGGACGACGATGCCGGAGACGCACAAGGCCAAGACACGCCGTTTACCGGACGTTGGACGGCCATCTCCACATACGACGTGTACATGTTGGACACACCCAAAGAGGATGATGGTGCAGAGAGGAAAGATCTGATGGAGGACAAACCTGATGAGGCACCGCCGAAGTGTCGACGCTAGTGACGGCGCTCTAAATCGCGTCGTGGAAAAGACAGTAATATCGACACTGGAGACGATAACACTCTAGAGGACGCGAAGACCCCGAAGCCCCCGCCGAGCCCACATCTGAACAGGATGATGTGGAGGAGGGGCAATTTAACCCCGACGATCCAGTCAGGAACGAGGATTCGGAAGATAGTAACTATCTACCGCTCTCCGAGGATGATGTCAGCCTCAACAACAAAAATTTCATCGTGCCAAAGTAACCCCTCCAGCAGGAGCGCTTTAAGCGCCAACTAATCGCCACTGCAAGAAGCCTAAAAAAGCAGCAGCGGCGGCTCCAAGCCGAATAGGATACACTCAACGGCAGATGGACTCAGGTCCTAGCTGCCGAAGAATATGGCCTTCAACACCCAACAAAAAGTTATCTGAAGCGTCGGCTACTGCCACAATTCGACGATGAGGCCGTCAAGCCAATCCCGTTGAAACATGACCGCGCTGATGAACCAGACCAACCACCACGTGGCCGGGACAAAGCGGCCACCTACGCTGAACACCACCCGCACCACCTTGCCGTAAGGGCAGATAGACAGCGGTTCCAGGATACACCTACGACTTACGACAAGACCTGAGCAATAGAGCAGGCCAAACAAGGTCAATCTATAGATCAAGGGGGCGCGCCCCAACGCGAGAAGACGGCCATCAGGCTTGGCGCGATAGGCATAACCTCACGAGGGCCGAAAACCGCATATGAATGTCATCCGAACTCCGTCGAGATGTTGCCCGATACAGAGGTGCCGCACACCCCTTATGCTTCACCGATGAGGTAACGCAGCACCAGTTCCCAAAAGGGTTTAAAACCGTAAACATCGAATCATACGACGGCACGACAGATCCCGCGGTATGGATTGAAGATTTCCTTCTCCATATCCACATGGCCCGCGGTGACGATCTCCATGCCATCAAATACCTTCCATTAAAACTGAAAGGACCAGCACGACACTGGCTAAATAGCCTCCCAGAGAACTCTATCGGTAGCTGGGAAGATTTGGAGGATGCCTTTAGAGACAACTTCCAAGGCACCTATGTCCGGCCTCCGGACATCGATGACCTCAGTCACATAGTCCAGCAACCCAGGGAGTCAGCCCGGAAACTCTAGACTAGGTTCTTAATTAAAAAGAACCAAATCGTCGATTGTCCAGACGCTGAACCCCTCGCGGCCTTTAAGCACAGCGTCCGTGACGAGTGGCTCGTCCGACACCTCGGCCAAGAAAAGCCGAAGTCCATGGCAGCTCTCACCGCACTCATGACCCACTTTTGTGCGGGAGAAGATAGTTGACTAGCTCGTAGAAGCAATAGCACCAGCGACCCTAGCACCTCCGAAGCCAGAGATGGCAACGGCAGACCACGGCGCAAGAAACACAAGCGTCAAAGCAAAAACGAAGATACCGAAGACATGGCGGTCAACACCGGATTCAGTGGCTCTAAACCCGGTCAGCGGAAGAAGCCATTCAAGGGAAACAAAGATGGTCCATCCAGTTTGGACAGAATACTAGATCCGCCTTGCCAGATCCATGGCACCCCTGACAAGCCTGCCAATCATACCAACAGAAATTGTTTGGTCTTTAAACAGGAAGGGAAGCTAAACACCGAGCATAAGGGGAAAGGGCCGCCTAGCAAGGACAACGATGAGCCTCGCCCAAAAAACACAAGGGGGTAAAAGAAATTCCCCCCGAGGTAAAAACAGTGAATATGATCTACGTCACTCATATCCCTAAGCGGGAGCGCAAGCATGCACTAAGGGACGTTTACGCCATAGAGCCAGTCGCCCCAAAATTCAACCCATGGTCGGCCTGTCTGATCACTTTTGATCGCAGAGACCATCCAACCAGTATCCGTCATGGAGGTTCGGCAACATTGGTCCTCGATCCAATCATCGACGGATTCCACCTCATGCGAGTCCTCATGGACAGCGGCAGCAGTCTTAACCTGCTTTATCAGGACACTGTCCATAAAATGTGTATTGATCCCTCAAGGATCAAACCCACTAAAACCACCTTTAAAGGAGTAATACCTAGTGTCGTGGTTTTGTCACGGCAGATGTCCTAGGGAAAGGACTTAGTCGTGGAGTCGTCGCTACGGGTTAGCTTAAAGGGATTAAAGCGGACAAGGGACGCAGAGAATTTATACTGGTTCGGCCCCTTGCGGTGAAGGTAAAGGCCTACGATCCAGTTGTTGTGGGATTGCTTGGGTTTCGATGACCAGGGAGCGAATACGCTTTGCCTGTGTCTCGAGTTGTTGTCTGTTGTCCTTAAACCACCGTCGGATCGTCCCCTTATATACATGGGTTGATGCCCGTTGGTTTACAGAATCCCGAGGCTGGCTCATAAACGTGTCCGGCTCAGTCTCTGCTCTTTCTATCTTACAACACAAGTTTACATATCAATGTCGGTTTATGTCTACAGGCCTTAAACCGGCTTTGGGCTCTGGGCCTTCATAAAGCGTCACCGTCTTTATCCTCATGGGCTTCAGATACAGTGAACCATTATAGGGTTAACCCGGCCTCGCCTGGCCGGTTTACACCCAGTAGTAATATCCCCGACATTAGGCCCCAGATTGATTTGAACTGGTTCATGTCAATCCTCAATACTTAAGAAAATTTCTTCTTCAGCACTTTCACATAATCATGTAAACCGCCGTGACGTCACCTTCCAGGACCATGTTAAATCGCCATGACGTCATCTGTTATTAAAACTGCGCATAACCCACCTTCATTAATGGGCCTCCGACAATCGAGGCAACAGAGCTGTCACATATCCCATTTTTTGGGCTCCCCAATTCTCGCGCCTGCCACTTATCCATTCACCTTATAAATAAGGCCGAGGAGTTCTTTTCACTTTTCCCCCTCGTGCCTCTTCGCATCGTCTTCTTCCTTGTGCCGACCAACCATTCGAGCTCCGCCGCCACCGTCGATCTTCGCATCTGCCTCAACAACGGCCGCTGCATTAGCCTGATCACACCAGAGAAACACGGCGATCCTCTGCTGCTTCTTCATCACCAGTAAGTTCCTCTTCTCCTCACTCCGGTTTACCAATAACAAACCCCGGTTTAACAATATGCATACATCCTCGCATCACTTTATAATTGTCAACTGTGAATCTTAAACCGGCAATAACTATGTTTCAGCTTCTCATTGCAATGGCCAAGCAAGTCTATGAATGCAACTGGGTTCCTTCACGGGTCACCGAAGATCAGTTAAACACATGCATCTCAATGGGCGCTTTAGCCAAAAAAGATGTCATCCAGTGGAGGGCCCCTGGCCCGGAAAATCATCCTACACCCAAGGACGGAGAGGTAGTCGTTTTTGTTGACCATCTGGGTCGAGGTTTTAGCCCTCCCGGTTCAAAATTCTTCTGAGATGTGCTGGCTAGTTTTCAGCTTCACCCTCAGGACATCGGTCCAAACTCTGTGACCAACATCTACCATTTTCAAGTCTTCTGTGAGGCTTATCTGCAAGAGAAACCTACAATTGAATTGTTTAGAGATTTCTTTCACTTAAACCGCCGCACAGAGTTCGCAGATGGACCCAATACTAAATTGGGCGGAATGGTGGTTCAGAAAAGGAAGGAAGTCACTTCCCCTCATGCCAAACTTCACAGTCACCCCAAAGAGTGGAACCAGACTTGGTTTTATTGCAAAGATACATCTCCAACTGATGAAAACCCCTTGCCGGGTTACCTCCCTCACCGCCTTAGCAATATACATCCTTTTCCTCAGAGGTTAACTGCAAAGGAAAGGGCCATCTATGCCCCATAGCTGTCGAAGCTTAGAGCCTTTATGGCAAACGGTTTAATAGATGTTGATTTTGCTCGTTGCTGGATCGGCTGGAGCGTTCTACCCTTAAGCCAGCGCCCCGGTTTGATGTGTGAATACACAGGGAGTTTGACCGACCCTCAACGGCACATGAATATTCAACTGACAGAGGCTGAAATTACTGAGGTTGTCAAGAAAATGTTGAATGAACCGGAGGCCGTCTACGGCCAGACCGGACTAAGTCCTTTCTGCACCTCCAACAAACCGCCAGCTGTAAGAATTATATAACCTCTTTGCCGTAAGTTACTTCTTTCAAAATATTCTCTGAAAGTTTGTCTACCTTTGAGAGGGTGATGATCCGTTCTGGAATAAAAAATCACAAGATAAACCGGCAAAACCGCAAGACAAACCGGCAAAACCACTTCGCCCAAAGACCAAGGTTATTAAAAAACCCGCCAAGAAAAGGACCACTGCGTCTTCCGATGCAAATGCTGATGCCGATGTAGCTAATCTGGACTCAGAGGTAGAACATGACTCTCTTGGTTCATTTTTCATACACCTCATTGACAATGATTATTATCAGGGCGACGCTAAAGGCAGTCAAGCTGGTGATGTAGAGGTAATCATTCTTTCCTCCGATTTAGATCCTCTGCCAACATTGAAAAACCATCAAGCAAACTGGAAATTAAAATTTTCTCACCCTCTTGCTTACTTGGACCCCAACTTTCTTTTGAAGACGCAGCAAGACGAAGCTCGCCGCACGACCCAGCATAGCGGCCAGGTAGTTACCTCCACCGGTTTACCGAACTCTTCGGTTCGGAAACGCCGATCAGAGGTCATTTATAATCTTGACACTTCTTGCCCCAAGGCGGGTTGTTTCCGACTGTTGGGGAACGTAGTAATTTCAAAAAATTTCCTACGCACACGGAAGATCATGGTGATGCATAGCAACGAGAGGGGAGAGTGTTGTCTACGTACCCTCGTAGACCGAAGCGGAAGCGTTGACGCAACATAGAGGAAGTAGTCGTACGTCTTCCCGGTCCAACCGATCCAAGCACCGCTACTCTGGCACCTCCGAGTTCTTGGCACACGTTCAGCTCGATGACGCTCCCCGGGCTCCAATCCAACAAAGCTTCGGGGAGGAGTTCTGTCAACACGACGGCGTGGTGACGATCTTGATGTTCAACCGTCGCAGGGCTTCGCCTAAGCACCGCTACAATATGACCGAGGTGTAATATCGTGGAGGGGGGCACCACTCACGGCTAAGGAACGATCACGAAGATCAACTTGTGTGTCTATGGGGTGCCCCTTGCCTCACTATATAAAGGATGGAGGAGGAGGAGGCCGGCCAAGGCTTGGTGCGGCCAGGATGTGGAGTCCTACTAGGACTCCAAGTCCTAGTAGGAGTCCACCAAGAGGGGAGGAAGGGAGAAGGAAGTGGAGGAGAAGGAAAGGTGGCCGGACCCCTTTTCCCTAGTCCAATTCGGACTAGAGGGGAGGGGGGGCGCAGCAGCCCCTTTGGCCCTTTCTCCTCTTCCCACTAAAGCCCATCAAGGCCCATTGCTTCTCCCGTAACTACCCGGTACTCCGAAAAATACCCGAACCACTCGGAACCTTTCCGATGTCCGAATATAGTCGTCCAATATATCGATCTTTATGTCTCGACCATTTCGAGACTCCTCGTCTTGTCCCCGATCTCATCCGGGACTACGAACTCCTTCGGTACATCAAAACTCATAAACTCATAATATAACTGTCATCGAAACCTTAAGCGTGCGGACCCTACGGTTCGAGAACAATGTAGACATGACCGAGACACGTCTCCGGTCAATAACCAATAGCGGGACCTGGATGCCCATATTGGCTCCTACATATTCTATGAAGATCTTTATCGGTCAGACCGCATAACAACATTCGTTGTTCCCTTTGTCATCGGTATGTTACTTGCCCGAGATTCGATCGTCGGTATCCAATACCTAGTTCAATCTCGTTACTGGCAAGTCTCTTTACTCGTTCCGTAATACATCATCTCACAACTAACATATTAGATGTAATGCTTGCAAGGCTTATGTGATGTGCATTACTGAGAGGGCCCAGAGATACCTCTCCGACAATCGGAGTGACAAATCCTAATCTCGAAATACGCCAACCCAACATGTACCTTTGGAGACACCTGTAGAGCTCCTTTATAATCACCCAGTTACGTTATGACGTTTGTTAGCACACAAAGTGTTCCTCCGGCAAACGGGAGTTGCATAATCTCATAGTCATAGGAACATGTATAAGTTATGAAGAAAGCAATAGCAACATACTAAACGATCGGGTGCTAAGCTAATGGAATGGGTCATGTCAATCAGATCATTCAACTAATGATGTGATCCCGTTAATCAAATAACAACGCTTTGTCCCTGGTTAGGAAACATAACCATCTTTGATTAACGAGCTAGTCAAGTAGAGGCATACTAGTGACACTCTGTTTGTCTATGTATTCACACATGTATTATGTTTCCGGTTAATACAATTCTAGCATGAATAATAAACATTTATCATGATATAAGGAAATAAATAATAACTTTATTATTGCCTCTAGGGCATATTTCCTTCACCGACAACCTCTTAATCCGTCTGATTCAAATTATTAGGGCACTTCCTACTCATCTTCTGGCGAGTCATCGGCCACAAAGCTTCCACCCCTCAAAACAGTTCCTGGGTGAGCTATGTACTTTGTTTTTATCCTTGATGTGTTATTTTTACATACTGTACTGATCCTCATGTTTATTTTTCTCAGCGCCAAGCCTAGACCCAGCAAGAAGGCTCGATTGAATAAACCGGCTGATGATAACGTGGCTGTTGAACCGGAAAAGACTCCAGACCCTGAAGAAACCAATGTTGATGCCATGCTTAATGATCCGCCGCCTCAAGACCATGACTTGTTCTCTGAACAAGTAGAAATTGATACCTCAGGTCACGCTGACAAACCGACTAGCCCGGTCGGACCTGATGACAAATCAGCTAGTCCGGCTAAGGCTACCGATAAACCGCCAACTCCCGTGAAGGCTGCTGATGATAAAGAGGATGATGTTATGATTACCGGTGTTAGCCACACTGCTCCTGGCAATTCGGTCGCTTTATCCAAACATGGCGCCAAGGATGAACTTTCTGCTATGGGCAAAGATAAATGGAGCACTGATTTGTCCAGCTATGCTCATCTCAACGCCCAAGACATTCACTCTGGCTTCTTGAACCGTCTGTACACCAGTCGTGACTATGAAGCCGGTTTAGTAAATCTAATGAAGGAGCGAGATGAGGTAACCACACAACTATCTCTCTTATGTCCATTTTGAAATATCAACTCCAGTAGCCCCCAAGTGACGGTTTATGATACCAATCTAAACCAGGACTTAGTAATAACTTTATATTTGCAACACTTCATCTTTTTTACTCGCGCAGCCCCTAAGGGCCGGTTTAAATTTATAAAGATGAACCGGGACTTTTTTTAAAGACTTGCCAAATGAGTACTTTGAGCAAACATACATTAGCCCCCAAGTGCCAAGAGTAATACTTGTATTATGCTTGGGACTTGTAGAAATTTCTGAGAACAAGCAAATATGCATTAGCCCCCAAGTATCAGGTGCATAACTTGTTATGTGCTTGATACTTCAAACATGTATTACCACCTCATTATACTTCTGTCTGTTACAGGCTGAGCTGAGCAAAAGGAAGCTCAAACCGTCGATCTGCAAGAGAACATCAAATCTCAGCAAGCCGAAACCTCCAAGGCCAAGGAAGAGTTGACCGGCGCTTTAGATGCTATGGAGAAACTGAAAGAGAGCTTCAACAAGGAGCGGGCAGATTGGGAGACAGAAAAATCCGCTTTGCGAAAAAGAGCCGAGGACGCAGAAGCAGCTCTTAAATCGGTGGTAGATGAGCTGACTGGCGTAAAGCGGCAGATACATGCCATGACTGCTGTTGTGTTCGGTAAGCATCCTTGCTTTATACTTTCAACATATATTTCCATGCGTTGCTGGTTTACTGACGTTTGTAATGATGCAGGAACTCGCTTTAGTCATCTGGGCTCTGATGTACAGAAGAAGCTGAAGGTTGCCTACACGCTGATAGAGCAATTGTACACTGGCGCACAACGAATCATCTGCACCTCTTCTCACAATAACCCGCCCCTGACATTAATCAAGGATACCTTAGACAGGCTATCTATGCTACCTTCCCGGGTAGAAGAGCTAAAGAGATCTGCTGCAAGGGCTGGCGCTCTGACCGCACTAACCCGGGCAAAAGCATGAGTGCCCGATCTTGATCCGGCGGACGTGGCTAAAGGCTACCCAAGCTTAAAAGAAGACGGATCAGAATTTGGCAATGAGGATCTCCGTGCCATAAACCTGGAAGTGCGTCCACTGGCTTGTCAACTTGCTGAAGAGGCTAATCTTTCATTTTACCAGGCGAGTTATGACACCAATAACAAATGGGTTGCTGCACCGACTCCCGAGGCTCAAAACCTGATCCCTCCAATCCGTAAGCACACTTATGCCCCTGACATTGAACCGTCCACCCTTATAAGTGACGAAGCTGTGTTTCGAGCTTTAACTGGGATCGACTGGACAACTATTGACTTCCAGCCGCTGGCGTAGAGGCCTGCTGCACAGGGTTAATAACGCTAGAGGTAGTCTTCGGCTCACTGGATAACTTCCAAAGCGAAGATTTAATCTCAGACATCGTCCCCTTCCGCAGCGGTTATCACACACTTCTCGGACGAACTGCTTTCGCTCGCTTCAATGCAGTCCCACACTATGCCTATCTAAAGCTCAAGATGCCCGGACCACACGGTGTTATAACAGTCAATGGAAACATGGAGCGCTCCCTCCGTACTGAGGAGCATACTGCGGCCCTCGCAGCCGATGTGCAGGGTGGCCTTATCAAGCCGAATACTTCATCGGCCGTCAAGCCTCCGGACACGGTCGAAAGAGTCCGGTCCACCCTGTAGAATGACAGTCCGGTTCGTCCAGAACTAGATTAGCAATTCGGCCTCCGTCAATACCCCCACTCAATCGCGGCATACGTACCACGTGTACATAACTACGCATTAAAACTACCATGGGCAAAGACGGAGGCACACTAAGGAGAAAGTTCGGAATGTGGCTCGACCCTATTCGGACCTTCATGTTCTTATTTTCCCTTTTTCCTTTTCTTTATTTTTTCAAGTTCTTCAAAACCCAAATTACTTTTCGATGGTACCAAGGGCCCTTTTCCAGGCCCCTTATGTATACTCAATTGACGATCCTCTCAAAGGATCCTATACCAAGGTGAAAAGCAGGGCAGACATGCGGCAGGATGCCCAAAGGATCTTCAAGACCCCCCTTTTCTTTTCTAGGACGAGTATACAACTTTCCCTTGCGTTCAAATTCTTGGCATGTAAAATAGCCATGATGTTTGTGGCATCCTTTGTAAGAGCACGTTTGACGTATCAATCAAAATATAGCGGAAATAGTTTTGTCCAACCTTATTCGGTATTGGCTTATTTCACAATTTGTATTCCGTCTTCACGACAGATTGACATACACACCTCGGCATAAATTGCCAGGGGCTCTATTTAGCCACACATATTTCAAAAAACATAAAGTCCAAACACTTTTATAGTATACTCCGGCTCCGAATCATGTCTTTGGTCAATAGTTGGGTTGCCCGGCTCCTGTGGTTACTGAAGGAAATATGCCCTAGAGGCAATAATAAAGTTATTATTTATTTCCTTATTTCATGATAAATGTTTATTATTCATGCTAGAATTGTATTAACCGGAAACATAATACATGTGTGAATACATAGACAAACAGAGTGTCACTAGTATGCCTCTACTTGACTAGCTCGTTAATCAAAGATAGTTATGTTTCCTAACCATGGACAAAGAGTTGTTATTTGATTAACGGGATAACATCATTAGTTGAATGATCTGATTGACATGACCCATTCCATTAGCTTAGCACCCGATCGTTTAGTATGTTGCTATTGCTTTCTTCATGACTTATACATGTTCCTATGACTATGAGATTATGCAACTCCTGTTTACCGGAGGAACACTTTGGGTGCTACCAAACGTCACAACGTAACTGGGTGATTATAAAGGAGCATTACAGGTGTCTCCAAAGGTAGATGTTGGGTTGGCGTATTTCGAGATTAGGATTTGTCACTCCAATTGTCGGAAAGGTATCTCTGGGCCCTCTCGGTAATGCACATCACATAAGCCTTGCAAGCATTACATCTAATATGTTAGTTGTGAGATGATGTATTACGGAACGAGTAAAGAGACTTGCCAGTAACGAGATTGAACTAGGTATTGGATACCGACGATCGAATCTCGGGCAAGTAACATACCGATGACAAAGGGAACAACGTATGTTGTTATGCGGTCTGACCGATAAAGATCTTCGTAGAATATGTAGGAGCCAATATGGGCATCCAGTTCCCGCTATTGGTTATTGACCGGAGATGTGTCTCAGTCATGTCTACATTGTTCTCGAACCGTAGGGTCCGCACGCTTAACGTTACGATGACAGTTATTATGAGTTTATGCATTTTGATGTACCGAAGGTTGTTCGGAGTCCCGGATGTGATCACGGACATGACGAGGAGTCTCGAAATGGTCGATACATAAAGATTGATATATTGGAAGCCTATGTTTGGATACCGGAAGTGTTCCGGGTGAAATCGGGATTTTACCGGATTACCGGGAGGTTACCGGAACCCCCCGGGAGCCATATGGGCCTTATTGGGCTTTAGTGGAAAGGTGAAAGGGGCTGCCTATGGTGGGCTGCGCGCCTCCCCCATCCCTCTTTCCCCCTTGGGAGTCCTAGTCCAACTAGGATTGGGGGGGGGGGAGTCCTACTCCCGGTAGGAGTAGGACTCCTCCTGCGCCCTCCTCCTGGCCGGCCGCCCCCTCCCCCTTGGCTCCTTTATATACAGGGGCAGAGGGGCACCTCTAGACACACAAGTTGATCCACGTGATCGTTCCTTAGCCGTGTGCGGTGCCCCCTGCCACCATATTCCACCTCGATCATACCGTTGTAGTGCTTAGGCGAAGCCCTGCGACAGTAGAACATCAAGATCGTCACCACGCCGTCGTGCTGACGGAACTCCTCCCCGAAGCTTTGCTGGATCGGAGCCCGGGGATTGTCATCGAGCTGTAAGTGTGCTAAGAACTCGGAGGTGCCGGAGTAACGGTGCTGGATCGGTCGGATCGGGAAGAAGACGTACGACTACTTCCTCTACGTTGTGTCAACGCTTCCGTTGTTGATCTACAAGGGTACGTAGATCATACTCTCCCCTCTCGTTGCTATGCATCACCATGATCTTGAGTGTGCGTAGGAATTTTTTTTGAAATTACTACGTTCCCCAATAGTGGCATCCGAGCCTAGGTTTTATGGTTTGATGTTATATGCACAAGTAGAACACCAGTGAGTTGTGGGCGATATAAGTCATACTGCCTACCAGCATGTCATACTTTGGTTCGGCGGTATTGTTGGATGAAGCGGCCCGGACCGACATTACACGTACGCTTACGCGAGACCGGTTCTCCCGACGTGCTTTGCACACAGGTGGCTTGCGGGTGACTGTTTCTCCAACTTTAGTTGAACCAAGTATGGCTATGCCTGGTCCTTGCGAAGGTTAAAACGGAGTCAAATTGACAAACTATCGTTGTGGTTTTGATGCGTAGGTAAGAACGGTTCTTGCTAAGCCCAGTAGCAGCCACGTAAAACTTGCAACAACAAAGTAGAGGACGTCTAACTTGTTTTTGCAGGGCATGTTGTGATATGATATGGTCAAGACGTGATGAGATATAAGTTGTTGTATGAATCATGTTTTGTTGAAGTTATCGGCAACTGGCAAAATCCTTATGGTTGTTTCTCTATTGCATAAGATGCAAGTGCCCAATAATTGCTTTACTTTATCGCTATGCGATAGCAATAGTTGCAAGAGCAATTGTTGGCGAGACGACCATGTGACGACACATTGATATAGATCAAGATGATGGAGATCATGGTGTCATGCCGGTGACGATAGAGATCATGACAGTACTTTGGAGATGGAAATGAAAGGCGCAAGATGATGATGGCCATATCATGTCACATATTTTGATTGCATATGATGTTTATCTTTTATACATCTTATTTTGCTTAGTTTGACGGTAGCATTATAAGATGATCTCTCACTAATTATCAAGAAGTGTTCTCCCTGAGTATGCACCGTTGCCAAAGTTCGTCGTGCCCAGACACCACGTAATGATCGGGTGTGATAAGCTCTACGTCCATCTACAACGGGTGCAAGCCAGTTTTGCACACGCAGAATACTCGGGTTATACTTGATGAGCCTAGCATATGCAGATATGGCCTCGGAACACGGAGACCGAAAGGTCGAGCGTGAATCATATAGTAGATATGATCAACATAATGATGTTCACCATTGAAGACTAATCCATTTCACGTGATGATCGGTTATGGTTTAGTTTGATTTGGATCACGTGATCACTTAGAAGATTAGAGGGATGTCTATCTAAGTGGGAGTTCTTAAGTAATATGATTAATTGAACTTAAATTTATCATGAACTTAGTCCTGGTAGTATTAGCATATCTATGTTGTAGATCAATAGCTCGCGTTGTTGCTTTCACATGTTTATTTTGATATGTTCCTAGAGAAAATTATGTTGAAAGATGTTAGTAGCAATGATGCGGATTGGATCCGTGATCTGAGGTTTATCCTCATTGCTGCACAGAAGAATTATGTCCGCTAGGTGACAGACCTATTGCAGGAGCAAATGCAGACGTTATGAACATTTGGCTAGCTCAATATGATGACTACTTAATAGTTTAGTGCACCATGCTTAATGGCTTAGAACAGGGACTTCAAAGACGTTTTGAACGTCATGGAACATATGAGATATTCCAGGAGTTGAAGTTAATATTTCAAGCAAATACCCGAGTTGAGAGATATGAAGTCTCCAACAAGTTCTATAGCCAAAAGATGGAGGAGAATCGCTCAACTAGTGAGCATGTGCTCAGATTGTCTGGGTACTACAATCACTTGAATCAAGTGGGAGTTAATCTTCTAGATAAAATAGTGATTGACAGAACTCTCTAGTCACCATCACCAAGTTAGTAGAACTTCGTGATGACCTATAATATGCAAGGGATAACGGAAACAACTCCCAAGCTCTTCGTGATGCTGAAATCAACGAAGGTAGAAATCAAGAAAAACATCAAGTGTTGATGGTTGACAAGACCACTAGTTTCAAGAAAAGGGCAAAGGGAAGAAGGGGAACTTCAAGAAGAACGGCAAGCAAGTTGCTGCTCAAGTGAAGAAGCCCAAGTATGATCCTAAGCCTGAGACTAAGTGCTTCTACTACAAAGGGACTGGTCACTGGAAGCGGAACTACCCCAAGTGATTGGCGGATAAGAAGGATGGCAAAGTGAACATAAGTATATTTGATATACATGTTATTAATGTGTACTCTACTAGTGTTTATAGCAACCCCTTAGTATTTGATGCTAGTTCAGTTGCTAAGATTAGTAACTCGAAACGGGAGTTGCAGAATAAACAGAGACTAGTTAAGGGTGAAGTGACGATGTGTGTTGGAAGTGGTTCCAAGATTGAAATGATCATCATCGTACACTCCCTATAATTTCGGGATTAGTGTTGAACCTAAATAAGTGTTATTTGGTGTTTGCGTTGAGCATGAATATGATTTGATCATGTTTATTGTAATACGGTTATTCATTTAAGTAAGAGAATAAATTGTTGTTCTCTTTACATGAATAAAACCTTATATGGTCATACACCCAATGAAACAAGTTCATTGGATCTCGATCGTAGTGATACACATATTCATAATATTGAAACCAAAAGATGCAAAGTTAATAATGATAGTGCAACTTATTTGTGGCACTACCGTTTAGGTCATATTGGTGTAAAGCACATGAAGAAACTCCATGCTGATGGGATTTTGGAACCACTTGATCATGAATCACTTGATGCTTGCGAACCATGCCTCATGGGCAAGATGACTAAAACTCCGTTCTTCGGAACAATGCAGCAAGCAACATATTTGTTGGAAATCATACATACTGATGTATGTGGTCCGATGAATATTTAAGGCTTGCAGCGGGTATCATTATTTTCTGATCTTCACAGATGATTTGAGCAGATATGAGTATATCTACTTGATGGAACATAAGTCTGAAACATTTGAAAAGTTCAAAGAATTTTAGAGTGAAGTGAAAAATCATCGTAACAAGAAAATAAAGTTTCTACGATCTGATCGCGGAGACAAATATTTGAGTTACGAGTTTGGTCTTCAATTAAAACAATGTGGAATAGTTTCACAAACTCATGCCACATGGAACACCACAGCATAATGGTGTGTCCGAACGTCATAACCGTACTTTATTGGATATAGTGCAATCTATGATGTCTCTTACCGATCTACCACTATCGTTTTGGGGTTATGCATTAGAGACAGCTGCATTCACGTTAAAAGGGCGCCATCTAAATCTGTTGAGACGACACCGTATGAACTGTGGTTTGGCAAGAAACCAAAGTTGTCATTTCTTAAAGTTTGGGGCTGCGATGCTTATGTGAAAAAGCTTCAACCTGATAAGCTCGAACCCAAATCGGAGAAATGTGTCTTCATAGGATACCCAAAGGAGACTGTTGGGTACACCTTCTATCACAGATCCGAAGGCAAGACATTCGTTGCTAAGAATGGATCCTTTCTAGAGAAGGAGTTTCTCTTGAAAGAAGTGAGTGGGAGGAAAGTAGAACTTGACGAGGTAATTGTACCTGCTCCCTTGTTGGAAAGTAGTACATCACAGAAAACTGTTTCTGCGACACCTGCACCAATAAGTGAGGAAGTTAATGATCATGATCATGAAACTTCAGAACAAGATGCTACTGAACCTCGTAGATCAACCAGAGTAAGATCCGCGCCAGAGTGGTACGGTAATCCTGTTCTGGAGGTCATGTTACTTGACCATGACGAACCTACGAACTATGAGGAAGCGATGATGAGCCCAGATTCCGATAAATGGCTTGAGGCCATGAAATCTGAGAAAGGATCCATGTATGAGAACAAAGTGGACTTTGGTTGACTTGCCCGATGATCGGCAAGCCATAGAAAATAAATGGATCTTCAAGAGGAAGACGGACGCTGATAGTAGTGTTACTATCTACAAAGCTAGAATTGTCGCAAAAGTTTTCGACAAGTTCAAGGTGTTGACTACGATGAGAGTTTCTCACTCGTATCTATGCTTAAGTCTGTCCAAATCATGTTAGAAATTGCCGCATTTTATGAAATCTGGCAAACGGATAAACAAAACTGAATTCCTTAATGGATTTATTAAAGAAGAGTTGTATATGATACAACTAGAAGGTTTTGTCAATCCTAAAGGTGCTAACAAAATATGCAAGCTCCAGCGATCCATCTATGGACTGGTGCAAGCATCTCGGAGTTGGAATATACGTTTTGATAAGTTGATCAAAGCATATAGTTTTATACAGACTTGCGGTGAAGCCTGTATTTACAAGAAAGTGAGTGGGAGCACTACAGCATTTCTGATAAGCATATGTGTATGACATATTGTTGATCGGAAATAATGTAGAATTATTCTGTGAAGCATAAAGGAGTATTTGAAAGGAGTTTTTCGAAGAAGAACCTCGGTGAAGCTGCTTACATATTGAGCATCAAGATCTATGCAGATAGATCAAGACGCTTGATAAGTTTTTTCAATGAGTACATACCTTGACAAGATTTTGAAGTAGTTCAAAATGGAACAGTCAAAGAAAGAGTTCTTGCCTGTATTACAAGGTGTGAACTTGAGTAAGACTCAAAGCTCGACCACGGCAGAAGATAGAAAGAGAATGAAAGTCATTCCCTATGCCTTAGCCATAGGTTCTATAAAGTATGCCATGCTGTGTACCAGATCTATTGTATACCCTACACTGTGGCAAGGGAAGTACAATAGTGATCTAGAAGTAGATCACTGGACAGCGGTCAAAATTATCCTTAGTGGAATAAGGATATGTTTCTCGATTATGGAGGTGACAAAAAGGTTCGCCGTAAAGGGTTACGTCGATGCAAGTTTTGACACTGATCTGGATGACTCTAAGTCTCAATCTAGATACATATTGAAAGTGGGAGCAATTATGTTAGAGTAGCTCCGTGCAGAGCATTGTTGACATAGAAATTTGCAAAATACTTACGGATCTGAATGTGACAGACCCGTTGACTAAAATTATCTCACAAGCAAAACATGATCACACCTTAGTACTCTTTGGGTGTTAATCACATAGTGATGTGAACTAGATTACTGACTCCAGTAAACCCTTTGGGTGTTGATCACATATCGATGTGAACTATGGGTGTTAATCACATGGTGATGTGAACTATTGCTGTTAAATCACATAGCGATGTGAACTAGATTATTGACTCTAGTGCAAGTGGGAGACTGAAGGAAATATGCCCTAGAGGCAATAATAAAGTTATTATTTATTTCCTTATTTCATGATAAATGTTTATTATTCATGCTAGAATTGTATTAACCGGAAACATAATACATGTGTGAATACATAGACAAACAGAGTGTCACTAGTATGCCTCTACTTGACTAGCTCGTTAATCAAAGATGGTTATGTTTCCTAACCATGGACAAAGAGTTGTTATTTGATTAATGGGATCACATCATTAGTTGAATGATCTGATTGGCATGACCCATTCCATTAGCTTAGCACCCGATCGTTTAGTATGTTGCTATTGCTTTCTTCATGACTTATACATGTTCCTATGACTATGAGATTATGCAACTCCCGTTTACCGAAGGAACACTTTGGGTGCTACCAAACATCACAAGGTAACTGGGTGATTATAAAGGAGCATTACAGGTGTCCCCAAAGGTAGATGTTGGGTTGGCGTATTTCGAGATTAGGATTTGTCACTCCGATTGTCGGAAAGGTATCTCTGGGCCCTCTCGGTAATGCACATCACATAAGCCTTGCAAGCATTACATCTAATATGTTAGTTGTGAGATGATGTATTACGGAACGAGTAAAGAGACTTGCCAGTAACGAGATTGAACTAGGTATTGGATACCGACGATCGAATCTCGGGCAAGTAACATACGGATGACAAAGGGAACAACGTATGTTGTTATGCGGTTTGACCGATAAAGATCTTCGTAGAATATGTAGGAGCCAATATGGGCATCCAGGTCCCGCTATTGGTTATTGACCGGAGATGTGTCTCAGTCATGTCTACATTGTTCTCGAACCGTAGGGTCCGCACGCTTAACGTTATGATGACAGTTATTATGAGTTTATGCATTTTGATGTACCGAAGGTTGTTCGGAGTCCCGAATGTGATCACGGACATGAAGAGGAGTCTCGAAATGGTCGAGACATAAAGATTGATATATTGGAAGCCTATGTTTGGGTATCGGAAGTGTTCCGGGTGAAATCGGGATTTTACCGGATTACCGGGAGGTTACCGGAACCCCCCGGGAGCCATATGGGCCTTATTGGGCTTTAGTGGAAAGGTGAAAGGGGCTGCCTATGGTGGGCTGCGCGCCTCCCCCCTTCCCTAGTCCTATTAGGACTAGGAGAGGTGGCCGGCCACCCCTCTCCCTCTTTCCCCCTTGGGAGTCCTAGTCCAACTAGGATTGGGGGGGGGGAGTCCTACTCCCGATAGGAGTAGGACTCCTCCTGCGCCCTCCTCCTGGCCGGCCGCCCCCTCCCCCTTGGCTCCTTTATATATAGGGGCAGAGGGGCACCTCTAGACACACAAGTTGATCCACATGATCGTTCCTTAGCCGTGTGCGGTGCCCCCTGCCACCATATTCCACCTTGATCATACCGTTGTAGTGCTTAGGCGAAGCCCTGCGACAGTAGAACACCAAGATCGTCACCACGCCGTCGTGCTGACGGAACTCCTCCCCGAAGCTTTGCTGGATCAGAGCCCAGGGATCGTCATCGAGCTGTACGTGTGCTAAGAACTCGGAGGTGCCGGAGTAACGGTGCTGGATCGGTCGGATCGGGAAGAAGACGTACGACTACTTCCTCTATGTTGTGTCAACGCTTCCGTTGTTGATCTACAAGGGTACGTAGATCATACTGTCCCCTCTCGTTGCTATGCATCACCATGATCTTGATTGTGCGTAGGAATTTTTTTTTGAAATTACTACGTTCCCCAACAGTTACCACCTTACGTTCCGCTTGTTCGGCTAAGGTAGTAAAGGGAGAACTATATCTATTGTGTTTCTGGCTCGTCCGGTCCAACACCTCAGTCAAGAAAGCCGAAAACTGACTATCATGATATAACGAGAGCTGGTCAGCGGTTCGGTGACTTGCTAAATCTTTTGCGATTTCTTCTCGTATTTTACAAAGAACTGGCCTCTACCTGGTCACGCGCCTAAACGCATCCAAGTTCAGATAACCGAACAAACATCAGGGGCTAGCCTATAGTCCCGTTGTCAAACTCCTATGGCTAAGTGAAAGTGATAAAGCTGCATAGTCTGATTGCCTGGTTTGCCGTACTGACACCTCCTTTATGGACCAAGACGTTGGGTCAAGTGTGTTCATGTGCTATACCGAACACCCCCGTAGTATCTGCGTGGGGCTGAAGCCGACAACTGGTAAACTTTTAGATACAAAAAAACGGCCGCACAGGAGGAAAATAATTGCAGATAAAAAGCACAAGTATATTACAAAAGCCTTGCTTCATAATACAAAGTTTGGGTGGCTCAGATACATTCATTCGAACATAATATCCTTTGAGCATTGACCCTCTATTAAACGGGCACCCTCCAGGACGTTCTCGAAGCATCACTCCGGCTTACGGTAGTCCTTGCCCTCAAGTGGACCCTCAACGGCTATGACGGTGGCCTTCATCTTCACCCAGTGCATCTAGACACGGGCAAAGGCCATCCGCGCACCCTCTATGCACGCCAAGCGCTTCACAGCCTCAACTCGGGGCAGAGCGTCGCCGAGTCGCTTGACCAGGCCGAAGTAGCTGCTCGGAACAGGTCTGGCTAGCCATAACCGGACTATGATGTCCTTCATGGCCAAATCAAACATCCTATGCAGCTCGGCCAACTGCATCATCTAGTTGTTTAGCAGCGCTGACCTTTCTGGCGCTAGGTACTGGGACCAGAAGAGCTTCTCCGTGGTGTTTCCCTCCTGTGACCGGAAGAATTGCGTGGCTCGGCCGCACTCCTTGGGAGATCAGAAAAGGCATCTGGAGAACTCCATAGTCGATTAAGCAAGGCATATCTCCGACCGCCAAAAATACTCTATAAAAGAACGGGCTTACCAGCCGCTATCTATCCGGCTTGCTTGATCTCCTCGCGAGCCGTACGGGACTCGGTCCGCGCCTCCTTGGCCTCTTGAAGAGCCTTGG
Source organism: Triticum dicoccoides (assembly GCF_002162155.2). NCBI lineage: Eukaryota > Viridiplantae > Streptophyta > Magnoliopsida > Poales > Poaceae > Triticum > Triticum dicoccoides. The sequence continues at coordinate 33,190,499 of NC_041392.1, forward strand.
TGAAATCATCCGCTTGGGCCTTATTCTTCACCTCCAAGGCCTCACACTTGTTGGCGGCATCTTGGAGCTCCTGCTCCACTTCTTTCACCCGCTCCTCATACTTGCGGCGGGTGACCTTCTCGGCCTCTAAAGCTGCAGCCGCTTTGTGAGCGGCCGCTTGGCTCTCCCACGCCTGCTCCTTGGCCTGGGCAAGGGCGCTCTTCAGGGCCTCGACCTCGGTCTCACTGCTTGCAAACATGATCACGATAATACAGGAGGTTAGACCTCGCATTGACATATTACTTTAGGTACGTAAACAAATTTTTTCCAACACATACCTTGCGCCTCATCAAACCGTTTGTTGATGCGGACGAGGTCTGTCGTGGTTTTGTCACGGCAGATGTCCTCATGAAAGGACTCAGTCGTGAAGCCATCGTGACGGGTTAGCTTGAAGGGGTTAAAGCAGACAAAGGGACGCAAGAGAGTTTATACTAGTTCGGCCCCTTCGATGAAGGTAAAAGCCTACGTCTAGTTGTGATGGAATTGATGGGGTTTCGATGACTAGGGAGAAAACAAGCTTCGCCTAAGTCCTGAGTTGTTGTCTGTCGTCCTTGAACCGCCGCCGGGTCGTCCCCTTATATACATGGGTGACACCTGTCAGTTTACAGAGTCCCAACACCGGCTCATACTCGTGTCCGGTTTGGTCTCTACTTATTCCTAACTTACAACACAAGTTTACATACTGACGCCGGTTTACGGCTACAGGCCTTAAACTGACCATGGGCTTTTAAGCCCTCATCGACCTTCATGGGCTTTTACATACTTAACTACTGATGAAGTTAACCCGGCCCAGATAGGCCGGTTTACGCTCAGTAGTAATATCCCCAACATTAGGCCCTAGATTGATTTGAACAGGTTCATGTCAATCCTTAGAAAAAAACTTCATCTTCAACATCTTCTTGTAGTTTGGTGAACCGCCGTGATGTCATCTTCTCTGATTGCTGTAAACCGGAGCGACGTCATCTGTAATAAAGAAGTTATCCATGATGCCTCCTTGTTTAATAGATCTGCGATAATCGAGGCGACAGCTCCGTTTCCAAACTCGCGGCCCCTTGATTCTCGCGCCTGACACATGTCCCTTTCTTTATAAATAGGACCAAAGGGTCATTTCTTTCCTCCCCTTCGTGCCCTTCTTCTTCGTCTTCCTCGTGTCGCCTAGCTTCGGAGCTCCGCAGCCGCCGTCAACTTCTGCATCAACTCGGGCTGCCGCACCACCCTGATTGTACCAGAGCACCGCGGCGATCTCCCGCATCGTCTTCAGCTCCGGTAAGTCTTCTATCCTTTTCGTTACAGATCTGTTCTAGAGTTTCCATGTTCTCTGGTGTTCTTCGCCTGCTTCTTGTTCATATGCTAGATCCAACGCTGTGAACATTTGCTCTTGCGTAACAGTAGTGTTATCTTCCGTTTTCACTTCCGCATATTAAGACCATAGATCTTATCCGTAGCGATGCCTCACTGATTCGGCACTGCTCCTTTTGGGCTTTGAAATTTTATCCCTTTTACGAACATGTTCCAGATCTAACGCTGTAGCACAATCTTGTGAAACTTGTTTTTGCATACTTACTCATCTGCAATCTCGACTGCTTCAATGTTTAGACCAGGCAGTTTAACTTTGTAGAAAAATTGCCAAACCGGTATATACCATTAGTCCCTTTGTTGAACCGCCAGAATTCCTTAGCTAGGCACTACCGCTTTGTAAAACTTTCCGGTTTAAAAACAACTGTCTCCGGTTTAGTAACACATGAATCAGGGTATACCTTTCCAACATGGTCGTGAACCGGTAACTACTACTTGGCAGACCGCGCTATGGCCAAACAAGTGTACGAGTGCAACTGGGTTCCTTCTCGTGTGACTGAGATTCAACTGACCAATTTAGTCAAGATTGGCGCTTTAAGCAAACATGACGTTATTCATTGGAGGGTCCCAGGCACAGAATGTCCTCCCCAGCCTAAACAGGGAGAGGTGGTTGTTTTTGCTGATCATCTAGCCCGGGGCTTCAATCCTCCCGGTTCAAAATTTTACTGGGACGTCCTAGCCAATTTCCAACTCCGTCCGCAAGATACAGGCCCAAACTCCATAACCAACATCTGTCACTTTCAAGTGCTCTGTGAGGTGTTCTTTCAAGAGGAGCCCACAGTAGAACTATTCAGAGATTGCTTCCATTTAAACCGCCGCACTGAATTCACTGACGGTCCCAACACAGAGTTAGGTGGTATGGCGATTCAAAAGAGGAAAGAGGTCACTTACCCTCACGCCAAACTGCACAGCCATCCCAAAGAGTGGAATTAAACATGGTTCTACTGCAAAGATACCTCCCCTTCTAACGAAAATCCTTTGCCGGGTTACCGTCCAGAGCGGCTAAGCAACACACGTCCTTTCCTGCAAAGGCTGAGCGCTAAGGAGAGAAGCAAATATGCTCCTCAATTATCCAAACTCAGGGCCTTCATGGCTAATGGGCTGACAGGGGTCGACCTTGCTCGCTGCTGGATATCATGGAGCATATTGCCCTTAAGCCAGCGCTCCAGTTTGATGTGCGAGTACACAGGAAGTGAAAAAGACCCTCTTCGACATATTGATATTCAGCTCACAGATGACGAAGTTACAGAAGCTGTGAAAAAGATACTGAATGAACCGGAAGTTGTCTGTGCTCAAACCGTCCTGGCTCCCTTTTGTGCCGTTAACAAACCGCCAGCTGTAAGACTCATACCTTGCACTTTTTATCAAATCTGCCTGTTCAAATTATCAACCGCTAACATCAACATCTTTCAAACAGGGCGATGATCCGTTTTGGAGCAAGAAGCCTCCACAAGAGAAACCGGAGAAGCCAGAGAGACCAACCCGGCCCAAAACCAGAGTTGTGAAGAGGCCCGCTAATAGGAAGAAAACCACTGCATCTTCTGATCCGGCAGCTGACGAGGATGTGGGTAACCCGGACCTTGAGGTAGAGCTTGATTCACTTGGTTTATTTTTCACACGCCTTATTGATAATGATCATTGCCAGGATGACACCGAAGTCAGTCATGCTGATGCTGTAGAGGTAATTGCTCTCTCCTCCGATTCAAACCCCTTGCCTTCACTAAAAATCCGTTGGGCAAACCGGAAAGTTAAATTTTCTCATCCTCTTGCTTATTTGGATCCAAACTTTCTTGTGAAGACACAACATCACGAAGCTCGTCGCACAACCCGGCACAGCGGCCAGGTAGTTACCTCTGCCGGTTTACCGAACAGTCCGGTTCAGAAACGCCGTTCAGAGGTCTCTAACTCTCTTGTCAATGCTTGGCCTAAAGCGGGCTGTTTTCGTCAACCTCTTAATCCGTTTGACTCCAATTATCAGGGCACTTCTCATTCATCGTCTGGCGAGTCATCAGCCACCCAGCTGCCACCACTCAAAATGGTGCTTGGGTGAGCCATATCTCTTATAATGTTTCCGATGTATTACTTTGTAACATATACTGTATTAATCCTTCTTATTTCTTTCAGGGCCAAGCCTAGGCCAAGCAAGAAGGCTCGCCTGGACAAAGCGGCAGAAGAAAATACCGCTCCTGAACCGGACAGAATACCAGATCCTGAAGCGGCTATTCGTGAGGATGTGCCAAACGACCCACCACCGCAAGACGATAACTTTATTGCTGAAGAGACACATGTTGATACCTCAAGTCCTGTTGATCAGCCTGCAAGCCCCGTCCGGTTTGATGGATCCACTAGTCCATCAAAGCCTACTGGCAAGCCGACGGCCCCAATGCAAACCGGCGAAGCAAAAGATGATGAAGTTGTTATTACTGGCATTGGTCGCACAGAGCCAAGCAATCCCGTCGCTTTATCCAGGCATACTGCCAAAGAGGAATTTGCTGCCATTGGCAAAGGCAAATGGAATGCTGATCTGGCAACTTATGCCGCTCTGAACGCCCAAGATCTCGATTCCGGCTATCTGAACCGGCTATATACCAGCCGTGACTATGAAGCCGGTCTGGTTAAGATGATGAAAGATAAATATGAGGTAACTTCCATATGCTTCTCTGTTTATACGTTTCAATCTATCAACTCCCCTAGCCCCCAAGGGCCGGTTTAATATCTCAACTTCAACCGGGACTTGCCAATGGAAACTTCAATGTATCTGAACTTGCTGATGTAGCCCCCAAGGGCCGGTTCAACTTAGTGTAGTTAAACCGGGACTTTAGGTAATAAAGATTGTAGCATCAGTACTGATTGAGCAAATAGCCATTAGCCCCCAAGTGCCAAATTGAATACTTGTATTGAGCTTGGGACTTTATGAACAATTGTAGGATGAAGAGCAAATATACATTAGCCCCCAAGTACCAAGGGCATAACTTGTTATGTGGTTGGTACTTCAATTCTTGTACCGCTATCTGAATCATATTACTGTCTGTATGCAGGCTGAGCTGAACAAAAGAGAAAGCCAAATCGCCGATCTGGAAGAAAATCTGAAGTTCCAACAAGCCGAAACCTCCAAGGCGAAAGAGGAATTAACCAGCGCTTTAAGCGTCATGGAAAAACTTAAGGAGGGCTTCAGCAAAGAGCGGGCGGATTGGGCTACTGAAAAATCCGCTTTAACTCAGCGAGCAAAAAATGCCGAGGCTGCACTCAAACCGGTAGTGGATGAACTAACCAGCATAAAGCGGCAAGTGCATGCCATGACCGCTGCTGTCTTTGGTAAGCCTTCTTGATGTCTGAAGTAACGAGGCCTTCTCATGTAACTGCCGGTTTATTAACCCATTGTATGATATAGGGACACGCATTGGTCACTTGGGATCAGACGTGCGGAAGAAACTGAAGGCCGCCTATACATTGATAGAGCAATTGTATACTGGTGCGCAGCGAATCATCTCTACTGCTTCTCACAACAACCCGGCGCCCGCCTTGATCCAAGACACCCTTAAAAGGTCGTCTATGCTTCCCACCCGGGTTGAAGAGCTGAAGAAATCTGCTTCTCGAACCGGTGCTATAAACGCCTTGATCTGGGCAAAAGCGTGGGTGCCGGATTTCGATCCTGTTGAAGCGGCTCAGGGCTATCCCAGCTTGAAGGAAGACGGGTCACAGTTCAGTGAAGAGGATCTGCGAGCGATAAACCAGGAGGTGCGCCCTCTAGCTTGTCAATTGGTTGAAGAGGCAGATTTGTCTCACTATCAAGCCCAATATGATGACCAAAACAAACGAGTGGCCGCACCCATTCCTGAAGTGGAGAACCTTATCCCTCCAATCCGTAAGCATACTTACGCTCCTGACATTGAACCGTCGTTGTTGATCAATGATGAAGCTGTATTTCAAGCATTAACGGGAATCGACTGGACAACTGTTGATTTCCAGCCGCTGGGTAGAGAAGCAGATGTTGAAGCGGCGCGAGATGACCCACAACCATCAGGCCAGGCTGGTGACCAAGCTTGAACCAGAAGCCGGTTTAAATTACTGCTCCTTTGTGTGACGCAGAAAAACAATGATCGTATCTGGGCACCGTGTTGCCTTGTAATAGACTAGCTGATACATTTGATTTTGATATGCCTTCGTGCATAGTTATTGCAACTTGTGCTTCCTTTGGAAGATCAATCTCCAAACTATTTTCTGCAATCAAAAAATCTTAAAGCACCGCCGCGGTTGTACCGCCAAGCGGGTTATGGTATGAGATATAATATCTTATATTTAAGCATATGATCAAACATTATGATACATAATACCTGTCGTCGTTGGGCATGAAGTTTGGCTTTGCCAATCTTGAAGCGGAGTTTTATAAACCTGTACTGCTTGGAGGAGAAAAACAGCTCCTGTGTATATAATGCCGGATTACCATGCAAACCGTTCCGGGTTATGATGAACGCCGGTGTTACTCCATAATAGGATGTTAACAAAATTAGTCAAACCGGGCAAATAATCTCCGGATTAAGAGCTGACCGTGTTTCGTCAATTGACAGTCGAACCGGTTTAATAATTATTGGTTTAAAAACGCAACAAAATAAATATTTATCAAAAGAAAAACAAAATTTCAAGCAAAGGCAATGATAAAACCATTTGCAAAAAGAGGCTATTGAGCCGATCAAGTGGCATTACCATGGTCGGACACGACCAAGCCCCAAATAGGCGTAGCTATGGTTCAAGTCAGCCAGGTGCCCAAATGATGCAGTGGCATTATGCCGATCAAGAGGTGTAAAGATGGTTCGGGTTCGACCAAAGCTCCCAAGTGATTCTGTGGCCTTAGGTCGATCAAGAGGCGTGACTGGTTCAGACGTGACCAAGTCCCCAAGTGATCTTGTGGCTTTCGCCTATCAAAAAGGTGTTGCATTGGTTTGGACACGACTAAGCCCCCAAGTGATATAACATGAAGCTTTTGAAGAGCTAACTCAAGGGGTAAACCGGAGGCCGCTTAAGACAGAAAAAACTCCGTGTAACCACACATGATGTAAAAACAATAGAGACCCCGCTTCAGCTGAGGCTCTGGTTTATTGGATTAATCATAATATATACATTGTCATAATATGTACATAAATAGAGCCGATGGCTCGGGTATAGTAAGGCCGAAGATGAGCTATGTTCCACGGCATGTTGGTCTCCTCCTCTGATGTACGTGAGTCTTTATGCTCTCGAATATCGATCAGGTAGTATGACCCGTTGTGCAGATTCTTGCTGACCACGAAAGGTCCCTCCCAAGGTGGGGATAGCTTGCGCATATCAGTCTGATCTTGGATGAGCCGGAGTACCAAATCTCCCTCTTGAAAGGTTCTAGTTCTAACTCGGCGACTGTGATAGCAACGGAGATCTCGCTGGTAAATCGCCGAACGGGCGGCCGCTATGTCTCGCTCCTCATCCAACAAGTCCAAAGCATCTTGCCGTGCTACCTCGTTGTCCGCTTCAACATAAGCCGCTACACGAGGTGATTCATGACGGATGTCACTGGGGAGAACCGCCTCCGCTCCATAGACCATGAAGAACGGCATGTATCCTGTCGATCTGTTGGGTGTGGTGTTGATGCTCCATAATACAGATGGTAACTCTTCAACCCAATAACCCGGCGTCCGTTGCAAAGGAACCATAAGCCGGAGCTTGATGCCTCACAAGATCTCTTGATTAGCCCTCTCTGCTTGACCATTGGACTATGGGTGAGCCACTGATGAAACGTCAAGCCGGATGTGCTCACGTTGACAGAACTCCTTCATAGCACCCTTGGACAAGTTGGTACCATTATCAGTGATGATGCTGTGTGGAAAGCCAAACCGGAAGATCACCTTTTTGATGAATTGAACTACCGTAGCTGCATCACACTTGCTAACTGGCTCTGCTTCCGCCCACTTTGTGAACTTGTCAACCGCCACCAAAAGGTGGGTCTTCTTGTCCTTGGAACTTTTGAAAGGCCCAACCATATCCAGCCCCCAAGTTGCGAATGGCCAAGTAATTGGAATCATCCTCAATTCTTGAGCTGACACATGAGCACGTCTTGAGAACTTTTGACAACCATCGCATCGTCTGACCAGGTCTTTCGCATCAGCATGAGCAGTCAACCAATAGAAGTCGTGGCGAAATGCCTTAGCCACCAAAGACTTTGAACCGGCATGGTGACCACAATCTCCTTCGTGGATCTCACGCAAGATTTCACAGCCTTCCTCAGGAGACACACAGCGTTGAAACGCCCCTGATACACTACAATGATGCAACTCGCCATTGACAATAGTCATGGACTTGGAACGCCGAATTATCTTCCTGGCCAGAGTCACATCTTCTGGTAACTCGCCCCGGTTCATATATGCAAGAGAAGGAACTGTCCAATCCGGGATGACATGAAGAGCCGCCACCAATTGAGCCTCTGGATCAGGAATAGCCAAATCCTCTTCACCAGGGAGCTTGACATACGGATGATGCAGAATATCCAAGAAAACATTAGGCGGGACCGATTTACGTTGAGCACCCAACCGGCTTAAAGCGTCCGCCGCTTCATTCTTCCGCCGGTCTACGTGATCCACTTGATAACCTTTGAAGTGACCTGCAACAATATCCACCTCACGCGATATGCTGCCATGAGCGGGTCCTTGGAATCCCAAGTGCCACACACCTGTTGAGCCACCAGGTCCAAGTCACCGAAGCACTTAACTTGGCTTAGATTCATCTCCTTAGCCATCCAGAGACCATGGAGTAAGGCTTCATACTCAGCTGCATTGTTAGTACAAGGGAACATTAAGCGGAGAACGTAGCAGAACTTATCACCTCGTGGGGAAGTTAACATGACTCTAGCCCCCGAGCCCTCCAATTGCCTGGATCCATCAAAATGAATAGTCCAATAGGTGTGATCCGGCTTCTCTTCAGGTGCTTGCAGTTCTGTCCAATCATTGATGAAATCCACAAGTGCTTGAGACTTGACCGCCGTTCGAGGTACATATTTCAACCCATGAGGTCCAAGTTCTATAGCCCACTTAGCAATTCGGCCAGTTGCTTCTCTGTTCTGGATTATATCTCCCAACGGAGCAGAGCTGACCACTGTGATGGGATGACCTTGGAAGTATTGCTTAAGTTTCCGGCTTGCCATAAAAACTCCATATACCAGCTTCTGCCAATGCGGGTACCTTTGCTTGGACTCAATAAGCACCTCGCAGATAGAGTAAACCGGACGCTGAACCGGATATTCCTTGCCTGCCTCCTTGCGCTCCACCACAATAGCCACGCTGACTGCACGCGCATTAGCTGCAACATATAGTAGCAACAGTTCCTTGTCAATTGGAGCGGCGAGAACAGGCGGATTGGCTAACTGCCGCTTTAAATCTTCAAACGCTTTATCAGCAGCAGAACTCCAGACGAATTGATCCGTCTTCTTCAACATCTGATACAAAGGGATCGCCTTCTCCCCAAGGCGGCTGATAAACCGGCTCAATGCGGCAATCAGGCCTGCCATGTGTTGAACGTCATTGATACACTTCGGTTTAGCCAGGGAGGTGATAGCTGTGATCTTCTCCGGATTAGCCTCAATTCCCCTGTTGGACACCAGAAAACCCAATAACTTGCCTGCCGGTACACCAAAGACACACTTGGCCGGGTTGAGCATCATCTTGTATGTCCGTAGGTTATCAAAGGTTTCCTTCAAATCATCAACCGGAGTCTCCTTCTCCCTTGACTTAACCACAATATCATCCACATAGGCATGTACATTATGGCCAATCTGTTTATGAAGGCAATTCTGTCCACACCGTTGATAAGTTGCCTGGGCACTCTTGAGCCCAAAGGGCATAGATACATAGCAGAAGGCTCCAAAGGGAGTTATGAACGCCGTCTTCTCCTGGTCCTTAACTGCCATCTTGATCTGATGATAACCAGAATATGCATCCAGAAAACTCAAACGCTCACAACCCGCCGTAGCATCAATAATTTGATCAATACGGGGGAGGGCAAAAGGATTTGCTGGACAAGCCTTGTTAAGATCTGTGTAATCCACACACATGCGCTAGGTGTCGTTTTTCTTAAGGACCAGCACCGGATTAGCCAGCTATTCAGGATGGAAAACTTCAACGATAAAGCCAGCCGCTAAGAGCCTGGCTACCTCTTCTCAAATAGCCTTGCGTCTTTCCTCGTTAAACCGGCGGAGAAACTGTTTCACCGGTTTGTACTTAGGATCCACATTAAGAGTGTGCTCAGCGAGTTGCCTCGGTACACCTGGAATGTCAAAAGGCTTCCATGCAAAAATGTCCCGATTCTCACGGATGAACTCGATGAGCGTGCTTTCCTATTTCGGATCCAAGTTGGCACTGATACTGAACTGCTTGGACGAATCGCCAGGTACGAAGTCAACAAGCTTAGTCTCAGCTGCCGATTTGACCTTCAGGGCCGGATCATGCTCCGTAGTTGGCTTCTTCAATGGAGTCATGTCTGCCGGATCAACATTGTCCTTGTAATATTTCAGCTCCTCCGTGGCGCAAACCGACTCTGCATAATCCGCATCACCTTCTTCACACTCCAAAGCAATTTTGCGGCTTCCGTGAACCGTTATTGTTCCCTTGTGACCCGGCATCTTGAGCTGCAAATACACATAACAGGGTTGTCCCATAAATTTGGCGTAAGCTGGCCGCCCAAACAGGGCGTGATATGGACTCTGGATTTTTACCACCTCAAAAGTCAGTGTCTCCAACCTGGAATCATGATCATCTCCAAAGGCCACTTCTAGAGCTATCTTGCCAACAGGATATGCTGACTTACCAGGTACCACACCATGGAATACTGTATTGGACGGTTTAAGATTTTTATCTGTTAGTCCCATACGGCGGAAGGTCTCATAGTATAAGATATTAATGCTACTCCCTCCATCCATGAGCACCTTGGTGAATTTATAACCTCCTACCTAAGGTGCCACCACCAACTCTAGCTGACCCGGATTGTCAACCCTGGGAGGGTGATCCTCTCTGCTCCATACGATTGGCTGTTCAGACTAGCGCAAATAGTGGGGCACGGTCGGTTCAACAGAGTTTACTACCCGCTTATGAAGCTTTCGGTCTCGCTTGTCCAAACTAGTGGTGAAAACATGGTACTGCCCACTATTTAACTGCTTCGGGTTGCTCTGATAGCCCGACTGCTACTGCTGGTTGTAACCACCCTGGCTATTCTGATTACCTTGATTGTTATGTCCACCCTGATTACCATTAAAGCCTGAACCGGAATTTCCTCCACCGTAACCCGGCCTGGATCCTGAGCCACCACCTGATCCATGGTCATAACGGAAAGCATTAGAGTTCTTGAACTCCTGCATAATGTAGCAATCCTTCCAAAGGTGATTGGCTGGCATCTCCTTCGTCCCGTGCTTTGGATAGGGCTGGTTTAACAGATAAGTCAGGCGGTCCGGGTTAGGATTAGGTGCTCCACTACGATTCGGTGGTTTACCCTTACGTCGCTGGCCCTTGTCCTGCGCATTGGTATTAGCCACAAAGTCCATGCTGCTATCTGCTTTACGCTTGCCTCCGTTTCCATGACCTGCCAGGTTATGCTGCTGTCCTTTGGAGTTGTTGTTCTTCTTTCCCTTCCCTGTCTTGTCATCATCAGACTCGGGATCCTTGGTACTATCAGAATCAGCATACTTCACTAACGCAGCCATGAGGGTCCCCATATCATTGCAATGGCGCTTCATCCGTCCTAATTTCAACTTTAGAGGCCCAAACCGGCAGTTGCCTTCCAAGGTTATAACCGCGGTATCAGCGTTGATACGGTCTGACGAATGCAAAATTTGCGAGACTCGGCGCACCCAATGGGTCGTTGATTCTCCTTCTTCCTGGACACAGGCTGCTAAGTCCACTATTGACATGGGTTGTTTACATGTATCTTTGAAGTTCTGGATAAACCGGGCTCGCAATTGGGCCCATGAACTCATAGAGTTGGCCGGTAAACTTTTCAACCAAGTACGGGCCGTTCCTTCAAGCATCATGGTGAAGTACTTTGCACACGCCACATCATCCACGTCAAGCATCTCCATGGCCATCTCATAGCTCTCTAACCATGTCTCCGGAGGCTGATCGGCAGTGTAATTCGGCACCTTGCGCGGGCCCTTGAAATCCTTGGGCAGGCGCACGTTGCGTAAAGCGGGGACAAGGCACGGAACCCCCAAAGAGCTAGAAGTAACCCCTGGCTTGACCGATGTGGTCGGCCGAACCGGCGTAAGCTGACGAGCCTCGTACTGCACTGCTAACTCGGCCTCCCTGCGCGCTCGGGCCCGGTCCACCACCTCCTGGGCATCACCAATACCACCTGTCAGGTTGTTGCCACGGGGCACTTCACGGTTTCATGCATTGCTTGACACGGCCGGTTCATCCATACGCCTACTGTAGCTCCGGCTTGGGCGAGGGGTAGAGTGAATCCGGTCGCGGCTGTATGAATATGCTTCCTGTTGAATCAAAGCTGTTCGAAGAAGCTCCTTAACCTGGCGCGTCTCCACCGCCTGCGGAGAATCACCTTCAATTGGGATGGCCTCCAGTCGTGAAGCGGCAGCAACAAGATTGTCCATCGGATTGGAATAGTGACCCGGAGGAGTTAGGACAGGCTACGGTACGATAGTGTTCTGACGAGGCGGACCCATCAGGCGGGGCTGAATCGGTGCTCCTGTCCCAAGTGCTTCCGCCCGGTTTACCATCGGCAGGTTGCTGGTTCCTGCTCCTGGGGTGTTGAAGAGATCTCTAGCTTCGAAAACTGAAGGCAAGCGAGACCGGTGCTTCCTCTCCAGGACCTCATGCGACGCGTTCTGATCCAGCATAAGTCGGTAAGCTTGCGCATCCAAAGCGGCCCGCTCTGCAGTCATCCTGGCATTCTCAGCTGCTAGGTCGTCCTTGGCTTGAGTGATCTGATCCCTCACCTTCGCAATTTCCGCATCGTGGGCGTTCTGATCCGCCGGATTAGCCTCTGCCATGAGCGTAGCCAACGCATCAAACAGATCAGATAAAACTTGAGCCGGCGGGTGCACAGGGCCTCCTGCCCCGGCTGCCGTCGCCGTCCCTGACCCGGAGATCATTGCTGCTGCAGTCGAAGAGTGGATCGCTGCTTGTGTCCCGGCCATGAATATTCCGACCCGGTTTGGCAGATCAGAGGGGTCCGGAATACTGTCACCATCGGAACAGCCCCCAATCCGGCCATCTTGTAACTGATATAACGATTCGGTTTCTCCGGTCGAGGACTCGTCGCCGGAATAAATGACGGTCTTGCCACCAGATTCTGAACCGCCCTCGTATTCCCCTCCATGGATGACTCCCACGAAGGCACGCTTCACGGCCGGTTTAACCAGGGCGGATCGTGCACGCTGAGCCGTTTCGACGAGGTCGGTGCAGATGTCCGACTCAGGGCCCGGTTCACCGATCTTGCCAATGAAGACGTGTATGCCACCAAAGGGGACCCGGTACCCGTACTCAATTGAGCCGGCCTCGGGGCCCCATCCTGCGTCGTCGATGTAGAGCTTGTCGCGACGACTCTTGGTCATTCGGCCCACGGTGTAACCCTTGAGTCCTTCGAAGTTGCCCTCCAAGAACCTGAAACCATCGTGCGATAGCCCCACGGTGGGCGCCAACTGTCGTGGTTTTGTCACGGCAGATGTCCTCATGAAAGGACTTACTCGTGGAGCCATCGCGAAGGGTTAGCTTGAAGGGGTTAAAGCGGACACAGGGACGCAAGAGAGTTTATACTAGTTCGGCCCCTTCGATGAAGGTAAAAGCCTACGTCTAGTTGTGATGGAATTGATGGGGTTTCGATGAGTAGGGAGCAAACAAGCTTCACCTAAGTCTCGAGTTGTTGTCTGTCGTCCTTGAACCGCCCCGGGCCGTCCCCTTATATACATGGGTGACACCCGTCGGTTTACAGAGTCCCAACACCGGCTCATACTCATGTCCGGTTTGGTCTCTACTTATTCCTAACTTACAACACAAGTTTACATACCGACGCCGGTTTACGGCTACAGGCCTTAAACCGACCATGGGCTTTTAAGCCCTCATCTACCTTCATGGGCTTTTACATACTTAACTACTGATGAAGTTAACCCGGCCCAGATAGGCCGGTTTACGCTCAGTAGTAATATCCCCAACAAGGTCCTCATCGGCCCGCTCCAGCTTCCGCTTGAGTTCCGACACTTCGGCGGCCTGGGCGGTCGCCGCTAACAGTGAAGCCTGTTTGTCAAAATAGACAAGTATATTATCTCCTGCGAGTACTACTTGATCCTCTGTTCGGTACTTCTTTGCAAAAGCCGACCAGAGTCTCAGGGGCTACTGTCTATGCACAGGCACATTTTTTGCATATGCAAAACAACTAAAAGTATTATGTCACGTACCTCAAAGCTTGTTAATAGGCTGGTAAAGGCTTCGTTCAACCCGCTTTTGGCGGACTGAACCTTCTCAACCACCGTACCCATAAGGGTATGGTGCTCCTCCATAATGGAAGCGCACCGAAGCGCTTCCATTAGAGTATCCGGCACCTCTGGATTGACAGAGGTCCTCGGTGGAGTCAACGCTCCCCCCTCTTTCAAAGGAGGTTGCTCGCTCGATTCCGGAACCGTATGGGTCTCCGGAATAATATTCGGCTGGGGGCCGGATTGGCCGTGGCCCCCGTTACCAGTCTCCATGGGGGTCGGTTCCCCCATGTTCTCACCAGCCGAGGTGTCACCCTCTGGCGCCGTCTGGGCGACCTCCCGCACCTCTCCATGGCCCGGAGAGGTTCTTCGGGACAACACTTCGGTGTTGTCCGCGGTAGTTGGCAGGGAGGCTTGCGGAGGCGTCTTGCTCTCCACCATATCCGGCCCCAGCGAATTCCGAGAAGACGGTGATAGTTGGGGGAGATCGCAGGCTGGACTGCGGCACAAAATTTAAACATGTTAAAATCACAATCATAAAAAACGGATATGTCTGCGGTATCCTTGGACACTTACGATGTGGCCAGGGGCTTCGACCTAGGGCGCCACTCGGGGATGGCTTCAACGTCCGAGTCCGAGTCGTCTGAAAGGGAAATCTTCCCCTTCTTGGACGCCTCCACCTCTAGGTCCATGGAGGCCCCCCTTTTCTTCTCCCCCTTAAGGGGAGAATTGCTCTCCTCCTCGTCTTCCTCGCCTTCATCTCCCTCGTGGGAGGAGGGAGCTTCGGTATCTCCAGACGTAGCATCCGAAGTACCTTTACAGTGGAGGCCACTTTTGGCCACCTTTCCCTTCTTCTTGGTCTTCTTCTCCGGCGCCTGGTACGGTGCCGTGACCAGCATCCTCTTTAGCAGAGGAATGGCTGGGTCTTTGATACGTCTCCGTTGTATCTACTTTTCCAAACACTTTTGCCCTTGTTTTGGACTCTAACTTGCATGATTTGAATGGAACTAACCCGGACTGACGTTGTTTTCAGCAGAATTGCCATGATGTTGTTTTTATGTGCAAAAAACAAAAGTTCTCGGAATGACCTGAAACTCCACGGAACATCTTATAAATAATAATAAAAAATCCTCGCCAAAGATGAAGACCAGGGGGCCCACACCCTGTCCACGAGGGTGGGCGGCGCCCCCCCTAGGGCGCGCCCCCCTACCTCGTGGGCCCCCTGGAGACCTTCCGACGCCAACTCCAACTCTATATATTTGCTTTCGGGGAGAAAAAAATAGAGGAGAAGAAATCATCGCGTTTTACGATACGGAGCCGCCGCCAAGCCCTAAAACCTCTCGGGAGGGCTGATCTGGAGTCCGTTCGGGGCTTCGGAGATGGGGATTCGTCGTCGTCGTCATCATCAACCATCCTCCATCACCAATTTCATGATGCTCACCGCTGTGCGTGAGTAATTCCATCGTAGGCTTGCTGGACGGTGATGGGTTGGATGAGATTTATCATGTAATCGAGTTAGTTTTGTTAGGGTTTGATCCCTAGTATCCATTATGTTCTAAGATTGATGTTGCTATGACTTTGCTATGCTTAATGCTTGTCAATAGGGCCCGAGTGCCATGATTTCAGATCTGAACCTATTATGTTTTCATGAATATATGTGATTTATTGATCCTATCTTGCAAGTCTATAGTCACCTACTATGTGTTATGATCCGGCAACCCCGAAGTGACAATAATCGGGACCACTCCCGGTGATGACCATAGTTTGAGGAGTTCATGTATTCACTATGTGCTAATGCTTTGTTCCGGTCCTCTATTAAAAGGAGGCCTTAATATCCCTTAGTTTCCATTAGGACCCCGCTGCTACGGGAGGGTAGGACAAAAGATGTCATGCAAGTTCTTTTCCAAAAGCACGTATGACTATATTCGGAATACATGCCTACATTACATTGATGAATTGGAACTAGTTCTATGTCACCCTATGTTATGACTGTTACATGATGAACCGCATCCGGCATAATTATCCATCACCGATCTGATGCCTACGATCTTTCCATATACTGGTTTACGCTTATTTACTTTCCCGTTGCTACTGTTACAATCACTACAAAATACCAAAAATATTACTTTTGCTTCTTTACTTTTGTTACTGTTACCACCACTATCATATTACTTTGCTACTAAACACTTTGCTGCAGATACTAAGTTTCCAGGTGTGGTTGAATTGACAACTCAGCTGCTAATACTTGAGAATATTCTTTGGCTCCCCTTGTGTCGAATCGATAAATTTGGGTTGAATACTCTACCCTCGAAAACTGTTGCGATCCCCTATACTTGTGGGTTATCAGTCTTCGGGTAGTGGAGTCGGACACTTGATCCGCTCCGCCTTCTTTGTCCAGCCCTGAGGGGAGAATGAAAGGCCAAGCATACCCTTTGATTTACAAGTTGAAATTATGTTCGGAAATCAGAAAACTTACTGGGGTGGCCGGATGAGCGCAGTCGAGGCCGATGTCTTCGGTCGTCTCCGGCCACGACTTATGGGCCTTGAAAAGCAGCTTCCAGATCTCTTCGTGTGTCGCGCCAAAGAATCACTGCAGGGTCCGAGTGCTAGCCGGATTGAACTCCCACATGTGGAGAGGCCGGCGCTGGCAGGGGAGAATCCGGCGAAAAAGCATCACCTGGATCACATCAGCGAGACTAGTGTTCTTCTCCATCATATTCTTGATTCTCTTTTGCAGCAGCATCACCTCATCGCACGACGCCCAATCCAGGCCCTTGTTAATCCACGATGCAAGCCGCATTGGAGGTCCGGATTTAAACTCGGGAGTGGCGGCCCATGTGGTGTCGCGAGGTTCAGTGATGTAGAACCACTCCTGTTGCCATCCCTTCACGCTCTCCACAAAGGCCCCTTGGGCCAGGTGACGTTGGGGAGCTTGCTCACCATGGCTCCGCCATAGTCCGCATGTTGCCCATCGACCACTTTCGGCTTCACGTTGAAGACATTAAGCCATAGGCCGAAGTGGGGGGGATGCGGAGGAGCGCCTCACATACGACGACGAACACCGAAATGTGGAGAAAGGAATTTGGGGCTAGATCGTGGAAATCTAGCCCATAGTAGAACACGAGGCTGCGGACAAGGGGTGGAGAGGAAACCCTAGTCCGTGGAGGAAGTGGGGATGAACACCACCCAAATGGGGATGATCTATTTTTTGGCAGGGGGCCAATGCGTGATGTTCGCGGCCAAGTACCCCGCTTCCCGGAGTTCCTTGACGTTCCTCTCCGTGATGGAGGAAGCCATCCACTTGCCCTGCGAGCCAGATCCGGCCATAGCTGGAGGGGTCGGGCAGTGGAAAAGGTTGAAGCTTGGGCGCTGGAGCTCAAGGACGGGAAGGCTGAGGAAGGAAGAAGGTGTGGGGTAAAAGATGGATCTTTATCCACTTATATAGGCAGTGAATATCAAGCTCCCCAACTAGCCTTAAAACTCGCCTATTCCCAAGCGGTCATGAGAATGGCACGGTTGGATTACCCAAGCCCGTATTGATGAAAATCCCGTAATAAGGGGGCACGATCTCTGCTTTGACAAGACGTGTCAGTGGAGGCCACGCCTCGAAACACGAAGCGGGAGGCCAAAAAACGGTTCGAAATGATAAAAAGGCCAGACGTGACATTCCATCCCCTTGTGGTTTAGGGTTGTAACTATTATACGGAGCCGAATACAGATCTTTTGTTCAGAAGACTGCTTTGTATGCGGAGAAGGAACCCGCCTTGCAATGCCGAAGACAATCAACGAGCCGAATACATCGTCATTGAAGACTGGTTCAGGGGCTACTGAGGGAGTCCTGGACTAAGGGGTCCTCGGGTGTCTGGGCTATCTGATATGGGCCGGACTGATGGGTCGTCCAGATACAAGGCAGAAGACCTTCCCCCGTGTCCGGATGGGACTCTCCTTTGCGTGGATGGCAAGCCTAGCGTCCAGATGTATAATTTCCTTTCTCTGTAAACCGACTCTGTACAACCCTAGGCCCCTCCGGTGTCTATATAAACCGGAGGGTTTTAGTCTATAGAGGCTATCAGAAATCATATAGACGTCTAGGGTTTAGCCATTACGATCTCGAGGTAGATCAACTCTTGTAACCCCTATACTCATCAAATACAATCTAGCAGGACGTGGGGTTTTACCTCCATTAAGAGGGCCGGAACCTGGGTAAACATCGTGTCTCCCCTGTCTCCTGTTATCTTCGATCCTCAGACGCACAGTTCGGGACCCCCTACCCGAGATCGGCCGGTTTTGACAGCTACAGTTTCCTTACTAGTGTTCTACCCAGGTTGCCAGCCGTTGTCGTCACCGAAATCGAGCTCAACCGCCTCTTCACTATTGGAAGAGGAAGAAGATGATGATGACTTTGAAATGGTCGTTGGCATCTTCAACGATGATATTCTGCAGCCGAGGAGAGGATTGCAGTTCGACCGCATACACCTCAACCGCGATAGAGTGCAAGGCCTTGCCAATATTATGAGAGATTATTTTGACCCAAATCCAACCTTTTCGCAGAAGTATTTTCTCCGTCGATTTCGAATGCATGCAAGTCTCTTTCTCACCATTGCAAAACTTGTGGAGAAGCATGATGATTGGTTCAAGCTCAGGAGGACTGCATGCAAAGAGATAAGTCCAAGCCCTTTGATGAAGTGTATCACGGTTGTTCGAGTTCTAACCTAGGGGTGTTTTACCGATGCCATTGATGACTATGTCTGCATCGGGGAAGATACAATCTTGGAGGTTGGTCGAAGACACACAAGACCGTGATTGATATCTTTGAGGCAGAGTACTTGAGGGCACCCAACGTTGGAGACACCGAGAGGCTATTGGCATCGAGTGAAGAAAGTGGATGGTTTGGGATGCTAGGATCAATTGACTGCATGCAGTGGAGATCGAAGAATAATACTTCCGGGTGGAAAGTTCAGTACAGAGGCCACTGCAACAATCCAACAATCATTCTCAAGGCTGTTGCATTGGAGGATATATGAATTTGACACTCATCCTTTGGATTGCTTGGCTCTCATAATGACCTGAACGTGTTGCTGAGATCACAACTGCTCGCTAAACTTGTTGTCAGAGAGGCTCTTCCTTGCAACTATAAGGTCAATGGTTGTGAGTACACGATGGGTTACAACCTTAGGGATGGCATCAATCCTCCATGGGCCACATTTTTCAAAGCAATCCCACGTCCAAAAGGTAACAAAAGATCTCACTTTGCAATACATCAAGAGCCGGCTAGAAAGGATGTGGAAAGAGCTTTCGTTGTGCTGCTCGTTGGATGCTGCAATGACACGGGAAAAGGATCAATCAAGCATCAAGCATTTGATAAAAGAGACAATGGGTGGGGCTGTATTCTGATCTCTTTCTCATTATTTTTCTGTCTTAACTCTATATTACAGGGCTTTATTTTATTTTTATTTTATATATCTCGTGTCCCCGAATGCGTATCCCCCTCTTTCCACCCCCGTGTCCCTGCTTTTTAGCTCTTTGCCAGCGGAAGCACAACAACTGCACTGTAGATTCAAAGATAATATAGTGCCGTAGAAAAAACTATATGTAGTAGTTTTTTCTACCACACATTAAGAATCCAAGCTGGGGACAAGCCTTCGACTTTGGCACCACGCGTGGACGAGGGAGGGGATGGCGACCCTGGCCCTGACAGCGAGGCACTCGGGCTCTGGCTGCTGTGCTTCAATTGAGCGATATGATGGCGGCCATGGGCCAGGCGGTGGGGCGTTGGTGCTCCGGCAGCGTTGCATCCCGTCCGGCGAGCACATACACACAACACACCCACGAGTACGCACACAACACACATGCACACCAGGGAGGAATGCCACTTTTGGGGCGCACTGGTACGGGTGGTCCTCAACGTGAGGCACCATGTATGCCCGCGAGAAGAGGTCCTTGTCCCTCAGCTAGAGGGAGTGCATTCCATCAAGCAGCTCGTGTGCGATGCTCCGGCGTGCACGGCAGCTGCAGCAGCACACCGACAGAGATAGTGGCGCCCGGCAGCAACATCCCACGCCACCCCTCCTTTGGCACCTCCCACGTGTCCTACTTGCCGTTGTCCACCCGCGTTGGAGCAACAACTTCCATAGGTGGAGGGGCGGCAACGACGATCTCTCCAACAGGCTTCATGAAGGCAGCGGAGGTCGTCCGAATGGCAGGAGCAGTGGACCAGTGCGCCGGACGGTTTACTGCTGAAAAAAAGACTAAGTGACAAAAACCAGAGAATGAAAAACCTCAAAGGTGGCACGACCAATCAGCACTAACACTGAGGAAAATACTAAATGGGGTAAAATGTGGCACGAGTTTGCTTAAATGTGGTATAAATGAAGTAATATTTGTCACAAACGATGAAACTTGCGGGTAAAAGAGTGAAAATAACTCTAAATTAATCAATTCTAACTAAGAAGACACTTCTATATGGAAGTATATTGTACAAACCTTGCACATATAAATCTTACTGACATGGTTCACACAAGCTAGACCATGTGACCTTCACTGACATTACAAGACCGTACAAATTACTTGAATGTTTTGTCGAGCTTCCACTCTTCTGCGGTTCAAACCACACGGTGTCAGACATAATATCGTCAATGTCGTAGTGAAAATATCCAGGAATTTTCGAATCACCAACAACGCCATCAGGATAGCAATTATCATCACCTGAGTGACGGTTGTGCGTGTATAAGTCTATAGTCAAATTCTCGGTGTAATCCACACAAACCGTGACCGGTGGCAGTCTGCAAACACTCAACTTGCCATTGAAGACTGAAAAAGCACCCCCTTGCATGGTACGGTAGACCGCAGTTATTGTAAGTGAATCAAACAAATTGTTCCCAAGATGATGCACCTCAAACTCCAACATAGCCAACACGGCCTTTGGGATAGAAGCCATTCTTAGATCGACGCTGCCGTGGTGGCCAGTGTTAATGTGCCAATGGTGTCTTTCATATTCTGCATAGAAAGATGGAGCATAGACCGAATATCCGTCTATTAACACCTTATCATCTTCACCTTCTTCATCTTTAATTAGCAAACGATATTCAATTAGCACAAGCCCAACCGCGTAGATGCCTTGAAGTGGATTAAGTAGAGGTTGAAGCTTACAAGAACCCTGTATATTGTATAGTTAGACACATATCCTGCAGATTTCTTCAGTAAAGAGAAAATAAGAGAAGGTACAACATAACTCACCGGCTTAAGCTTACATGGTTTGTCTCTAGAGTATTCAAAGACATAGTTGCGTAGTTGGTTGTTTCGTACATCTCGGAATGCAAACATGCCGTAGACCTCTAAGGTGGCATCGTGAGGAGACGATAAATTCAAACTAAACACTTGGATTGCCCGTCGACAAGGTTCATTCTCCCTTTTGTCGACCCAACGGTTTTCCCATCTTGGCAATAGAGGCACTGCAGGCAATATGAAAACAAATCATTAGATATCAAAAGTTGCACAGTAAATACATGGATAATGTCATATAGATTAGAACTTCGGAATCTTACAATATATAGAACCCGAGGAAGACTTCTCTCGATTTTTCTCTTTACACATGCTTAGGTATTTTTTTATGACTTATGGAACTCCCTTCCCTTGGTCCACAAGCAAATCATTGGACATGGCGTAGAAATAGAGAATATGACTTGCTCGAGATACAATCGCCATGCGCATGCAAATCTTTTTTTAACTTTATTTATAAAGGCATACCGTCAAACTTTCTAAAAAATTGCCACCGGTACAAACATATTTGAGATTGTGATGTTCTAGAATCTGTGGGTTCAAAACTTATAAAATGTACTAGTCATCATATGCTTAAAACTAAGTGGATTCATCAAAACATAAAAACTAGTACACAATTGCAATTAAGCGTGGCCACTTACGCAAGCTTTGAGCAGATAACAGTGTTGGATCGAGCTGACACGGGCCCTCGACCTGAAGAGACCCCTCCCAGATCCCCCTTGATCTCTTGGCGCAGGACCTGGTCGGCGGAAACCGCATCTGATTCTCCCACCTCTCCTCCATGTCGGCGACGTAATAAGGGTTCCCGTCCTCGTAGTAGAAGGTATACCCGTATCCCCAAGAACCACCATAGTGGAGCTCCTCTTCTTCTTGGTCTGATTCGTAGTACTCGTAATCGCCTTCGTCGTCTCGCTCTTGCTGTTCCTGCAGGATGGAGTCCAGCTCCCTGTCCCACAGCCAGGTGCCGAGCACCTCATCCTCTAGCTTCTTTCTCAGGGCCGCCATGTCCAGATCCGGCTCCATGGCCGCCGAGGCGCCGCGAGATCGATCCGCGAGACAGATTTACAGGGGGCAAAAGGGAGGAACTGACCTTCTTCTCCACCCTCCGTGATCTCCTTCCTCCGCCGACACGGACGGATCGAGAGGCGATTTTCCGGCGGGCGCCGAGGCGATCTCCCTCGATCAACGGCCGCCGCCGAGGCGATCTCCTTCCTCGCGGACGCGACTTCGCTGCTGACTCTTTGCAACAGCGGCTACTGGGCTTTCTACTTTTCAACCCGGGCGGGGGTCTAATGGGCTTTCTACTAGTACTATTATTTTACGTCATAGTCAGGCCGAAATTGAATATATATTTTTACGATCATGTTTATTTTTTTTCAACATAACTAACTTTATTCCTCATATAATAGCCATGCCATTTACAATAAAATCATGTTTTTCCATAAAAAACAATAAAAATCATGTGATTCTAAGAAAAACAAATCATGTTTCTCAATCAATGTGCGGGTACACTAAAAAAAGTCAATATGCGGCTAGTAGCTTCATGGTGGCAGAGGTTTGCAAGGGTTGGCATGGTGGTGAGAGATCATGAGGGATCGGTGCTCATTTCTTCATGGTCTGCACAAATGCCGAGGAAATAGAACCGCGAGCTTGTTTAGTGGGATTGTATATTGCAGTTTCACCGCATAAGCCCGTCATTTTGGAGACTAACTGTTTGTTTACAAAAATATATTTGTCTAATAATGTTTTGTATAACTCAGCCCTCGTGGATTTAAAGAGGGAAGCCTTAGGTGTCCCTCAACTTATTCCACAGTGTAACATGGCATGGATTACTAGGGACAAGAACAAAGTGGGCCATTAGATTGCTAAATTTCGTCTTGATTCTAGATTGGGTGGATTAATTTTAGCAGAGTGTACCATCCTGCGAAACGGATTCTATAACGAACGATTGTATTCAAGTTTATTAATTAATATGTGAATGGGTTTAAAAATGTTTATCAATTAATAAAAGCAGTAAAGTGAA
This sequence comes from Triticum dicoccoides, assembly GCF_002162155.2. NCBI lineage: Eukaryota > Viridiplantae > Streptophyta > Magnoliopsida > Poales > Poaceae > Triticum > Triticum dicoccoides. The sequence goes on from NC_041392.1 coordinate 33,213,634, forward strand.
GCTTTTTAAAATATTTTTGTCACTAACTCATTGAGGTAATCTTGATAAAACTTTCTAGATGCCTCCAACTCCCAATTTGATCTGAACTCTAATTTTAGCTAATCCAACAAGTTTACACTGTCACAACACATTTCTTGTGTACTAACTGTAAGCCTTCGTAGCAACAGGACAAAACTAAGTGAAACCACTTCACACTGTAGCAAACAATAGAATCACTGAAGAAAACAGTGAGGTGTCAGAATTGATCTCAATCTACAAGAGGCCGGTCAATGGTTGAAATGATTTTGAGCAATCATAGCCACTATAATAGCCTTAAGGGTGAATATGTGTCTTGTGAGTGGAGAGGGGGCAAGGGCGGGGCAATGGGGCGCATTTAAAAGGCAGTTCAATGAAAGTGGGATTTGAGGAGCATGCCACCAACCATAAGGGGCAGTGCATGTTCTTGTCAGTTGGCCGATATAAATGTTTGAATCAGGGTACCATGAGTTTAAATTCTGAGATTATACATTATTACTAGTACTATGTGAAAGTGCGTTATATCGACTAGAGGGGGGTGAATAGGTGATTTTTATGAAAGTCTTCAAAACATGGAAGTTTCGAAGACAAACGATAGAGATAAACCTATTACCATGCAGCAGAAGGTAGACTACACTAGGCAAACCATAGTCAAGTAGTCAATGAAGTGAAAGCACAATGACTAATAGCAGCTAGGTAGTAAGGATCAGGTAGGAAGATATTATGAAGCCAAACAGCACACACAGTCACTCAGTGAAGACAAAAGATAGTGCAATCATACAATGACTTCACCAGGACCAACAGTAAGTAAAGGGAAGGGAAGGATGAAACCAGTGACTCGTTGAAGACAATGATTTGTTGGACCAGTTCCAGTTGCTGTGACAACTATACGTCTGGTTAGGGCGGCTAGGTATTTAAACCTGAGGACACATAGTCCCGGACACCCAGTCCTGAACACGCAGCTCAGGACACCCAGTCCTCACCGTATTCCCCTTGAGCTAAGGTCACACAGACCTCGCCCAATCACTCTGGTAAGTCTTCAAGGTAGACTCCCAAACCTTCACAGACTTCGTTCACCGGCGATCCACAATGTCTCTTGGATGCAAAGAACGCGACGCCTAACCGGCTGGAGGATTCACAGTCCTCAAGTCTAATAAATCTTCAGATCACACAGACAAAAAGACTTAAGTGATGCCTAACACTCTTTGGCTCTGGGTGGTTAGGGCTTTATCCTCGCAAGGAATTCTTTCTCAAAGGCTTCGAGGTGGGTTGCTCTCAAACGACAAAAGCCGTACTCTAACTCTGAGCAGCCAACCGTTTATGGTTGTAGGGGGTGGGCTATTTATAGCCACTAGGCAACCCGACCTGATTTGTCCGAAATGACTCTGGGTCACTAAGGAACTGACACGTGTTCCAACGGTCAGATTTCAAACACACACGACAACTTTACTTGGGCTACAAGCAAAGCTGACTTGTCCGACTCTGGACAAGATTCGCTCTCATAGTCTTCACCCGAAGACATAGGTTTTGGTTAAGCATCACTTCAGTCATTCTGACTGGTTCTCTTGGACCCCACTTAACAGTACGGTGGTTCCTATGACTCAACAAAGAAGAAAAAGAACTACTATAGATCTAAGTCTTCGAGCTCCATAGGCTTCATGCGATGTCTTCTCTTGTCATAGTCTTCGATGAGAATATCTTCATATACCACCTTTGACATCAATGTCTTCATACATTTTTAGGGGTCATCTCTGGTAGGAAAACCGAATCAATGAGGGACTTCTACCTGTGTTATCCTGCAATTCTCACAAACACATTAGTCCCTCAACTAGGTTTGTCGTCAATACTCCAAAACCAACTAGGGGTGGCACTAGATGCACTTACAATCTCCCCCTTTTTGGTGATTGATGACAAACTAGTTGAAATTTTCAACGGGGAATATAATATGTGAAATTGTAAAAGGATAAGGAATTGTCTTCATAAGCTGTGAGGGCTCCCCCTGAAGATGTGCATATAAGTAATTTGCTTTTGGAATGCAAATGCACATGGCAGGTTGTGCTTGTGGAGATCCTCTTCAACTTATGATGACAATCCATTATGCATGAGAAGGTATGTGAAGATAATGACATGCATAATGGAAAATTGACGTCTGCAAAATGATCTAAGTGCGGAATTTATCGTCGCACATTCGGAATTTATCATCGCATCACGAAGTAGCAAATAAGTAGCAGACGACCATCGAGTTTAGGTGTTACAACTCGAAGAATCAAAAGTATCGAAACGAGAGTTGTAAACACGAGGCAAAATATAAAGTGACCGCCCATGTGGACCCGCTTGAAGACTATCAAACTCATATGCTTCTCCCCCTTTTGTCAGTAAGGACCAAAAAGGTTTGAAGACATAGAGCATCTACTCGTTCCCATGAAGAGTAGGTGAAGCAGCAGGGTCGTCGGTGGTGTTCGGCGGTGCAGAAGAACTTGGAGCAGGGTCGAAGCGTGTTGAAGGAGGTGGCGGTGAAGTAGCATCGTCTTCATCCTCGATCACTCTGGCATTCACAGTTGCAGCAGAGGAAGAGAACTCAGAGTCTTCAAGAGATGGAGTTCGTTGCAGCACTGCCCTTCGAGGAGGTGTGGAGTCAAGCTTGAAGCGTTCAGAGAAGCCATCTTCTTGAAGATCATCTTCAGAGCACATAAGCATCAGCCCTTTCCATGTGCGTCGAGAGGTTTCATGGGCAACAAAGGCATTCTTGGTGGCAAGATTGTGAATGCGGTTGACATCCATCAAGAGGCTTTGCATTTGGCGCTTCAGCCAGTCATGATGCCTATCCTGTTTCTGATGAAGAGCCACTAGAAGCTCTCGGTCATTAAGGACACGAGTGTGCTTCTTGGGTCATTGGGCAATTGTGTTATCGGTGGCTTCAGTAAGGGCAGGATGTGGTGCACGTGTAGTTCCAGCCATCGGATAAACACGAGTGGCTGCTTCAACTCCTTCAATGTTCTGAGAAAAACTTTGATGCTCCGCATTCTAAAGACTAAGAGGATCCTTGGCAGGCTCAGGATAAATGGCTTCAACGGACATATCCACATCAGGCAGAAAGATCCGATGATTGCGAGCAGATGGCTGATATGAGATAGCGGAGTGGAGTTTAATCAGCCGCATTATCCATGGAGCATAAAACTTCAAGCCAAATAGATCAGAGCCTGATGCAGCAAGTTGGCGGATGAAGAAGTCCTGTGCATTGAAGCATTTGCCATGAAGAATATAGAAGACCAAAGTCTTCATTGCACCTTCCAGCTTGGCATGTGGAGAATGTCCTTTGATGGGCCAGAGAGTTCGCCTTATGATGTGATAAATAGTCCTTGGCAGATAGTCAAGGTCTTCAACAAGGAACTCCTTAGGATATGCAGCTTCTTGTGGCAATGGCTTCATCATACTGAGCATCTGACTCATGTTTGGTTCAGCTTTCTGAAAGATGCTCTCCATAGCTTCACTGTGAAGCTGACAGCCAGGTTCGTAGAGATCGCCAGGAGTGGGGAGACCAGTGAGCTCAATGATATCAAAGGCTTTGGCTTCGTGATGAACATTTTGTCATCCACTCCAGGACCCAAGTATTCGGATCTCTGTTGTACCCACGGATGTGAAGTGTGGCATAGAATTGGAGCAGCAACTCTTCATTCCAGTGCTCTTGGTCGGTGACAAAGGACAGCAATCCAACCTCTTTGAAGTAATCCAGAGCTTCTCCCAGACAGGGTAGACCAGCTATTGCTTCGATGTCAAGACGCTTATGTGGAAAGATGTGACCTTGATTGTACAGAATGCAGGAGTAGTAGCTTCGCTGCGGATAGCTCCAGAACCGATCAGAAGATATTCTTTCCCTTGAGTAGGGGTTCTTGGAGCTATTGAAGAAGTTGTGTCTACTTTGAAGCCATTGACATTGAAGGATCCAGGTGCTGATGCAGGACCTGGAAACCTGGGCAATCTTGGGATTGGCTTCTGTACCTGAGGCCTGTGCTCAACATGATAGTCAAACTGAGGATCAGCAGCAGGCGCAGGAACAGAAGCAGTAGTATCATTGGCTTCGCTGACTTCTGGTGCTTTTGTTGGTGTAGGCTCCACATTGGCTTCAGCCATGACAGCGTCAGTGGCTTCATTGGTGTTGGTGGTGGCAGCCTCACGATTCTCAACCTCCACTTGATGAGCTGGAGGGTCGATCACAGTCACGTTCTCCTCGAGAACAGCTTCTTGGTGAGACGGGGGTGTAGTAGCGCTTGGGGTTTTTTCTTCATCGGCTGATGCAGCCGGAATGTCTTCAGCAGCTTTAGCTTCAGACTCGGAGACTGGAGGCCTTGGTCCTTTGCGAAGCTTGCATAACGCTGGCGATGCCTGTGGAGTTGGAGTTGGCTGGGCCTCAAAGTCATCTTCCTTTTGTGCTTGTGGGTGATCATCCCATGATGCATCCTGAGCAATTGGCGTCAGAGGATGACCAATGCTGATGAGTTCGCTGTGCGTTAGCACAGGCGATGATACCTGTTGGTGCTTGATCTGAGGAAGAACTGCATCATCTTCAACATGGTCATGGTGACCAATGTCTTCAGCAGCGGTGGGATCAGCTGCTGGGAAGTTTTCGGCTTCATGAGCCTCTGTGAAAGCAGGCTCATGGACAGTCAGTTGGCACTCTTGATGTTCAGTGGCTGGGCGAACCATGGAGATGGGTTCAACAATCAAGGGCTCTGTGGGAGCAGCCCGTTCCTTCTTGGTCTTCCGCTTCTTCTTGGAGGGAGCAGTAGCAGAGGATTCAGGATGTTTCCTCTTTCTGGCTTCAGCCTCAGCAGTCCTCGTCTTCTTCAGTTCTGAAGCGGTTGACCTGGCCTTTGGCTTCGAGCCAGTCATGCTAGTTGGGAAGACAATGGGATCTGTTTCCTGCCTTGGTGCGTCGGGTTCGGCCATAGCGGGCTTCTTCTTCTTCTTTGCAGCCATCCCGGGGTCGATGCCAGGATGCCCAAGGGCCTTGCGCTTCTCAGCCTCATTGTAGGCTTGCACACACTTGTCAGCCAGGCTCTTCATGCGCTCATGAGAACCTTGAGCTTCTTCACGCTTCTTGAGAAAGGCTTCTTTAAGTTCGTGCAGCATGATCTTGAAGTTCTTGACCTCTTGCATGCTAAGCTTGGCCATATGCTTCTTGAACTGAGCTTTCTCAAAGTCAATCTTCTGCTTCAGTTCGACGATGCGCTGAGCTAGAGCTAGCTCTGAAGCAATGGCGCCATGGAAGGCGACACCAAGACCAATGGGAAGTTGCAGGTCTTCAAAGCTGAGGTTGGGCGTTTCAAACCACTCATCAATAAAGTCGTGGATGATTGCCACGTCAAAGAGAGGCAAATTGTTGAAGATTTCTACTTCTTCTTTGCTCTTGATCAGTTGCTCAAGAGCGTCATCTGCAAGATCTTCATCACTGGACAGATCAATGGCATCGTTGCGCAGAATAGCAGCAGCTGTCCGTTCTTGGCTGGTGTGTGGCAAAGGCATCTTGACCTTCTGGGGCTTGGAGATGCGTGACAAATCTTCAGACTGCACACTGTCTTCAGGGGGTGCAGTAGCCAGTGGCTTCGCCCATGAGATTTTTGGTGCATAGGTAGGCTTTGAAGCTTTAGGCTGCTTCAACTTCTTTGGCTCGGCGCTGCAGGCGCTTTATCTGATTCAGCGTCATCTGCAGGCTCATTCACGGCTGTCCCTTGAACCACGATATGAGTGATGAGACCTTCCAAGTTGTAGAAGGGCCCAAGAAGATTGGGTTCAACTTCGCGGGTTCCATCGGCACAGGGAGCAGAGGGACCAGGATTGAAGTCTAATCCCAAAGACTTCTTGTTCTGCTTCGCTGAGTTCTTGGCAAACTGGAAGTTGCGCTTGAACAGATTGTCGTCACGACACCATAGTAGTGACGATGGGTGTGCATCTGCAGGCTGTGGCTCACGGACCATGCAGGGATAGAAGCCTTGTTCAATGGCTTCTTCTCTGGACCTGGGTTGAAGATTCTTGTATAGGATGTTTCCCCACGGTCGCTGGATGGCATTTTTCTCAGCATATTCTTGGGTCACAAACCGGTATTTGAACCATTGTTCTGCCCAATATCTTTGAATCCATTGGATTCGGGTCTTGCGCTGATTGTAATCCTCTTCAAGATCTGTCTTGTAAAGCTCTGAGAGGTCATCAGGCAAATCTCTTGATGTTCCCCCACGACGTTGTCTGCCTCCCTTCCTTGCAGATTTCTCTGTAGCCATGAATTTTAAACTAAATGGCTTCACAATGTTCAAAGGCTTCAGAGGCTTTCGCTTGCTGGACAAACAGGAACTGGCTTCGGGAGAATTTATATGATGTTGTAAGAATTCTGCAAATGAATGCAGACTATGAGAACCAAAGGATTCTCCCACGAACATGTACCTGTGACATCACTAGTAGAAAAAGGGTCAAACGTGAAGCACATTACTGCCGGTTTGAATCTGAACCGGCACTAATAGTACCATTAGTGCCGGTTCGAACGGCTATGCATTAATGCCGGTTCGTGTTGAACCTTTAGTACCGGTTCGTGCCACAAACCGGTACTAAAGGGGTGATGGCAGGCTGGCGTCAGGCCGGGGCCCCACGATCACCTTTAGTACCGGTTCGTGTCACAAACCGGTACTAAAGGGCTAACTTTTAGTACCGGTTTGTGCCACGAACCGGTACTAAAGGGGTCTGACCTATAGTACCGTTTTGTGACACAAACCGACACGTAGGGCA